>NC_136876.1:49579154-50179154 GCF_949152265.1 Phoxinus phoxinus
ACTTCACCATTAAACCACTCACCTTGTGTTCCCTCATCGTCCCAGTCTCGTTAATTCCTCTTGTGTGTTTGGACCCATTCCTGCCGTGTCCTCTCCAGCGTCTGTGCCCTGTGCTCTCCTCTCCCTTGTGTTGGACATGTTTCTGTTTGTCTGGCCATTGCTGCAAATAAACTTAATCACTGTCCTTCTGTCTCCGGTTCCTCTGTACCGTAGTCCATTTCAGTATTTCTAGTTCCTATACCATCTCTATATGTAAAGCAACGGCTGATTGATCACTGCAGTAATAAGCCAGTCAAACCATATGGAAATCTATATCATTTTACATAGGGGAGAGCGGGGCACAACCTAACGCATTTTGGTTTTGGCTCAATTATTTAAAAAATAATTAGGTTAGATTAATTATTTTTTTTACACAAGAAACATACACATCTCTGCTACAAATGAACACTTAAAGTTTTTTTCTAGGACCTTCCATTTTCGTACAGTTGCACTGAAAGTGACAGAAGTGCAAATGTTACAACTTACCCCATATGCGGGGTTAGTTGTAACAGACAGTGGGGTTAGTTGTAACACTTGTGTGTAACACACATAATTCAGTACTAATTTATCTGTATAGTTTGATGTTGTTTGTACATCTGTATAGATAGATATCCATACATACATCCCTCATCCAATCATCCTTCTATTATGGATCAATATCATGGATAGAGATATAGGAAAGGTCTGAACAGTTTTGCATGCAAAATTATTATTATTATTAATAGTAACAGTAATAATAATAAAAACAAGCTTAAAATCACATTTTAAAGTGTTTATTACATGAAAACAGGCAATATTTTTAATAAATAAACAAGTGATCAATATAGTAAACAAATCCCATAGCCTACAATATTGTGAACACTTGGCGGCTTAGTTGTAACACTGTGTTACAACTAACCCCGCTGTGTAAAAAATATTTTAAACCTAGCTAACAGTTGCTAGGAGTTGCTGACATGTTTAAAAATGGTGCTATGTTTTAGCCAACAAGACAGTGATTAAGGCAATATAAAGTTAGATTTGGTGACGTACACACACAACTCAGAAACAGAAAAATACGTATGATGAAAAAAAATACTAACATGGTGTCAAAACACTCTTTGTCCCGTATCTTCACAAAATATTACCAAAAATTTTCACAAATCCACGGGAGACCGTCTTCTGGCAGCGAGAGAAAAAGATCGTAAACACAACCCGCGTGACCCTGAGTAACTACGTAAAAGGTCCGTGTTACATTTAGCCCTGCGTTAGGTTGTGCCCCGCGCTCCCCTATACTGTAAATGTGTTATATTTACATAAATCATACAGGTCTTATTCAACACCATGAGAGTCAAATAAACATATCGAAAAAACGTTATTCACAAACCTGTTGCTGTCGTTATTAACGGCCCATTTGAACATGATTTTTGGATGTTCTTCTCTTTCTTCTCAGTCACTGTGGTTTGGTGGAGATGGAATTGTTTTTAAGCAGTATAAATATCTTCATAAAAAGCCTGAATGCACAAATGTTCATTACTGCACAACATCGGTATGGTCAAAGAAATGTAAAAAAAAAAAAAAACCTTTCTAATAATTCCTCCATGTAAACTCAAAGATATTGAATCAAATATGAATTAAGTTTCCACATAACTCTGAAACAACAGTTGATGCCGCCTGTAATTTTATCCAGGGATGTGGAAGGAAAAACACGGACATTTCTGACTGGGACGCCAATCAAATCCCGACAGTTACATCACGTCAGAAACAATTAGCGTCTGAATAATGAACTCTAGTCAATGCTTTTCCTGACGAGTCTCTAGAGAAGCTGGTTGTTTGAAGCTCTTCCCACATGATGGCAGAGGAACGGCTTCTCTCCAGTATGAACCCTCTCGTGTGCTTTCAGGGATCTGCTGATTGAAACTCTTTCCACACCGGAAGCACTTGCAGGGTTTTTTCGGGTTTTTCCATAGACATCTGGTGCTTCTCAATTCTTATTTGTGCATCCTCGTTTCCTTTCCTCGTGTCTCAGCTCCACCCCCTGGAGGACGCTGCAAGGAAAGAAAAGGAGGACGGAGGAATCGAATGAAAGCTTTTTTCTACATTGGAATACTTGATCACTCGAGCGTCACTTCTCAGTGTCATCAGCAGCGCTCAAAAGATCTGCCCTTGTGTTGTTGAAGTTTGGTTATTTAAGAAATTCATAATAAATAATAATAAAGCAAGATACCCTGTTGAAATATGTGACGTGTGGTTTATATAAACTGCAATACAATTATATAGCTATAAAATTATTGTGACCGATGTGAAGGGGGAGGAGAATTTACACGTGCGTCACGTTAAGTCAATAAAACACTTCCGCATATATACACCTGTGTATCCTCGCTCATAGCTCCTCTGGAAGCCTCCTCACTCCTCGATCCTCGCCTCCTCGCGGTGCAATTAGAGAATTGAGATGTCCTTCAAGATGGCTGAGCTCGATCGGTTTCCGGGTCATAGGATGGAGGACGGAGGAGCGAGGAGACGAGGAGGGATATTGAGAAGCACCCATCATATAGATAGACGCCCTATCGACCGCTACTGCCTATTAGCGCGGTCGAGCCGTGGGGCCGCCATCTTAAACCGGTCACCCGCTCCACTCAGTGTATTCTGTATGGCCGGTGCAATGAGCTGTCAGCGCATTTAATTAATCATAACTCACTGAAGACCGAACTGATTTTCACGTGGGTTTTTTTCTGCAAATGTCATTCATGTAGCTATGATACAGGACACATGGTTCGGCATATTTTAATATTCATAGTAGGCTTAACAGTAATATAATATTCTGATATAAGATATAAAGTGACCAGACGTCCAAAATCAAAATATGTGATGTAGGATATAAGATATTTTATAAATCACACACTATAAATATGATAAAGAAGCAGAAACAGAGTTGCCGTAAAGTAAGATATTTTAATAAGTTGAACAAACAATGATTTGTGACACACACACACACGATTTGTGCATCGCCGTCATGTGTGTATTACACAGGTAATGTTATTACATTGCTTCCTGATATCACGTGCGCAAACACAAATAACCTATATGTATGTTTATACTGCAGGGCCGTTGAATGCTTGTATCTGATAACCGAGAAGCTCTTGTAATTATTACTTTACCTCACCTCTCCATGCCGAGTGATGCAGTAACGTTAAACATAACGTTAGCCGATTTCAGTACAGTAATATCAAATATCCTTGCTCCTCCTCAATTATCTGGTAATATTCTATTCACAAAATACAACCAATAGTAGGCTATGGTAATGTTAAAATTTACTTGTGAAAAGTAATCCCGGGCCCTATTTGCGCTGGTCCGCCGATTAGAACAGGAAAATGCTCCACAGTGCTCTGGAATCTAACTGCTGCTAAGCAACGAAACTTAGGAGTACGACCGGTTTAAGATGGCGGCCGTATTTCTCAGTGCCCAGCGGCCAATAGGGCATCTAGTCTCTATATAATATCTATGGGTTTTTCTCCAGTGTGGATTATTTGGTGGCGCTCCAGGTCGTAGGTTTTAGAAACGGCTTTCCCACACTCGAAGCACACGTGAGATCTCACAGTAGTGTCTCTCTGCGTCTCTTCTGTGCTGCTCTCGTTGGCATGAATCTTCAGGTGTGTTTTCAGGACTGATGCTGAAGTAAATCTTCACAGTTCAATGATCTTCCTCCAGAGTGAGGACTCAGATGTGTTTTCAGACCTACTGTCTGTGTGAAGCTCTTTCCACACTCGTGCGCATGAAGGGTTTCTCTCCCGTGCGGATCCTCATGTGTCTCTTCAGGCTGTACATGAGATTTTTATTTATTTTACTTTATTTTCACAAATGTGTTTTCTATTTGTTTTTGTGTCTTTCTTCTTAATGCGTTTTCAGTGGTGTGAGAGCTGACCAGATCAGAGATGTGTCCTGTCAGACCAGCACATCCTCCTCCTGTCAGAAACACATCAGTCATCATGACACAGAAGCAGCCCTGCAGCTCGATTCTCACCAGCCAGTGCATGATGATCTGCAGAAACTCAAAGACCAGCACAAAACCAGCATGAAGAACAAGTATGAGAGCTTATTTGAGGGAATCAAACTACAAGAGAATCAGACTCTCCTGAACAGGATTTACACACAGCTGTACATCATAGAGGGAGAGAGTGAAGGAGTGAATGAAGAACATGAGGTGCTACAGGTGGAGAAAAGTTACAAGACCCTCCAAGACACTCCAATCAACTGCAATGACATATTTGATCCTTCACCTGAACTAGGATATGAGGAGAAGAGAAGAGAGAAGAAGGACAAAATCAAGACTGTTCTTACTAAAGGTATCGCTGGAATCGGAAAAACCGTCTCTGTGCAGAAGTTCATTCTGGACTGGGCTGAGCGAAAAGCCAATCAGGATGTAGATTTCATATTTGTGCTTCCATTTAGAGAGCTGAACTTGATTAAAGATCATCAGTACAGTCTTCACAGACTTCTGCTGGACTTTCATCCTGAACTTGAAGATCTGGACTCAAAGATTTATGATGAGTGTACAGTTGTGTTCATCTTTGATGGTCTGGATGAAAGCAGAATTACACTGATGTTTTCAGACAGTGAGAAAGTTTCTGATGTGACTGAGTCTTCGTCAGTGGGTGTGTTGATGTCAAACCTCATGAAAGGAGATCTGCTTCCCTCTGCTCTCATCTGGATCACCACCAGACCAGCAGCAGCCAATCAGATCCCCTCCAAATACATCAACCGTGTGACAGAAATTCAGGGATTCAATGACCCTCAGAAGGAGGAATATTTCAGGAAGAGAATCAGTGATGAGCATCAAGCCAGCAGAATCATCTCACACATCAGAAGAGCAAGAAGCCTCCACATCATGTGCCACATACCCGTCTTCTGCTGGATATCAGCCACTGTGCTTCAAAACATCCTGAAACAAGATCTCAGTGCAGAAATCCCTCAAACTCTGACTGAAATGTACATACACTTCCTCCTCATTCAAACTAGTTTGAGGAACCAGAAGTATGAAGAGAAGAGAGATCCAGAGAAAGTCCTGCAGTCCAACAGAGAAGTGATTGTGAAACTTGCTGAACTGGCTTTCAATCAGCTGATGAAGGGCAATGTGATGTTCTATGAGGAGGACCTGATTGAGAGCGGCATAGATGTCACTGACGCCTCAGTGTATTCTGGGATTTGCACTGAGATCTTTAGGGAGGAATCTGTGATTTATCACAGGAAGGTTTACAGCTTTGTACATCTGAGCTTTCAGGAGTTTTTTGCAGCACTGTATGTGTTTTTCTGTTATTTACACAAGAACAGTGAAGTTCTGAAAATGTTCCTCACAGGAAAGTCCAGAACTCAGTGTGAGATTGTTTCTCTGGATGTGTTTCTGAAGGGAGCAATGATTAAAGCCTTGAGAAGTAAAAATGGACACCTGGATCTTCTCCTTCGATTCCTTCATGGCATCTCGCTGGAGTCCAATCAGAGACTCTTACAGGATGTGCTGATTCACACAGAGAACAACCCAGAGAGCAGCAAGAAAATAACCCAAAACCTCAAATCAGGTCAAAAAAACAATGTCAGCCCTGAAAGATGGATGAATCTGTCACACTGCTTGATTGAGATGAAGAATAATTCTATTGTTGAAGAAATGCAGGCATTTTTAAAATCTGGAACAAACGACAAACGTCTTTCTCTTGCACAATGTTCAACTTTGGCAAACATGATCTTGATGTCAGAAGAGGTGATGGATGAGTTTGACCCTAAAAAGTACAAGATCATATCATCACAAGAGGGTCGAAGGAGACTGTTACCTGCTCTGAGGAACTGCAGAAAAGCTCTGTGAGTGTTAAAATATGAACATAATATCAACTGAATTGAAATATGAACATAATACCCCCGTAATGATAGATGAAGTTGGTCTTGACACCTGCATGCCTTTTAATCAAATATCCTTTTTTTTTCCAGTTTGGCAGACTGTAATCTCAAAGATCAGGACTGTGAAATTGTGTCTTCAGTTATACAGTCATCAAACTCCTCCCTGAGAGAGCTGGACCTGAGTAAAAATGACCTGCTGGATGCAGGAGTGAAGCAGCTCTGTACTGGACTGAAGAGTCCAAACTGTCAACTCAATGTGCTGAGGTTTGTGTTTCACATATATTAATGACATTTTCTCAATTGTTTATATATTTAATTGTGCTTTTAAGCGATTATAAAATAAGTGCTTTTAAAACACATTGCAATGGCATTTCAAGTACACTTGAAGTGTGCTAATGGCATCATTATAGTGCGCTCCAAACACAAAGTAATCTTTATAAATAATGGCACAGCTTAAGAATTTGCCTTTTACTGACATTTTAACTCTCATATCATCAGTGAGAAAATGAAAACAGATATATGTATATTGAATGTAGGAACCACTACTGACTGGAATCAAAGACGGGTCGCTGCGACACAAGCTCACTCGATTTACCAGTTGTGCCACCACACATATATTTATTGTGCAAACTTCGGTTACTTTGTGTTCTTCCTTTACAAGTCCTGCAAACCGATTTTTCCATCAATGACAGGGGAAATTATATGGGTTTAAAGATTGCGAATTGCTGAGAAAAGTCTCAATATAGGCGTAATAAGTGGTGCGTGAAAATAAACGCGAAACTGTATAAAACATGAAAGTGCGTTAAACTTGAAGCTGTTGAAGAGAATGTTTTTCCCTTTTATCTGACATGATCTTTCATTAATGCTGCAGGATGCAATTACATTAACCGCATAACATACGTTTTATTCTTGTGCACGCACTAAAACACAGACAAGTTCTGTTCATTGGGAAGAATGTGAATGTGCAGAACTGCTTGTGTTTCAGTGTGTGCGGATGAAATAAACCCATCCGTAACATTTCTCTGCGGTGTAAGGGAACTAGGATCAATATAACTTAAAGGGTGATTGAATTACTGTGAACAAGAACCGAATTAATATGCAAATGATTCAGAATTAATATTTAACACTTTATCAACTATGAATCGTCCATAGGGCTGTGCAATTAATTTAATTTCTCCCAACGATCACCAAAATAGTACAATCGAGTAAAAACTATTATTTTGCCATGTTCTTATTTCTTGTGTTCTGAATGACACTCGCACGCGCACATCTGCCCCTCCCGAAGCCATAAACTCTCTCAGCTTGAATGTTTAAATTGATAAGACTTAAAAAGAAGTGAAAATGATCAACTTTAGTTACGATGCAATGCTGGCCCGACTGTGCAAGTTACAATTCCTTCATGTCCCAACTCCTAAACGCGAGAGTGTAGTTCGCACTACAAGGCAAGGCAAGCGGCCTTGTCCAACCCATTTTGAGAGACAGAGAGAGAGAAGACGCGGCACCGCTGAACACTCACGCGGTGTGTGAAATTGCGTCTTGAAGAAAGTTTTAAAATTATTGATTTGATTTTATAATCCGTGTGGATTAATTTAGGCTACTAATACTAGAGATGCTCCGATCAGCATTTTTGGGGCCGATCACCGATTACCGATCACCGACAAATCATGATCTGCCGATCACAGAACGGCAGAGGAATGGGAATCTTTTATCTATAATCTAGCAGAGTTTGCACCATTTGTAGAAATGAAACTACCGGTAACTATGAGATGGCAATAACATAAGCATAATAACATAAATTATGGCTAGATTTTAAAAGAGTGTCTTGCAACATGTTATCTACTAACATGTACAAGTGCAAATAAAGTTTTGACAAAAAAGGTTATATAAAAAGATAAACTTCATATTTCAGCCTTTTATAAAAAGAATGAGTAAAAAAAAAAGATAAATTACTGGCATTTACAACATTATCTTATCATCTTATCTTTTACTTAAATTCGGTCCGATTTTCCCGTGGCGTCTGTCGTTGCTATACAACCATGCACTGTGCTCTCCACAACGACAAAGAAGTTTTAGTAGCTTTTGCTGAATTCTGAAGTTGATATTTTATATCTCGCTGCGCGTGGAAAAAACGGCCGCATCGCTTCTATAATGAGCGCGCTTGCCGCACGCCTACATTTGAAGTAACGAACTTGAGCGCGCAAAAAACGCAATATGTGAACGGCCCCTTGGCAAGCTACCTCCAATCAGGCCACGAGCTACTGGCAGCTCGCGAGCGCCGTGTTGGAGACCTCTGCTCTCTAGACAGTGCCGCCGCTCCCACCACGCACATCACGCGCTGTGCATAGGCAACCAAGAGCTGAGGGGGCACCAAAAAAATAGCCTCCCGGAAGTTCCGGGAGTCTCCCGCATATTGATAGCGGCTCACTGATGCCCGCGAATTAGTTCAAATCTCCGGAATCTAAAGCGAGCGCGCCCGCGAGACAGAGACTGTGCTCCAAACCGCGTAGCGCGTGCACGGCAGAGAGGGAGAGAGAGCAAGAGACCGCGCGTGTGTGCCTCATGAAGCGCATGTCATATCATCACTTTAAAAAACTTCCAGACGGGAGAAGAAGTCATGTTGCCACTGGCAAGCTCTGGTCTGCTGTTGTGTGACCGTGCCGCGCATGCAGGTGGAAAAAAGTCGCGGGAGTAATTTACGTCACGTGATCGGCTTTTCTGATCGGCGCTTTTGGCGTTCGGCGATCAAGCTATTTTTAGCCAATATCGGCCGATCATGATCGGCGGCCGATCAATTGGAGCATCACTAACTAATACAATCTTACAATACTTGCTAAAGTGAATCAATGTTTGCGGGGGAATTTCCCGCATTATAAGTGGTAGACCTAAGTGGTAGAATTATTAAAATACTTATTGAAGTATTATCTGTTATAGGCCTATCATTTATTTTAATAGTTCAAAAAGTGTTCAATGTTCAAATTTAGATTTTTTTAAGAATTGTTGAAAGGTGTCTCTTTAATAAATGCAACACGTTCCTAAAGTCGTGTGAAATAATCGTGTACATAATTGTGATTTCAATACTGACCAAAATAATAGTGATTATGATTTTTTCCATAATCGAGCAGCCCTATTTGTCCACCAATAAATTGAGATTAGGGTATTTTATAAATTCTGGACATATTATTATCCCATGGCCTATGGTAATAATATCATAAAATTATGATCACTGATTATGAGCAAGGTAACAAAATTTACAGTTTAAGGCAGTAACTTGTAAGCACACAGCACAATGTTCAATGTCAAAATAATTCCTTCGTTAATAATTCGTTACACAGAACTTTATTATATTAAATAAAAATGATTCACACCTTCACAAAATCCACACATTTAATACCCTATACAGAATTCACACCCCATTCAAATTTCTTTACCTCTACAAAATCCACATGCTGTACCAAAAATCTACGCATCTTCTAAACATGTTACCTGGTGCCCCTTGCATCACAGCCCATTCCACCCGTCATTGTGTTCATGATATTATTTAAAAAAAAAAAACATGAAAAAATTTACAAAAAGACTGATGATGGTTAAACTATACAAAATAGTACCTAAGCCACATTTCAATCTAAACACAAATAGCAAGAGCTTTACATCTAGCCATTCATGCACAAACTATTCATTGAGCACTAGCAAAAGTGTTTGTTTTCCAGTAGATGTCAGTAATATTTCACTAAATATGAAACGTTCCCCGCTTTCACCATGAAATGAAACTGAGAAATGTAGATCTTCTTTAAAGGGGTGGTAAAATGCCTTTTTCTTTTTTACAAGATGTAAAATAAATCTCTGATGTCCCCAGAGTGTGCATGTGAAGTTTTAGGACAAAATACCCCACAGATGTTTTTATATAGCATGTTAAAGTTGTCACATTTTGAGGGTTTGCAAAAACGCACCGTTTTGTGCAAATGAGCTGCTGCAGAGGGTGGGGTTTCAAGAGCTCCTGTGTGTGTTAGCAGCTGCTATTACCTCACGCAGACACACTAAAATGACAGAAACTGTTCTGTCTATAATGTTAAAACGGAGTCATACAAAGATGGAGAGACTCAAGAAGTGACAGCATGTAGGATATTCTGTCATGGTAATCTATAAATCTAGTATAGGAACTGTTGTGAGATGCAAAACTCACAGCGTGTGCAGAGAACATTTACTGAAGCATTGAGCCGCTCCAAACTATGAAACATTATTGTTACTATATTAAACATATCTACGTTTGAGCAGATATCCACAAACATGTTATTTAACAGTAAACCCGGGTCTAAACATTATAATATTCGCCATAGAGTAAACACTCATAGCCTACTATCTTACTTTTATATCATGCTGTTTTAGTCTAGCAACAGTTCAACTGCAATGTGAAGTTTATGCAACAACAACACTAACTAATATAATTCACAATTATTTCTTACCTTAAAATCTTTCTTGTCTTCAAATCATGTTCTTCATCTGATGTAAATCCAATAGGCTCACAGCTAGCGTGTCTTCCAAACTCGAACGAACAGCTGAGGACTGATGAAGTTTGGTGCTTTGTTTTTGAGGTAATGAGCTCGTTCGCGCGACGCGTGGATGATTTGCATGTCAATATATTTTGCGCGTGTGGGTGTGGTCACATTGTGACTAATGAGCAAGCGTTTGAGAAACTGGATATCTTGTTGGTTTTATACAAATTACTTAAACAGAATATTTGTTTTCGTTTTGAATCAGATAAGTTAAAACTACACACTTAAATGTTTATAAAGATATATAGCTCATAAATGTGTGAAAAGTATTCGCTGATTTTATTTGTTTAGAGACAATGTGTTTAGAGAAAAAAAAGTTCACGAGACGGAGAGGCAGAAAGCACACCCTGTTTATTTTTCTTTATTTTACGGAGTATTTTAAGTCAATTTAGCTGCTATGTGAAAAAAATTGCGCAAATCGCGCCGGCGCGATTGCAGACCCCAGAGGGTTAAATCGTTTTTTGGTGAGACCGATTTCCCTTGAAATATAAGGCCTTTACATTCATGTTCTTTGCAGACCCTTTCTCAAAAAGATGAGAGAATGCATACAGTGCCATAAAACACCAGTCTGTATTAATAATATTGTTTTTGTAATGATTTGTTTCTTATTTCTCCCCTGTTTAGGTTGGCACACTGTAAGCTCACCAATCAGTGCTGTGAAATTGTGTCTTCAGTTCTACAGTCATCAAACTCCTCCCTGAGAGAGCTGGACCTGAGTAACAATGGCCTGCAGGATTCAGGAGTGAAGCTGCTCTGTGCTGGACTAAGTCCAAACTGTCAACTCAATGTTCTGAGGTTTGTGTTTCACATTAATTAATTACAGTTTCTCAATTGTTTATATTTAATTGAAACTTGAAATGCAATCACCAATACTTAAAAACTGTAATGTACCAAATCCAAATCTTTTCCAATGGGAAAAAGCCCGTAAAAGTCCTGGCAGAAAGCGATGCATAAGGATGTAGTGTAACGATGCCCAGTTCCAGGAATGCACTAATATTTTGTTGGTAGTACCAGTTTTCAACAATTATTAACACTAAGTTGTCAACACTTCGGAAAAAATAATTCATTGTTACACTACATCCTTATGCATCGCTTTCTGCCAGGACTTTTACGTGCTTTTCCTAAATCACTGAAGTGACCTCGACGTCCGGGTTAGCAATAGCATGAGCAGTCAGGCAAGTGTTATTTAAATAAACTCCTGATGTACTTACAAACTTTCCAATGCCTCGTTTTATAAGCACACAACCTATTTGTACTACTATAGAAGTTTGTTACCATTCCGGGCATTATTAGTGGGGTTATTTACGAGATACAACCTTGGTTCCATTAGCGCCTGCACTAAGCCATTTGGCTGATATCTCTAATAAGCTCGAACTTTAATAATGTTCGACCAAAGGGAAAAGGCTTCTGGTGGGGGGTTTGGCTCGATGTCATGGTGCAAAGGACCCTAGGTTGGTTTTACTCCGAACCATCCTTTAAGCAAAGTAAATATTTCAGTATCACAAATCTTAAAAAATTTTTTTTTGCTTTGTCATTATACAGTGTAGATTGATGTTGAAAAAAAAAAAACTAGAAACACTACAGGCAGCATAAGTTGCAACATGACAAAATGTAAATAAATAAATAAGGGGCGTGAATATTTTTCCAAGTTGGCGGCAATGGCTCTACAATCTATTTAGGCTTACGATGCTTTAAGTTAAATTGTGTTACTTTAGCTCATTTTAATTAATTAAACTGAGCAAGAGGCAAAACAATTTTTTTTGAGGTAATGTTTGTTGTATAATGTCAATTGTAATTTTCACTTTGATGCAACATAGTGTATAATAACCCCAAATCACAATTTCTCATTGAAGCAAAATCTGCCAAAATCGGCAAACACAAACCTTTTCTCCTCCTTTGTCATTCAGAGCAGATTTCCTATAGCGGAAACAAGTCATGACTATAATGACTGCCCTCTATAAGGTCTGGTGCAATGATAGTTTGCATGTGTCGAATGTGCCCATTAGGGGTCTGCGATATTACGATTTTTGATCGTGGACGATTAAAATGTCTCCACGATCTGCTTTTGAAGAAATATCGTAGGATCGTGCATTTGATCAGTTTGCAGTTCTGGCGCCTCAGTCTCAACATACTGTACAGCGCGACGTATATCCACCTGAAATGCAGAGGAACGGGACACTGTAGTTCATAAAAATTAATTATTTGCATACTTTAAGCCTTGCCGGTTAAACATGTCATTCGCTGCTGATGCGTTGTTCTAACGGGCGCTTTTCTGAGCGCAAAAACCCGACGCGCACATGCACTAAAGCCTGTCTAACAGCGTCTGATTACTGGGCTAAGTTATCTTTCGAGTCTTATTGCGCTAATACTGTCAAATACACACAAGGTTTACATAAACAAAGTTGGTTATGTCTAAACTGAAAGAACAATAGAAAAAATTAAGAAAAAATCTGCTTGTCAAATGCGTGTAGACTCGTTGCGCGCAGATCTTAAAGTGACAGTAGCCCTAATAGTAAACATGCTGCCGCTTGTCCTTAAAGGGACAGTTACCCAAAAATAAAAATGATGTCATTATTTACTCACTCTCTAATGTTGTTCCAAACCTGTATTAATTTATTTCTTGTGCTGAACACAAAAGAAGATATTTTGAGGAGTGTGGCTAACTGGGCGGTTGCTGGTCCCCATTGACTACCATAGTAGGACAAAACTATTATGGAAGTCACTGGTGTACATCAACTGTTTGGTTACCCACATTCTTCCAAATAACTTTTATTTTCAACAGAAGAGGAAGACTTATTCGGGTTTAAAACGGCTTGAGAGAATAATTTTTTTGGGGAGAACTATCCCTGTTAATAAAACAACAAAATACAAAGAGCATCTCACTCACTCTTGACTGAGAACTTTAAAAGTAGCTTTAATAAGAATCAATGTAAAATTTATACTGTGAAGTCTATGTTGTTTTATTTTTATATTTGTTCATTTAATTACTTTCTTCAATGCTGTTAAATACACCTGTAGCTGAAAAAATAAAGCACTGCTTATTTAATTTGTATATTAAGTTGTGTATGTGTATCTTTGTTCTTAATTTTTAATAACAAAGAAAATTACAAAGATTTTTTATCTTCGCCACTTTGCCCTAAATGTCTGCCATTCTTTTTTATTTTATATTTTGTTACCTAAGGCTTTGTTTTTAAAATAGGGACATTAGTTTGGCTGCGATGCTCAGTCACTTGCAAAATAGTAAAACCAACATGAAAAGGAATCAAGATAAAATCGTGAATCGTGATTTTCCTGAAAGAAATCGTGATATGATATTTTTGCCATATCGCCCACCCCTAGTGCCCATCTTGAGCTTTATTGGAAATTGTATATTGGGTCAATGTAACTCAGGTTTATTTAACATAAAAAAAGGGAATGCTGTTTTAACTTAACTGATTGAATTAGATTACAACAACAAAATTTTAATTAATAGGTAGAATCAGTTAGAAATACCTCCTTAAATCAGCAACTGCACATTCACTTTTTATAGTGCATGTTTATGTAAAAAAAAAATAGCATGTTTTCTAATGTAAAAATAAATAACTTGCTCATCATAAATTTTGGATGTATCAAGCCCCTCAAAATGAAAACGAAAACACAGTTTTGCTCTTTTTCTGAGGTAAATTCTTCCAGGATTATTTCTCACAGCATCCAAAATTTGAGTTAATGTGGACATGTGAATCTATTGTTGCTGAAACCCTGTTATTACCAACTGACGTATTTGCACGGGTTCACTGCTTGTGTATTGCTATGTATGTGTGAAAGAGAACCAAGAAAAAAAAAAGTATTGGTGACTGAAATAGTCATTGATTTAAATAGTTTTTTTGGGTTCACCGATTTCCCTTAAAGTATATCGGTACATTTACATTCAAATTCTTTGCAGACCCTTTCTCAAAAACATGAGACAATGCATACAGTGCCCTAAAAACACCAGTCTGTATTAATAATATTGTTTTTGTAATGATTTGTTTCTCATTTCTCCCCTGTTTAGGTTGGCACACTGTAAGCTCACCGATCAGTGCTGTGAAATTGTGTCTTCAGTTCTACAGTCATCAAACTCCTCCTTGAGAGAGCTGGACCTGAGTAACAATGGCCTGCAGGATTCAGGAGTGAAGCTGCTATGTGCTGGACTGAAGAGTCCTCTAAACTGTCAACTCAACATACTGAGGTACTTGAGGTTCTGTGAAAAATAACCACTTAAGGACATATCGTGGCAAACTTATTCTGAAATTATTCTTATTCAAGGATTATTTCTCACCGCATCCCAAAATTTGAATTTATAGGTAGAATCAGTTAGACATACTTCCTTAAAGTAACAACTGCACATATTTTTTTATAGTGCATGTCTATGTAAAAAATAGCATGTTTTCTAATGTAAAAATAAATAACTTGCTCATCATCAATTTTGGATGTATCAAGTTCCTCAAAATGAAACCGAAACCACAGTTTTGCTCTTTTTCTGAGGTAAATTCTTCCAGGATTATTTCTCACACCATCCCACATTTTCGAGTTAATGTGGACATGTGAATCTATTGTTGCTGAAACCCTGTTCAGGGTTTCCGCGGAGTCATAAAAAGTCATAAAATGTCATAAATTTAATAATAAGAATTGTAGGCCATAAAAAGTCATAAAAACGTCCGGATTTTCCGTACAAGGTCATAAATTACATTTAGCCACGTCTTAAATTCATATGCTCGTTCATTCATTTGTTCTACCATTGCATTCTCGCCCCAAAAATGCGCTGGCGGCATCTTGTTAAATGCGGCAAAAGCGGAACGAAAAAACTCATTTGAACCGCGCGCCACACGGACCGTTTATCCGCTCGGCTCAAAGTCCAAACAGCAGCGCAACGCGAGCTCACTAGAGCAGACGCGTTTACTCTGATCGCTCTCAGTCACAAGATCCAGTGAGAAGCGCTTGAATTCTGTGAAGGACACACATGTCTCAGTGATTTAAACCGGTTAAAAGGCAGATGAAACGACGCTGACGAACAGGAGAAACACTGTGCGCAGCGATTCAGTCAGAAGCTTTTTCTACAAATTCCCATTATTTACCATGGATTTACTATAACGTTAGCCTATTAATATTAACTGCACCATGTAGGATATACATATTGAATTGTATTATATTATTATTGTAGACAATGTATTAAAGGACTAATGGAATATAATTACAGTATTTAATAATGTATTTAGGCTACTGTTTTTCATACATTTCATGAAGATATCAAAGTCAACACAAACCTGTTTCAAGACTTGAACCCCATTAGCACATGCAGAAACTAAGAAATTAGTTTTCCAATAAAGATATTTATTTTGTTAAGTACCTAATGTCAAATGTTTGAATGTTCTACCTCAGATTTGTGAAATGTTCCCTAGTTTGGCAAGTGTTCGTTATGATATGTTCTGACAATAAAGAGTACCGGTAGTCTAAAACCACAATTAACGCTCTGCAACTTTCACTTAGGAGCAAAAATATGCCTTTAAACTTGAAAGAAATAAAGATTTGACATTTATCGTGATAATTATCTATATCGACTAATATAAAAGTTATTTTTCGTTATTTGTGTAATAGGTCATAAATTGAAATCATAATGGTCATAAAAAGGTCTTAAAAAGTCTTAAATTTGACTGACTAAACCCTGCAGAAACCCTGCCTGTTATTACCAACTGACGTATTTGCACGGGTTCACTGCTTGTGTATTGCTATGTATGTGAAAGAGAACCAAGAAAAAAAAGTATTGGTGACTGAAATAGTCATTTATTTAAATAGTTTTTGTGGGTTCACCGATTTCCCTTGAAGTATATTGGTACATTTACATTCAAATTCTTTGCAGACCCTTTCTCAAAAACAAGAAACAATGCATACAGTGCCCTAAAAACACCAGTCTGTATTAATAATATTGTTTTTGTAATGATTTGCTTCTTATTTCTCCCCTGTTTAGGTTGGCACACTGTAAGGTCACCGATCAGTGCTGTGAAATGATGTCTTCAGTTCTACAGTCATCAAACTCCTCCTTGAGAGAGCTTGACCTGAGTAATAATGGCCTGCAGGATTCAGGAGTGAAGCTGCTTTGTGCTGGACTGAAGAGTCATCTAAACTGTCAACTCAACATACTGAGGTACTTGATGGTCTCTGAAAAATAACCACATAAGGACATATCGTGGCAAACTTATTCTGAAATTATTCTTATTCAAGGATTATTTCTCACCGCATCCCAAAATTAAGATGAATCTGATCATTCTGATGAAACTTGATGCATTTGAGTTGATGTGGGTGTTGACTCTTTGTATGAATTGCCTCCGATCATTACCATAAGAATAGCGTAGGCATGTTCTAGGGACGGGCCATAAGGCCTAAAATCCATATTGCGATATACATTGCAGCCTCTTGCGATAACGATATATAAATTATAATAAAACCATTTCAGAACAGGTTACATAAAGCCAAAAACAATTTATGTAGCTTTGAGAACATTTATTGTGCAAAACTGTTATTACACAACATAATGTTGCAGATAAATTAAATTTAAATACACTAGCTGCAGAGACTTTAACAAAGAAAAAGCTTAAAGTATTGGGTTTCTTTCTTTTATTGCAAACCATTCTAAAACACTACACTTAGTTCAGGGGTCTCCAACCTTATTTCATTTGAGAACTACTTTTTAAAAATGAAAGTGTGTAATACAATACTTAAATCTCTTAAATAATGTCTCATAACTCTCATATTAACAACTATCCAAACTGTTTTAGACCTAAAATAGGCCTATGTATGTCACCCTTAAAAATCTGAGAAAAGAACAGAATCAGAGATAAATTTTATTGAAAATTGTACTTTCCATATTATACTGTAAAAACACATAATAGTTGATTTTATAGTGCATCATAACTAGAGATGAAATGGCATGAAAAAATAATTTCATGATTATAGTGACTAAAATGTAGTGACTTCAAAAAGTACTAATACTAGGGGTGTAAATCGGACAGTTCATCACGATACGATACGATATCGATTCTCTCAGCCAGCAATACGATATTTGCCGATATCTCAAAAAATTATTCGATACGATTACAATTTGATTCGATTCAGGGCTACATCGATCGATTAATCGATATTTAGATATTATGTTCACACAACCAGTTACGTTTTTATTAACTCACAAATGCAACCAAAATATATAACATGAACATTTAATTAAACTCTTAAAATTGCACACCCTCTGCCAATTGGGACATTTACAACAGAAGAGGTAATTTGCAAAATTTTCATAAATCATGTTTTTTTTTATTTTTTATTGTGCATTCCAAGTAATATCAATCAAACTGCAGCTAGGATGTTTTGAATAATAAAAAAAAGGTAAATTACAAAATTAAAGATAATTGAAAGTATGTTTTTATATATGAAAAGTTTGTTTTTTAGCAGAGCTCATTCACATTTCATGTTTCTGAGTTAAACAAAACCAAATAATTGCTATTATAAATAATACAACACTCGTTTAATATTTGTAACGTTAATCTCCTCAGCTGACATAGACGCCTGACAAACTCTGTTGTTGTGATTAACGTACACGCAATACAGTGAGCTTTTCCCTCACCACTGAAGAATAACAAATTTTAGGAATATTTTTCAGATATGCTTTCTTACCTAAACATCACGTTGAAGAATACTGATTTTAGCATTTAAGGTATAGATGAAGATTAAGTCAAGCAATTCAGGAGTCTGACATTAGCTTTTGTCTTTATGCACTTCCTGACCATTAAGCTCAAGGTACAGCGGTGCCTTTGTCTATATGATAATGTTAAGGTTTGAGCAATCAAGTCAGGATGATTGGATTAGCAATACAATAGCTGATTTGCTCGGTTTCTCTGGAGCAATCTAGATAACCTGCAATACAGGTTTTTCACTGGATGGAATCAAACCCTCCCTGCTTTCGTATGATTTGTTTGAATTTGTCTCCACCCCCAAAAGTCTCCTCCTCCTTGGAATGGAGATACAATTGCAACGTAAACTGTTTAGATTTAGATAATGTTGGAAGGACTGCAGCACGTACAGCGGAGTTCTCAATAAAGAATAACTTCTGTTGAACGCGATCCCAACTGTCTCCTGGTCCCTGCTTCGATGAAAGAAAACTTTACAGCACCACTAAACGAGCTGCTTTAGTAAGGTTCCATGAAAAGGTTTCAGCTTTTATTGTCCGGCAATACCGGCTTTTGTGACAAAACGTATTTAGGGTTCAGTCAGTCTTGTCAGGCGTCTATTTCAGCGGAGGAGATTAATGTTATAAAGACACACCGGCAGACAGTATGGTTGGTGAGTAAACGAAAATGTGCGCTTTGGCGGGAGGATGTTACGTGAGAATGTGGAGAGTTTCAAAATAAAGGTGTATATCGATATTTTACGCGTAGAATCGATGCATCGCATTGTTAGACGTTATATCGATGCATCGATCCATATCGATGTATCGTTACACCCCTAACTAATACTACACAATAAAATCAATTCACCAAGTTTTATGTCAAAAACCAGCAAATAACAAATAAAATTAGCATCAATATGCACTTTTTGTTTACATAAACATTAAAATAATAACATTAAAAATGATGGCCAGATTTTAAAGGAGTGTCTTGCAACATGTTATCTACTAACATGTACAAGTTCAAATAAAGTTTTGACAAAAAAGGTTTTATAAAAAGATAAACCTCACATATTTCAGCCTTTAAATCATTTTTATAAAAATAACCAGTCAAAAACTGATAAATTACTGACATGTACAATGCACATTAGCTTCTCTTTTATAATTAATAGTAAAATCATAGACACTGAGTAAAATTCGGTCCAATTTTCCCGTGGCGTCTGTCGTTGCTATGCAACCATGCACTGCGCTCTCCACAACGACAAATACGTTTTAGTAGCTAATGGATTTCCACCACCGAGAAACGCTTGCTGTAGCTCTGCTACAATATTTATTTACGGAGAAGAGAAAAACACCCGTGGTGCACCCCATCCTTCATGTTGACTGAGCTTTCAATGTTGTTACGGAAAGGGTGCAGCTGATTGGTTGGTTCTTGTCACATGACCTGCGGTGCGCTTGCGGAATTCTGATAAGTTTAGATTTTTTTTCCTGAAAAAATAAAATCGCTTGCCACGCGCCTACATTTAAAACAACGAACTTGAGTGCACAAATGTGACGCGATATGTGAATGGCCCATTGGCGAGCTACCTTCTACTGGTTGCGACGTGTTGGAGACCCCTGCTCTACATAGTTTGCTGCTGCTCGTCGGACGGCTTAAATCCGAACCAAGTACAAATAATGGATGTTGCACCGTTCTTTTTCACCTCTTATATACTGTCTATGTTTTTCACCAGCTCCTCTGGTTCGCTTTCAGCCATGTTTACTCAAGAATACGATGATGCGTTGCAGCTCGTGGCTCTAAATTTCGCGGGTAGATTGCGTCATCAACATGCATTATCGCGATAGTGCAATAGAATTAAAATCTCTATCGTAGGCTAATTTTGTATCATTTATATTGTATATCGTTTATATCGCCCATTGCTAGCATGTTCACATTAGCAGAAAGCTGACACAAGAGACGGATACATCTCTCTCTCTCTCTCTCTCTCTCTCTCTCTCTTATACAGATTATATAAACAGAATATTTGTTTTTGTTTTGAATAGGATAATTTATCCTATGTATCTATAGATATATTGCTCATGTTTATGTGACAAATATTTGCTGAGTTTTGTTTAATTTTTGTGACGCAGTGCAGAAAAAAGTTCACAGAGATGGCAGAAAACTTCTTGTTTGATTTTGATTGCAAATGGACACAAATGAAAGTAAACTTTTTACAGTTTCGAATGATGTATTGCTGTCTAACCGTATTACCATAAAATACATAAATTAGTATTTAAAGTCATTTGCTGCTATGTGAAAAAATACACCAAAAGGCGCCGGTATGTCTGTCGACCCCAGAGGGTTAATTCTTTTAGATTTTATGGGTAAAAATAGTAGTTTTTTTGTTTTTTTTGTTTTTTATGATAACTTACAATTAGATCCTTAAGATAATTTGTAGCTGATAATTTGCACATTTTACAACACTGTGATTTCATTGAAATCAATCACCAGTAATCACCAGAGGCCACCAGTAGATGAAGCACACTAACATGGTCACTTTCTGTTGTTGTAGATTATCTGGCTGTTTGGTGACAGAGGAAGGTTGTGCTGCTCTGGCATCAGCTCTGAGTTCAAACCCTTCACACCTGAGAGAGCTGGACCTGAGCTACAATCACCCAGGAGAATCAGGACTGAAGCTGCTCTCTGATACTCTCCACCATCTGGACAAACTCAAGTATGTTAAGTAATATAAAAATAATCCTGTCTAGTGTAATTGGTTTTTATTTTTTTAAAGGGTTAGTTTAAATAATGACAGTATTTTCATTTTTTGGTACTCACCCTCATATCGTTTCAAACCCGTACGACTTTCATTCATTTTCAGAGCAGAAATTAAGAATTTTTTTATAAAATCTGAGATATTTCTGTTCCTCCATTGACAGTGCTACCACTTCAACGCTTCTAAAAGTTCATAAAGAGATTGTGAAACTGTTTAGTTTTAGTTTATTCCAAATTTTCTGAAGAGACATGATCGCTTTATATGATTAACCGATTTAATTGACTCTTTTATTCACATATCAATATTCATCAACGCACACATCAGTTATGCTAAACGGATGCTCAAAAATGTTTGCTTGATGTGTGAGAACCAATGAGGGTTATTTTTGTGTTACGCAGCACATTTGAGCTTTGGCAAGAACCAATGAGGTTCATTCTCGTGTGTTACATAGCACATTTGAGCTTCTGCAAGAACAAATGAGGTTCATTCTCGTGTTACACTGCACATTTGAGCTTCCGCAAGAACCAATGAGGTTCATTCTTGTTACGCAGCACGTTTAAGCTTCGACAAGAACCAATGAGGTTCAAGAATGTGTGAAATAAGCAATAGATCTAAGGTTATATAATTAAAATATTGTTTTAATGAAGTTGTCACTCACATGCTGTGTAACAAGGTTATATGTTATGGGAAGGAGGCGGGAACCGGCGAACAATCATCAGATGTTAATAAAGTAAATGAACAAATACAAAAACAAAAGTAAAGACGCCACACATAATAAAACAAAACATCAAATGAAATCCAGGCCTGGCCTCTCTCGATCTCCACTGTCGTCGTTCCTCCTTTTATGCTCCCGCTCCTCCATCAGAGATACGAGACCGGTGCATTGCGCAGATGTCGCTCATTAGTAATCACGCCACCGGCCTCGCGCCATTCTCTCACGGCCGTCGGCCTCGTCCTGTAGGGAATTGAATCACTGTTTTACGGCTGATCAAATTAATCAACCAGTGATCATTTTAATGGGCCATAACTGGGTATTAATTGCTCTGGATATTAATAAACTAAGTATAGTAAACTACCAATGATTAACCAATGATTTCATTCACACCGTGAGCAGGAGCGCCGTGCCAGCAGCAGTGAAGCAGGTCCAGTAAAGTGCAGAGGCTATTTTTGCTGCACTGCTCACGCTCAATTAAAGTGATAGACAAAATAAATATTGTCTGAAGAAAGACAGACAAGGGAGGCTCCGTTCCTGAACTTTTATTCGGATCACAAGGACAACTTTCTCTCTACTCGGCCTTTTCCAAACTCACCGCATTAACCCTATTAACTGCCGGTGCAAAATAAAACGGCAATTTCACAACAATTATAAAGAATCTTTGCGCTACAATATGATTTCCCACAAAAAGTGCTCAAAAGGCACAGAATAAGCTTGTCTAATGTGTTTTAACACGAACTGGAGTATGTCAGAAAAGAAAATGAAGAATTAAAAATATTTATAGAAGATTTACCCATTTAAACTTGTTTTTAAAATGTCAGTTTGGGTGAAAGGATGGTGTATTATAAAAAACTAAAGTAAATTAGCCAAAAAATATGATAGTATAATCCAGGGACGGACTGGGACTAAAAACCGGCCCTGGACTTTGACTAGGCCCGGCCCAAAGCAATCGGCGCGCGGAAACTCGTCAACAACAACAATAACGCCTGGCATGAGTGTCACAAGACTTTAATTGTGGCTCATGATACTATACCATCCAAATTATAGCAATAGCCCTGTGATGTGTTAAAAGCACATTATTCTAGATTAACTTGAATACTACATATAAATGGAGGTCTCAACACACTGCAGTCCTGTATAAAAAACCTCTAGGCTGTGACTGTCTGACTTGGGGCGCTTAAAGTAATTTAAAGTTGAGCTGGAGTGGGTGTCTTTCTCTGCTCTTGGTCTAAGCTCAACCTGAATAAACAAATGATGGAATGGATAAAACAGCATATTATACAATCTATTCCATGCTGTCTTAAAAATAATTTATTACTTAATAATCTTAATTAATTTATGCAGTAATTAATCTTACTGCACAAATAATAATACCACATCTAAATGAAAATACACCATTACAAATGTAACTTCTGTATTCAAAATCTTCAAAGTTTGTAAGCATTAACTGTAACGTTACCAACATTTTTAAAAGTAAAAGCACAACATATTTCTTAATATTAGCTACTGCATGTGGCATTTTACAGCTAAAATGTTGAAGTTTTGCTGTTTTAACTACTGTAATCATTAAAATTTAGCAACCTGAATATCACTTCCTAACATCATCCCTAGCAAGTAGCCTAACTCTCTTTCTCCTCTCATGTTCCATACTTACTTGCCCTGGATCTACCTGTGGAACAGCTCATCTTTCTGTCCTCATCATCACTGGTGGCATGTTGCTGCATAGCTGTCTGGCTCACTTCTTCACTGCTGCTAATATTTAACTGTGAGGTGCTGCTGCTGGCTGTGCTGCTAAATATTTCAGTTAGTTTGCGACATTTAGCGGCTTCTAAATTCCGCAAAAAAAATGTATCTCGCCTTCTCAGCCCCGCCCTTTTCTTTCCGTTTTTTACCCGCGGCCGCGTTAACGGAAAAAAACAGGTGATGACTGCGTGTGTGGCGGGTGGTGGGCCGGCCCGCCGGCCGTCCTGGAGTACCGGCCGTTCTGTGATTCTCCAGATCACACAGATGGCCAGTCCGCCCCTGGTATAATCTTTCTTTTAGTTATTATGTAATACACAGACAGGTAGCCTATATAGGCTTTAGCACTACCCAAATCAAACCCGAGTTTACTGTCTTGTAAACATTTCGAAGTATGACTGAAACGATATGATCTGTCACAGCCACGCCCTCATCATCACTCACTCCATCCTCATCATCACTCGCTCCACCCACTCGTTCACTTTCCCCTGAGTTCTAATCACCTTCACCTGGCCACTTCATCAGTCACACCCTTTATACACCACTCTCACTCACCAGTCATTGTCTGGTCTCGTCAAACACCACTGACATACAGACTCACCTCCGCTACTCACCTCAGAGATTTCTACTTACCTTCCGTGTTCCGTGTCTCCCATCTGCTGTCTTCAACCATCCGTCTGCCTTCCATTGAGAACCCTCGCGAACCCTTTCGCCAGCATCTTCAACCAAGAGACATTGTTTACCATTCAGTTAAGTCTATGTGAACACCATCTTCAAATTATCTACTCACCATTGCATCCCGGATCTGTTGCACCTTGCTCTATAAACTTCTATTCAACTTACCACCTGTCTGCTTCCGTTGTATCCGACTCTGCGAGTCCCATGGCCCGACCGGCGACATACTCAGGCGAGGCGGAGAACTGCAGTGGCTTCCTCCTGCAAGTATCATTATACTTTGAAATGTAACCTCATCTTTTTCCTAACGACTCAGCCCGGGTGGCGTTTATAATATATCTGTTATCTGGCCGCGCTCTCCAATAGGCACATTCCATCTGGAATTCAAACTCACCCATCAATAAATCTCTCTCCAGTTTTCTTCAACATTTCAAGATAGTATTCGGATTATCTGCTGATAAACTGTCCATTCACGATCAACTCTTCAATCTACATCAAGGCTCAAATTCCGTTTGCGACTACGCTCTTCGCTTCCGCACCCTAGCGGCCTCCAGTGACTGGAACGAAACAGCTTTAATTACAGTGTTTCGACGTGGCTTGAGTTTGAGAATCCGTCAGCAAGTGGCCGTTTTTGATGACTCAATGGGTCTCGAAAATCTCATTCAAAAAACCATTCAAGTTTCCCAGCGTTTCTCAGCATGTGAACATCCTGCATCAGCCGCTGTAAGTTCTCCGTTCTCTGCACCATCTGCCGCTCCTCCAGCACCAGAGCCCATGCAAATTGACTCCTCTCGTCTCACTTCAATCGAACGTCAACGAAGGATCCAGCATAACTTGTGCATTTATTGCGCTTCCGATCAACACCTCCTCAGTGGCTGTCCCATTCGACCTCCGCGCACTGCGGTAAGCACCATTCAAGTTCCTCCTAAAATTGAAACTCTCAATCGTACTATGGTTCTACTACTCACCCCTCGTCTTTGTGTCTCAGCGCAAGCCTTACTCGACTCCGGTGCCGAAGGGAACTTCATTTCCACCCAATTACTCCAAAAGTTAAACCTTCGAAAGCTCAGAACGCATCAAGATCTCCGAGTACAAACCATTCAAGGTAAACCTCTGGGTCGAGGAAGAATTCGTCACTTTTCACCCACTGTCACTCTACAGATTGGAGTCAACTGCTGAACTCATCCTGGGACGCCCATGGATGGTACAACACCAACCCTCTGTCAATTGGAGAACTGGAGAGATCTTATGCTGGGGTGAACAGTGCTTTTCTAACTGCTTGTCTTCAATCAAAAAATCATCTTCTTCCTCTACATATAAGATTAACCCATCGTGTCAAGTCAATTCTACCACAGTCGAGAGTCCTGAAGTCCAACATTCTGTGACGATTCCCTCTGAGTATGGGGCGTTCCAGGATGTGTTCAGCAAACAACTAGCGACCCAATTACCACCTCACCGGCCATGGGACTGCGCTATCGACCTGCTACCTGGAGCCACCTTACCCAAAGGCCGTATTTACCCCCTGTCCATCCCGGAGCAGAAGGCCATTGAGGAGTATGTGGAGGAAGCTCTTCATCAGCAGTTCATCCATACATCTACCTCCCCTGCCGCTTCGAGTTTTTTCTTCGTAGGTAAGAAGGATGGAGGCTTGCGGCCATGCATCGACTACAGACACCTGAATTCCCAAACCATCAAGTACAGCTATCCTCTTTCTCTGGTCCCAGCGGCTTTGGAACAGTTGCGTGGGGCCCAAATCTTCTCCAAGTTAGATCTTCGTTCTGCCTACAATCTCATCCGTATTCGGCGGGGTGACGAGTGGAAGACCGCGTTCGTCACTCCCTCCGGCCATTATGAATACCTCGTCATGCCCTTCGGACTGTCCAACGCTCCAGCAGTCTTCCAAGGTTACATGAACGAGATCTTCAGAAACTACCTCAATCAGTTCGTCATAGTGTACATCGACGACATTCTCATCTACTCTTCCTCACTCTCTGAACACCGCAAACACGTCATCCAAGTCCTAGAAAAACTGAGAGAACATCAACTGTACCTTAAACTCGAAAAGTGTGAATTCCATATCCCATCCGTACAGTTCCTGGGTTACATCATTGACCAACATGGAGTACAAATGGACCAGAGGAAGGTGGAAACCATTCACAACTGGCCACAACCCACTTCAGTCAAAGAGCTCCAGCGGATTTTTAGGATTTTCAAACTTCTACAGAAGATTCATCAAGGGTTACAGTCTCATCAGTACTCCGTTAACCTCATCTCTGAAAGGCCGGCCCAAGTCTCTGTCCTTATCCTCAGAAGCCCTCCAAGCATTTCACGAACTCAAGAACGCATTTGCTACAGCCCCAATACTGGTACATCCCAACCCCGATCTTCCTTTCATCGTCGAAGTGGACGCTTCATCTACAGTTGGGGCTGTGTTATCTCAGCGGCAGGGTGAGCCTCCCAAACTCCATCCATGCGCCTTCTTTTCCAAGAAACTGTCCCCGGCGGAGCACAACTATGATGTCGGCAACCGGGAACTCCTGGCTATCAAACTAGCACTGGAAGAGTGGAGGCATTGGCTGGAGGGGGCTAACCACCAATTTGAGGTTATAACAGATCATCGAAACCTTGAGTATCTGAGAGAAGCTAGAAGATTGAATCCTCGTCAGGCCCGCTGGGCACTCTTCTTCACCAGGTTCGACTTCCGTGTCACCTATCGCCCTGGCGGTAAGAATGTCAAAGCAGACGCCTTATCCCGTCTTCACCAATCCTCCTCCGAAGAAAACTCTTCTGAACCTATCCTTCCTCCAACCGTCTTCCTCAACCCCATCATATGGGACATTGATGAGCAAATCTCCCAAGCTAATAATCTCCAACTTGCTCCGCCGGGAGGTCCAGAAGGGCTCATCTTTGTACCACCTCAGCTCCGTACCACCCTTCTGGACTCTGCTCACACCGCTCTGGGCTCTGGACATCCAGGTAGTAGGCGTACCCTCTCGCTCCTCAGTCAACGGTACTGGTGGCCATCCATCTCCCAGGACGTCCCACGTTACATCAGAGGATGCTCAGTCTGTGCTGTTACCAACACTCCCAGAAAGCTCCCTGAGGGTATATTAGTGCCTCTACCCATTCCTCAGCGTCCGTGGTCCCATCTCGGCATTGACTTCATGACTGACCTCCCACGATCCAATGGATACACCTGTGTTTTTGTTGTAGTGGATCGGTTCTCCAAATCATGCAAGTTGATTCCAATGCCCGGACTTCCTACTGCCTTTGAAGCGGCTGAAGCTCTCTTCACCTACGTCTTCCGAAACTTCGGCATCCCTGAAGAAATTGTATCGGACCGAGGACCTCAGTTCATCTCTCGGGTATGGAAGGCTTTCTTCAAACTCCTCAGAGTTACGGTTAATCTATCTTCCGGATATCATCCCCAGACTAACGGTCAGACTGAGCAGAAGATCCAGGAGATTGGACGTTACCTCAGATCCTATTGCCACCAGTACCGAGACAGCTGGAACCAATTCCTCCCCTGGGCTGAATATGCCCAAAACTCCCTTAGACAAAGTACCACTGGACTCACCCCATTCCAATGTGTCTTAGGGTACCAACCTCCTCTTTTCCCTTGGTCAGGTGAACCGTCAGAGGTTCCAGCTGTCGACTATTGGTTCCATCAAAGCGAGAGGGTATGGGACTCAGCTCATGTACACCTTCAGCAGGCAGTGCGGAGACACAAGAGACGAGCCGACCGTCACAGAACCGAACCTCCTCAATACCACCCTGGTCAAAAGGTTTGGCTCTCGACGCGAGACATACGACTCCGCCTGCCCTGCAAAAAGCTGAGTCCTCGATACATCGGACCATTCACTGTGCAGAGGCAGCTCAATGACGTCACTTATCGTCTCAACCTTCCACCTGAGTATAAAATTGCACCATCATTCCATGTATCTCTGTTAAAACCTCACACTGAACCTGTCACTCCTCCCTCCTCAGTTCCTGCCCAGGATGACGTGCCTCCTCCTCCCGTTCCCGTAGAAGAGGAGTCCATCTACCGAGTCCACGACATCTGTGACTCTCGGCGACAAGGTACCCAGTTGGAATACCTGGTCGACTGGGAGGGCTATGGACCTGAGGAACGCTCCTGGGTTCATCGAGATGACATCCTTGACCCTACTCTTCTCACCCAGTTCCATGCTGACCATCCTGACCGTCCTGCACCCCCAGAGGTCGTGGGAGACCTCGTCGCCGTACTCGCCCCTCTTCACAGCCGTCAAGAGCCGCCTCGGGAGGGGAGGGTACTGTCACAGCCACGCTCTCATCATCACTCACTCCATCCTCATCATCACTCACTCCACCCACTCGTTCACTTTCCCCTGAGTTCTAATCACCTTCACCTGGCCACTTCATTAGTCACACCCTTTATATACCACTCTCACTCACCAGTCATTGTCTGGTCTCGTCAAACACCACTGACATACAGACTTACCTCCGCTACTCACCTCAGAGATTTCTACTTACCTTCCGTGTTCCGTGTCTCCCATCTGCTGTCTTCAACCATCCGTCTGCCTTCCATTGAGAACCCTCGCGAACCCTTTCGCCAGCTTCTACAACCAAGAGACATTGTTTACCATTCAGTTAAGTCTATGTGAACACCATCTTCAAATTATCTACCCACCATTGCATCCCAGATCTGTTGCACCTTGCTCAATAAACTTCTATTCAACTTACCACCTGTCTGCTTCCGTTGTATCCGTGACAATCTGAGCAGTTGTGTTTGTTATTCACCATTTACATGAATGTTACACCTCTTCGTGTTAACAAACTTTCAAGTTTATAAAAACAAATACTGTATAGTAAAAATGCTCAGTTATATATAGCTTTGGAGCCGCTGCTGTGACGCTGTACAAACGCTTCCCGTGTGAATACTTGTGTGCGTCTGCAGCTTTAGTAATTATATATTTGGGAAACGGCCGAAATTAGCGCGTGCGCAACAGAACGCCGTTGTATCAGCAGCTGCTGCTTAAAGTCCGTATTATCAGTCATGTACACTCGCTTGGTGCACTGATGATGAAACGCGCAATTGATTTTTTTTTATAGTTTTCATTTGGTAGTTAAAAAACTAAAACATTATTCCAACATGAGGTTTCGTGTCACCGTCAGTCTTTAACATCAGGGCAAAACTAGGTTATGCTGATTAAGACAACTATTCATCGGCATGCACTGACTAGTTCTATGTGGTAGCAACAAAACAAAAAAAAGATTGCGACCAACTAAGAAAGTTGGTAGCACCAGTGCAACCAGTGGAAAAGTTAGTCTGGAGCCCTGCGCTGATTTAAAGTGTACACTATTTATCAGCATGGTAACAAGATTGGCAGTTTAAGTCATTAATCTGTGTAACCACAAATCACTTGTTTGAACTATTCTAATACAAACTAATCTAACATATAAACACACACATGCACACATTGAGATTGCTGAAAGAAAATGAAGAAGAAATGCGTTTTAAGAAAGTGAACAAATGAAATCCCAAATTTCTATAAAATTAAATGGATTGTATTCTTGAAATGGATGTAAACTGTGTTTATGAAAGAAGAGAAAGAAAAAGAAGGAAAGAGACAGAAGAGATTGTGTTCACTAGGAGTGGGAATCTTTTGGAATTGTATTTAATTTATTGTCTTTGAAGCCCTCGATCCTTCTTATATATAAGAGAACCTGCGCCTCGATTGATAATAAATACAACTTGTAGGTGTTTGCTGATTCAACTTCAATTTAAGTTTTGTTGAATTATTATTTTATTTTATTTATGACTTTATTAATCTTTTGGAATCTCATGAGTATAGCCTATTTTTATATCTACATTTTTATTCATAATAAATTAAATTTCCTGCATTTAATTGTTTAGGATATTGTTAATACTAGTTATATTGTTCATATTTGTTCCTCTGGTTCAGTTTTGTCACTTTATTATATTATGTTTTTAAGGGGCTTGTTTAGTTGTTGTTTTTTGTGATATCTGGCAACCCTTCAGTCAGTGCAGCTTTTAATGAAGAGAGGGAAGACAGAAGAAGAGAAGAGAAGACTGAGTAGCAGCTGCTGTTTCTGCACTTATTTAATAATGTAGTTTAAATTATAGGCTACACACCTTATAACCGCATTATTCTTTTACTGAGATGCCGCAGCTCAGCCTTTCATGTTCATCTCTCACAGCGTGAGCGCTCTTTTGCATCATCAAAAATCTCAGTCATTCTCAATATCGTTTACACTGGCACAAAAAAATCTATATTTTACTCACATCTGACACAGATCGGAATTTGTTGCACACTAAACACAAAAATCCGCACGATATAGATTTTTTCTTATCGGATCTCAGCCACTTCCAAATGTGGATTTAAATCAGATACAAATCCGATATCTGGACATCCGAGCTCCGTCTAAACACACATATCTGATTCCCCTTTGAATTTAAGCCACTACAAGGCGAGGACGACATGTTTATTCACAAAGATATATTTTTTTATAGTTTTTTAGACTTTGAAGCTGCATTGAGACGGACATTTGAACCTTCTTTGAACATTGGGATAGATAGTTGCCATTGAAGTCCATTCTGTGTAGAAAAATCCTGGAATGTTTTTCTCAAAAACCTTAATTTATTTTCGACTGAAGAAAGAAGGACATGGATATCTTGGATGACATCGGGGTGAGTAAATGATCAGCACTTAAAAAAAAAAAAAAGTGAACTAATCCTTTAAACAAAACCTAAATTAGGTGCCGTTCGCGCCAAAATACGTGTGGAAAGCCTGCGCGGTCGTGCCGCTTTCTTCTGCTTTCCACAAGCGATTGCGCTCCCGTGGCGTCTGTCGTTGCTATGCAACCATGAACTGCGCTCTCCATGATGACGAGGAACTATCAGCAAAGGATTAATTGATTTCTAGCCCTTGCATTAGCTTTACTACTAGATATATTTATGGAGATGAGAAATAAAAACCCGCTCTGTACAGCTATGATCAGCTGTTCGGCCGAGCTTTCCATGTTGTTGTGCTGCGCTTGCGGAATTCTGAAAAGTTGAGATGTTTTCATCTCGTTGCGGCAGGAGCGCCTGGAAAAAAAATCGTGCATGTTCTAAAAAAGAAATTCAATAAATATTCATACATGTACACTAACATTTACACTCACAGCTCCAATGTTAAAACCTGTAAAATACAAATCTAAAGTTGAATTTAGAGATTTGCACTCTCAAATGATGTCACAAAACGCATGTCCTCGGGAACTAACGTGACTTAACGTGTCTTAACGCATAGACAGTGATATTAAAATAAATAAATGATAACTCCGTACACCATACTAATTAAAAATAGCCTACTATGTACAGTTAAGTGTTTTCCTCCCTTAGAAACCTGGTAGAAACCCCTTAATTAGCTTGAGCCATTAACACAGTAGTATTAAAAGACCAAACTCAGAAAAACTGATGAGTCCAGAATGATGAAATAAAGCAGATTTGTGTGCAGGGTGTCACTTAAAGGTAGGGTAGGTCAGAATTGTCTAAAAAAACTTTTATTCAAATTTGTTTAAACTGTCTTTATATACCATAATTAAAATGCAAGTACTCTGAAATAGAGAGTATAAAAAACTGAGTGGCTCTAGTGTATTTAATCTTCAATAAACACAGCTCATTAATTCCATTCACTCCCACCTAAAAAGAGCCAATAATAGCGGCGGTAGTCATGGCGACGGAGAGTGACAAGCCAATCACTTGTTTCGTCCCGAATAGAATTAATGAGCTGTGTTTTTTGAAGATTAAATACACTACAGTCACTCAATTTTTATACTCTCTTTTTCAAAGTACTTACATTTTAATTATGTATTGGTATATAAAGACAGTTTAAGCCAATTTGAAAAAAAGTTCTTTAGACAATTCTTACCTACACAACCTTTAATTAAGGTTGCGAGAGATTGGAATAGTTAACTTCTCCCTCTGTGTTTATGACAATCTGTGAGTACAAATTTAGTTTTTGCAAATCACCAAATCTGATGCCTGTGTTTTAGTAATAATGTGTTACGAATTTTGTGTTTTAAAAAAAACAAAAACAACTATTGGTTATTAAACCTTAAGCATTTAGTTTGTTTCTTATGGTATTGTGTTCATATTCTGTGCTCAATTAGTTTTCTGTATGCTGTATTAGTATGGTGTTTACTGAGTTCAGTCTTTTAATACCACTGTCTTCTTAATGCATTAAGCAATCGTTAAGCGTTGGATTTCTATGGGAGGAAAACGCTTAACATGTAATTACTGCGTTCATATTCTGGCCTCATCTGCTTTCTGTACATAGTAGGCTTTATTAGTATGGTGTTTGCTGAGTTTGATAATATCATTTATTTATTTTAATATCACTAATGCATTTAGCCACGTTACCGTTTCAGAACATCCCAGAGGACGCGGGTTTCATGACATCATCGTGTACAAAAGAAGTCCCATTTCATTGGTTAGGCGCCAACCAATAAAACGACTCCTTTGCGACTCCTAAGTGCAACTATGTTCTACATGTTTGTGTCAGTCATTATAATTCTATTGAATTAATAGGAAATCATCTGATTTTAATGAGAAAACATGAACTAACGAGTCAGCGTTTTTATGTTTGAATACTGTACATTCTTACAATTAAAACATCCTAAACATTTCTGATTATTAGAGAAAGATTATTATTAGTAGAGAGAGAGAGAGAGAGATGGAGTGTGTGTGTGTGTGTGTGTGTGTGTGTGTGTGTGGGAGAGCGAGAGGGTGTGTGTGTGTGTTTGTGTGTTGAATAGAGAGAGAGAGAGATAGAGTGTGTGTGGGATAGATGGAGAGAGATAGAGAGTGTGTTTGTGTGTGTGTGGGGGATAGAAAGAGATAGAGAGTGTGTGTGTGCGAGTGAGTGAGTGAAAATAAATTCTGATTTGATTCTGATTTTATAAGAAAGTCTTGAATTTATTGATATTAAATATGACTCGTAGGTGTAAACTTAAATTCAAGTTTTATTGAATTATTATTTTTCAATCTAATGTTACTGTTAATCAATTTATAATATCTAAATATTTTATAAAAGCAAAAAGCCCCTTGAAGGAGCGGAGTAAATCCCCCTTCTCTGTTCTACATCCTCTGTAAAACACGGTTTCAAGGGGATTATTGCTTTAATAAAACGGTTACTCCATAAAAATATTAATTTAAAGTTTTATTTTATTCATAATATAAACACTATATTATAAACACTATAACACATAAAATAAACACTATATAAACACTATATTATTTTATTCATAAAATAAAAACCAGCAACAAAAAATATATAACGTTATTACCACATTTATTCCTCCGCCAAGCAATGTAGTTCCAAAGAGGTTGCTAAGCAACACATGCAGCAACAAAGAATCACAAATGGCAGTTGCGCAGTAACACTAATGTAATGCGGTCACAGGTGTGTGTTTGTGTAACACTAGTGTAATGCGGTCACAGGTGTGTGTTTGTGTAACACTAGTGTAATGTTACAGGTGTGTGTTTGTGTAACACTAATGTAATGTGGTCACAGGAGTGTGTTTGTGTAACACTAGTGTAATGCGGTCATAGGTGTGTGTTTGTGTAACACTAGTGTAATGTCACAGGTGTGTGTTTGTGTAACACTAATGTAATGCGGTCACAGGTGTGTGTTTGTGTAACACTAGTGTAATGTTACAGGTGTGTGTTTGTGTAACACTAATGTAATGTGGTCACAGGAGTGTGTTTGTGTAACACTAGTGTAATGCGGTCATAGGTGTGTGTTTGTGTAACACTAGTGTAATGTCACAGGTGTGTGTTTTTTGTAACACTAATGTAATGTGGTCACAGGTGTGTGTTTGTGTAACACTAGTGTAATGTCACAGGTGTGTGTTTGTGTAACACTAGTGTAATGCGGTCACAGGAGTGTGTTTGTGTAACACTAGTGTAATGCGGTCAAAGGTGTGTGTTTGTGTAACACTAATGTAATGCGGCCACAGGTGTGTGTTTGTGTAACACTAGTGTAATGTCACAGGTGTGTGTTTGTGTAACACTAGTGTAATGCGGTCACAGGAGTGTGTTTGTGTAACACTAATGTAATGCGGTCATAGGTGTGTGTTTGTGTAACACTAGTGTAATGTCACAGGTGTGTGTTTGTGTAACACTAATGTAATGCGCTCACAGGTGTGTGTTTGTGTAACACTAGTGTAATGTCACAGGTGTGTGTTTGTGTAACACTAGTGTAATGTCACAGGTGTGTGTTTGTGTAACACTAATGTAATGCGGTCACAGGTGTGTGTTTGTGTAACACTAATGTAATGCGGTCACAGGAGTGTGTTTGTGTAACACTAATGTAATGCGGTCACAGGTGTGTGTTTGTGTAACACTAATGTAATGCGGTCACAGGTGTGTGTTTGTGTAACACTAATGTAATGCGGTCGCAGGTGTGTGTTTGTGTAACACTAATGTAGTGCGGTCACAGGTGTGTGTTTGTGTAACACTAGTGTAATGTGGTCACAGGTGTGTGTTTGTGTAACACTAATGTAATGCGGTCACAGGAGTGTGTTTGTGTAACACTAATGTAATGCGGTCACAGGTGTGTGTTTGTGTAACACTAATGTAATGCGGTCACAGGTGTGTGTTTGTGTAACACTAATGTAATGCGGTCGCAGGTGTGTGTTTGTGTAACACTAATGTAGTGCGGTCACAGGTGTGTGTTTGTGTAACACTAGTGTAATGTGGTCACAGGTGTGTGTTTGTGTAACACTAATGTAATGCGGTCACAGGTAATGTAATGCGGTCACAGGTGTGTGTTTGTGTAACACTAGTGTAATGCGGTCACAGGTGTGTGTTTGTGTAACACTAGTGTAATGTCACAGGTGTGTGTTTGTGTAACACTAATGTAGTGCGGTCACAGGTGTGTGTTTGTGTAACACTAATGTAATGCGGTCGCAGGTGTGTGTGTGTGTATGTGTGTGTGTGTTTGTGTAACACTAATGTAGTGCGGTCACAGGTAATGTAATGCGGTCACAGGTGTGTGTTTGTGTAACACTAGTGTAATGTCACAGGTGTGTGTTTGTGTAACACTAATGTAGTGCGGTCGCAGGTGTGTGTTTGTGTAACACTAATGTAATGCGGTCGCAGGTGTGTGTTTGTGTAACACTAATGTAGTGCGGTCACAGGTGTGTGTTTGTGTAACACTAGTGTAATGTGGTCACAGGTGTGTGTTTGTGTAACACTAATGTAATGCGGTCACAGGTCATGTAATGCGGTCACAGGTGTGTGTTTGTGTAACACTAGTGTAATGCGGTCACAGGTGTGTGTTTGTGTAACACTAATGTAATGCGGTCGCAGGTGTGTGTTTGTGTAACACTAATGTAATGCGGTCGCAGGTGTGTGTTTGTGTAACACTAATGTAATGCGGTCACAGGTAATGTAATGCGGTCACAGGTGTGTGTTTGTGTAACACTAATGTAATGCGGTCACAGGTAATGTAATGCGGTCACAGGTGTGTGTTTGTGTAACACTAGTGTAATGCGGTCACAGGTGTGTGTTTGTGTAACACTAATGTAATGCGGTCACAGGTAATGTAATGCGGTCACAGGTGTGTGTTTGTGTAACACTAGTGTAATGCGGTCACAGGTGTGTGTTTGTGTAACACTAATGTAATGCGGTCACAGGTAATGTAATGCGGTCACAGGTGTGTGTTTGTGTAACACTAGTGTAATGTCACAGGTGTGTGTTTGTGTAACACTAATGTAGTGCGGTCGCAGGTGTGTGTTTGTGTAACACTAATGTAATGCGGTCGCAGGTGTGTGTTTGTGTAACACTAGTGTAATGCGGTCACAGGTGTGTGTTTGTGTAACACTAGTGTAATGTCACAGGTGTGTGTTTGTGTAACACTAATGTAGTGCGGTCGCAGGTGTGTGTTTGTGTAACACTAATGTAGTGCGGTCACAGGTGTGTGTTTGTGTAACACTAGTGTAATGTGGTCACAGGTGTGTGTTTGTGTAACACTAATGTAATGCGGTCGCAGGTGTGTGTTTGTGTAACACTAATGTAATGTGGTCACAGGTGTGTGCTTGTGTAACACTAATGTAATGCGGTCGCAGATGTGTGTTTGTGTAACACTAGTGTAATGTGGTCACAGGTGTGTGTTTGTGTAACACTAGTGTAATGTGGTCACAGGTGTGTGTTTGTGTAACACTAATGTAATGCGGTCGCAGGTGTGTGTTTGTGTAACACTAATGTAATGTGGTCACAGGTGTGTGCTTGTGTAACACTAATGTAATGTGGTCACAGGTGTGTGTTTGTGTAACACTAATGTAATGCGGTCGCAGGTGTGTGTTTGTGTAACACTAGTGTAATGCGGTCACAGGTGTGTGTTTGTGTAACACTAATGTAATGTGGTCACAGGTGTGTGTTTGTGTAACACTAGTGTAATGCGGTCACAGGTGTGTGTTTGTGTAACACTAGTGTAATGCGGTCACAGGTGTGTGTGTGTGTTTGTGTAACACTAATGTAATGCGGTCACAGGTGTGTGTGTGTGTGTGTGTGTGTGTGTTTGTGTAACACTAATGTAATACGGTCACAGGTGTGTGTGTTTGTGTAACAATAATGTAATGCAGTCACAGGTGTGTGTGTGTGTTTGTGTAACACTAATGTAATGCGGTCACAGGTGTGTGTGTGTGTGTGTGTGTGTGTTTGTGTAACACTAATGTAATGCGGTCACAGGTGTGTGTGTTTGTGTAACATGTAATGCAGTCACAGGTGTGTGTGTTTGTGTAACACTAATGTAATGCGGTCACAGGTGTGTGTGTGTGTGTTACACTGATGTAATACGGTCGCAGGTGTGTGTTTGTGTAACATGATGTAATGAGAGAAAGAGATAGAGAGAGAGAGGAGAATAAGAGAGAAAGAAAAAAAAGATGAGAGAAGTAAAGGAGAAGAGAGAAGAAGAGGAGAGAAGAAACGAGAAGAGAGAAGAGAAGATAGAAAAATAAGAAAAAAGAGAAGAGAGAGAGAGAATAAGAAGAGAAGAAAAGAAAAGAGAAGAGAAAGAAGAGAAGGGGAAGAGAGAAGAGTGAGAAGGAGAAGAGAAAGAGAAGAGAGGAGAAGAGAAGAGAAAGAGAAGAAGAGAAAGAGAAGAAGAGAAGAAGAGAAAGAGAAGAAGAGAAAGAGAAGAAGAGAAGAAGAGAAAGAGAAGAGAGAGAGGAGAAGAGAGAGAGGAGAAGAGAGAAGAGAGAAGAGAGAGGAGAAGAGAAGAGGAAGAGAAAGAGAAGAGAAGAGAAGGAGAAGAGAGAAGAAGAGGAGAAGAGAAAGAGAAGAGAAGAGAAGGAGAAGAGAGAGAGGAGAAGAGAGAGGAGAAGAGAGAGAAGAGAGAGAAGAGAGGAGAAGAGAGAAGAAGAGGAGAAGAGAAGAGAAGAGAAGGAGAAGAGAAAGAGGAGAAGAAGAGAGAAGAAGAGGAGAAGAGAAAGAGAAGAAAAGAGAAGAGAGAGAAGAGAAGAGAAGGAGAAGAGAGAGAAGAGAGGAGAAGAGAGAGAAGAAGAGGAGAAGAGAAAGAGAGAGAGGAGAAGAGAGAAAAGAGAGAAGAGAGGAGAAGAGAAGAGAGAGAAGAAGAGTAGAAGAGAAGAGAAAGAGGAGAAGAAGAGAGAAGAGGAGAAGAGAAAGAGAAGAGAAGAAAGGAGAAGAGAAGAGAAAGAGGAGAAGAAGAGAAAGAGAAGAGAAGAAAAGAAAAGAGAAGAGAGAGAAGAGAAGAGAAGGAGAAGAGAGAGAAGAGAGAAGAGAGAGAAGAAGAGGAGAAGAGAAAGAGAAGAGAGAGAGGAGAAGAGAAGAGAGAGAAGAAGAGGAGAAGAGAAGAGAAAGGGGAGAAGAAGAGAGAAGAGGAGAAGAGAAAGAGAAGAGAAGAAAGGAGAAGAGAAGAGAAAGAGGAGAAGAAGAGAAAGAGAAGAGAAGAAAAGAAAAGAGAAGAGAGAGAAGAGAAGAGGAGAATAGAGACGTTTAACCACTTTTATTTTTCTATCATGTTATTAAATGATCATCACATTTTCATAATTGTAACAATACTTAACAACGAGTAATAAATAACAATTTAAATACAATATTAATTCCTTCACATTTCAACAATACCACTGAAACACTAATTTTTCATCATCATTCAAAAAAATAAAATTTGCATTTATACACCACTTTCTTTTAAAAGTAAGCATATCATTGTTCATTTTATAAAATTCATACTCTATTTTAACCCTAGATTCCACCAAAGCTTTAAACAATTCTACTATATTAATTCTTTTATCTTCATTTTCGATTTTATAAGCTTTCCAAATAGTTAGCTTCGCTTGACCAATTAGAAAATTGGAGAAGGTGCAGGACTCACTCTGAGACTTAATATATTTAAACCCAAAAATGAATACTGTTTTTGAAAAGTTCCAACCAAAGCCTTCAAATATATTTTCTAAGAGATTCAGAAGAGGTATGATTCTGTAACATTCGAAAAAGATATGAAACACAGTATCTAATACATTACAAAATTTACACACTGAAGATGTACTAAAGTTGCACTTGAACAAAAATGTTTTTGTTGCTAATGCACAGTGCAGGATACGCCACTGTAGATCTCCTGATCGTTTGGGCAATGGACTTTTATAAAACACATGCCATGAAGGTGATTGAACATCAGGGACAGATAGATAGCTCCTCCATTTTGTATCCGTCTTATTTTTAAAATGTTCACAGAATCTTGCCTTCACACAAGCTATATACAAAAGTCGCTTACTGCTTTCTGAAAATGACATATGTTGAAGTTCTTGTAAGGAAAAGAGTTGTCTCATATCTCCATTATCCTGCCAATTTTGTGGCGTAACAAATAACTCGGGAAAAAAACTTTGATTTAAACCAATAACAAAAAAATCTTCAAGAAACTTGTTAAATAATACCGGAAACGATGATTTTAACTTGCTTAGAACATTCTTCACTATCCTTTCTGACTTCCTGCCCATTTGTTTAGTTATTGCTTGTGCACAAAACCACGTATTATGTTCTGTGTCAACTAGATCTGCCACTTTCAAAACACCAGATGAAATAAAAGTGTTGATTTCAATACTTGGCAAGTTAGACGGATGACATAGCCATGAATTATGAAAAAGTGGTTCCTCAAGACCAAAATGATCCTCTCTTTCCATCTTAAATATACTCCATGCTCTTAATACAGACTGATAAAATCCATTAATACCCAAACTTTTGGTTACATTGTTAGAAATCAGGAATAAATGTCTATCAAGTCCCATTTTACTAACAGCTCGTAATACTGCTAAACCACACATAATCCATGGTTGTGGATCAGTGTTATACAGCAGTTTTTGAGCCGATTGTAATCTCATGGCTTTCCATTTAGAGGTTAGATCAATGAGACCTTGACCGCCCTCAAACACAGGTAAGCTTAGTATGCCTGGATGAAGCCAATGATGTCCTCCCCAGAAAAAGTTCACAAAGTGTTTCTGGAGTAGCTGTAGAAGTCCAGCTGGAGGGTCTAGAACAGTCAGTCGATGCCACAACATTGAAGCGGCTAAATTGTTTATCACTAAGACTCTGCCTCTATATGATAGCTGTGGCTGAATCCAACTCCATCTCTTCAATCGTCCCAAAATCTTTTCAACCACTCCATCCCAGTTTCTTGTCATATATTGTTGAGTGCCAAAGAAGATTCCGAGGATCTTCAACCCCTCTGTGTTCCAGTGGCACTGCTGCGGAAGATGAGGTGGGACTTCTTCCTGCCACTGACCACAAAGTAATGCTTCTGTTTTGTTCCAGTTTACCTTTGCTGAAGATGCTTTCTGAAACCAGTCCAGACACTTGTTCAATTGAAAAATATCTTCTTGAGATCTTATTATGACCGTAACATCATCAGCGTAGGCAATAAGCCTTACTGTAGTGGTTTCGGATATATTGGGATTGAGAACTGAGATACCTTGTAGCTTTTCTCTTAGAACTCTTAATAAAGGTTCGATGGATATTGCATATAAGAGTCCCGAGAGGCTGCATCCTTGTCTTACACCTCTACGCACAGGAAAAGTTCTTGTTAATGTCCCGTTTATCTTCAGCATACTAAACACATCTGTGTAAAGTAGCTTGATCCATGAGATGAACTGTTCTCCAAATCCAAAGGATGACAAGGCATTAAAAAGGTATTCGTGGTCGACTCTGTCGAATGCCTTTTCCTGGTCGAGTGATAGCAGGCCCACGTCAAGTCCATAAATCTCTGTGAAATGCAATAAATCTCGTACAAGAAAAAGGTTATCAAAAATAGAACGTGTTGGAATACAATAAGACTGGTCCTTATAAATGATTGAAGCCATAACATTTTTCAAGCGGTTTGTTAATGCCTTTGAAAGTATCTTATAATCTATCCCTAAAAGGGAGATAGGGCGCCAGTTCTTTACAAGTCCTAGATCTCCTTTCTTCGGCAATAGCGTAATTACTGCTCTTCTGCAGCTGAGAGCAAGAATTCTTGATTTCTCACATTCAAGAAACACAGCATGTAGATCTGGTCCAATCAATGACCACAAAGCCTTGTAGAACTCGGAGGTCAGTCCGTCCAGTCCCGGAGACCGTCCCGCAGACTGCTGTTTAGCAGCCTCACTCAGCTCTTCGAGTGAAAGTGGCTTTTCTAGTTGTGTCTTCTCATTTTCGTTCAGCTTTGGAGTTCCAGTAAGAAAAAAGTCTGTTGCTTCAGAATCACAAGGTTCAGCACTATACAGTTCTTCATAAAAACACAAAACTTGTGAAGTAATTTCTCTCTTATCCGTTGTCTCTCTTCCATCAGACAATTTAAGATGATTAATTGACTTCCTTTCTCGAACCTTTTTCTCCAGAGAAAAAAAGAAAGATGTTGAAGAGTCCATGCTGTTAAGCTGAGTGAATCTTTTTTGTACTATTGTCCCTTGATCTCTTTCTTCGTGCAAGTTTTTCAGGAGGAAATTATATTGTTCAAGCAAATCCACACTTGTTCCACCGCTTTCACTTATGGAACTATTCAATCTCATAATTTCTTGTTCCAGCAGTTCGATTTTCTTCTGAATTTCTTTTGTATTATTTCTTACATACTGCTGGCAAAAATACTGAATGTGGATTTTACCAATGTCCCACCACTGACTTAGGGATTTAAACTCTGTCTTTCTCTCTCTCCAAGCTCTCCAAAAGAAAGCGAATACATGTACAAACGTACGATCTCGCAACAAAAGGTTATTAAAATGCCAAAAAGATTTAAAAGTAGTACTCGATGTTGTAATTGTAACAGAGACATAGAAATGGTCAGAAATTGGTGTAGGAACAATTTTACTATCAAAAATTGCTCCTCTCCGACATTTCTGAACATATATTCTGTCTAGTCTAGCACCCGATATCTTATTGGAGTTCACTTTTAACCATGTGTACTGCCTAATTTTGGGGAAAGATTCTCTCCACACATCTACAAGAGAATAAAAAGTAATTACTTTCTTAAGAGCATCGGCGGAGTTAGGATGCGGTTCGTCATGATTCCGATCGACTGCATGATCAAGTGTACAATTAAAATCTCCAGCCACAATAATCAAGTTATCACGAGGAATACTAATCATAGCATCCTGTAATTTCTTAAAGAATAAAACTCGTTCGTACCCAACATTAGGAGCATATACATTAATAAAAGAAAAAGACAAACCTTGCAAAATAATATCTACCCGCTGCATTCTCCCAGGAATAATTTCTATCATATTGGAAGCATTACCCTGAACGCCTTCCGATATGAGAACAGCAACTCCAGCACTTACACTGGAACCATGGCTGAGAAAAGCCTGTCCTTTCCATTCGCTCAGCCATTCTGCCTGGTTAGATGCATCTGTGTGTGTCTCTTGCAAAAATATCACACTTGACTTTTTAAAAGCCAAAAATTTGAAAAGTGCACTTCTCTTTTCTTTATTACGACACCCATTTACGTTTAAAGATCCAGTATTTATGGATGTCATAATATCTTAATGCAGCAGGTGATATCTACACAAGGCTGTCTCCTTCCAAACTCTTAGCGGCTACTCTTTTCCATATCTTGATGAATCATCTTCTTTACTTTGGTCATTATTTTTTTAAGATGATACCGTTTTTGTCTACTAAACTCCTCAACTGTTGTATTTATCATCACCTCTCTACAAGACACTAAAAATCTTCTCAAATTTGGAAAAAACATATCAAATTGTGGATTCCGTACACCTTTAGTTTCGTCAAGGAAGGCACTAATCTCTTTTGTAGAATAAACTTTTGTTTCACAGCCACTCAATTCTGATGTGCCTGTTTGAGAATTAATGTCTCCCATTTCGAAAAAACTCCCTTCACTCTCACATTCATCATCTGACTCACTATCAGACCTGGCGACACTAGAGCCGGCTGTAAACGACTGACTACAGTTTGCATTTACTTCATCTGATTTATCATCATTTTTGTCATTAGTTTCTACATACTCCATCACTACATCTTCCTCTCTGTCTTTAGACTGAGAAGGTAGACCTATTTGTTGTGCTTCTGTACTTTCATTTTCTTTTTCCACAGCTTTAGCACATGCAGCGCCATCTACTGGCTGGTCATCTCCAGTGTTTACATTATTTATCTCTACAGTTCTCTCAACAGCTTCAACTCTTACTTCTTGAACGGCAGTTTTACTCTCTTGAACAGCTGCATTATTTTCTTGAACGGGAGTTTTATTCTCTTTAACAACTGCATTGTTTTCTTGAATGGTATTTTTTTCCCCTTGAACGGCTGTATTATTTTCTAGTAGGCCTACCGCAGTTTTATTCCCCTGAACGGTCGCATTCTTTCCTTGAACGGCCGCATTATTCTCCTGAACATTGTTTTTGGGAGTTGTTTGTGAACCTGCCGAAATGTTTACGCTCTCTTGTTTGGGACATGTCTGTTTCTGATGTCCATGTTCACCACACGAAAAACACTGCATATAATCTGAAGTGATAAAGATTGTATAATCTTTACCCTCTACTGCTATTTTTAGCACCAGATTAAGCGGCTCATTTTGCGCATTTGGAATCATGTACGTGAAACGTCGGAAAGACATGACATGTTTAAAGTTCGGATTTTTAAGACCCAAAGGAATCATCTTGATCGGAGCAGTTAATGTTCCGTACCTTTCAAGAATTTCTTTCAAAGTTGCTTCTTTTATGAACGGTGGTACATTTGAAAGTACAACTTTCTTGGAAGGATTTGATAAAGGCAGTACCGGTAAAAAAGTATCATTCACAACAAGTCCTTTCACTAACAGTTCATCAACCATTGAAACTTCTCTAAGAAAAATAACGAGTGCTCTGTTCATTCTTGAGGCAGATTTAATGTTTAAACCACCGACCTGTTCGCTGATCGCTATCAGTACGTCCTCAATTGACATAGAATCGTCCGGTGTACACTTGCAACCATGGTCGAGGGTCAACCGTGAGAAATCGCTTCCCAGCTCCATACCCGCGCGCGATTTTGCGCTGACCGTAGTCAGCGCTCCGAAGTTAAACAGACAATTTTACAAGGCAGTTTATAATATTAAGAAGAAAAGAAAAAACAGAGAACGCCGCAGAACAACAACGTGCTCTGATCCAAACACTCTCGCCGCTACCCACAATCCTCAGAGAGAGAGAGAGAGAGAGAGAGAGAGAGAGAGAGAGAGAGAAGAAGAGAGAAGTGAAGAAGAGAAAGAATAAGAGAGGAGAAGAGAGAAGAAGAGGAGAATAGAGAGAAGAGAGAGAAGAAGAGAGGAGAATAGAGAGAAGAGAGAGAAGAGAGGAGAAGAGAGAGAAGAAGAGAGAGAAGAAGAGAGAAGTGAAGAAGAGAAAGAATAAGAGAGGAGAAGAGAGAAGAAGAGGAGAATAGAGAGAAGAGAGAGAAGAAGAGAGGAGAATAGAGAGAAGAGAGAGAAGAAGAGAGGAGAATAGAGAGAAGAGAGAGAAGAAGAGAGAGGAGAAGAGAGGAGAAGAAGAGAGAAGAGAGAAGAAGAGAGAGGAGAAGAGAGAGAAGAAGAGAGAAGAGAGGAGAAGAGAGAGAAGAAGAGAGGAGAAGAGAGAGAAGAAGAGAGGAGAAGAGAGAGAAGAGAGGAGAAGAGAGAGAAGAGAAAGAAGAGAAGAAGAGAAGAGAGAATAGGGAGAAGAGAGAGAAGAGAAGAGAGAATAGGGAGAAGAGAGAGAAGAGAGGAGAAGAGAAAGAAGAGAAGGGGAAGAGAGAAGAGAGAGAAGAAGAGCAGCTGCTGTTATGTAATAATGTATTGTAAATGATTCACACTTATAAGCGCATTATTATTCTCCTGAAGTCCAGTGGAGACTGAGACGCCGGCGCTAGAACACAATATTCTGTTTCTCAATATTTACTGATTTAGTCTCAGATACAGGACATGATCATTCACTTTACAAGCAGCTGCTGTTCGTTACCATGGCAACCACAGGTGTTGTTCGCTACCATGGCAACCGCAGGTGTTGTTCGTTACCATGGCAACCACAGGTGTTGTTCACTACCATGGCAACCGCTTGAGCTTATAATAATTATACATTATTTAAAGTTATTCTATATTGGTCAAAATATTGATATACTGAAGGAAGTCATTTGTCCCTCGATGCAAGCCAATGTCAACTGTGTGTGTGTGTGTGTGTGTGTGCGTGCGTGCGTGTGTGTGTGTGTGTGTGTGTGTGTGTGTGTGTGTGTGTGTGTGTGTTTTTTTTCTAGTGTGGATCACGGAGGAGAGTTCATGATGACATCAAGACTACACAGATGTAAGTCCAGAAACACAGTTGTAGTGTGTGTTGTTGTAAATGTTGCTGTTGTAATGTGTGTTCTTGTGTTCAGATGCCGTTGATCTCACACTGGATCCAAACACAGCACACACTCGTCTCGCTCTGTCTGAGGAGAACAGAAAGGTGACGCGTGTGTCAGAGAGTCAGTCGTATCCTGATCATCCAGAGAGATTTGAGTGTCGTCATCAGGTTCTGTGTGGAGAGAGTCTGACTGGACGCTGTTACTGGGAGTGTGAATGGACTGGAGATGTTGATATCTCAGTGTCGTATAAAGGAATCCAGAAGAAAGGAGGGAGGAATGACAGTGTGTTTGGATGTAATGAGAAGTCCTGGAGTCTGATCTGCTCTGATCACACACTCTCTGTCTGGCACAATAGTAACCGCACTGCTGTTTCTGCTGGTCCAGGATCCTGTAAGAGAGCAGGAGTGTTTGTGGACGTGTCGGCCGGCACTCTGTCCTTCTACAGCGTCTCTGACACACACACACTCACACACTTACACACATTCACACACACATTCACTGAACCCCTCTGTGCTGGATTTACAGTTTATAATGTTAACTCTTCAGTGTCTCTGTGTCACATTAAACAACACACACACACTGACTGACACACACACACACACACTGACTGACACACACACACACACTGACAAACACAGACTAACACGTGCAATAAAAACACCAAGTGTTGTCATTAAACCACATGTTGTCATTAAACAACACACACACACACACACACACACACACACACACACACACACACACTCACACACTAAACTGACATTTTTCCAGTTGTTTGACTGATTGTGTGTGTTACTGCATTATCACCGTTATTGATAACTTTATTACACACACACACACACACACTTTATTTGTGCACAATGTGTTATTAAATCCTTCAGATGATCTGATTAAAACACTGCTGATCTCGAAGGATTATTATAATCAATAATGAGAGATGAATAACACATGATGTGTATAATCATAGAGATAACTGTAGATGAACATGAATCTTCTGTCACCTCCAGTATTTCACTGTTAATTCACATGTTTTATTACAGTTTAATCATGTTATTGTAGTTTATGGTCAATAATCGCTTGTTCTGTGTCCGTCTGAACATGTTTCTTCAGTTGTTGATCTTTGACTGTTATTTTCATTCATGATAAACGTTTGTCGCCCTGAGTTTCACTGTTTTTACACGTTTGCTTCTTAATGTCCAGTTTTGACTGAGTCACTTTATGAATCTTGTTCTTACTATAGGCTTCGGGTTAATGTACAGTTATTACTATAGTAAATACATGCAGCAATGTATAAAGTTACCACAAAAAAAAAACATGAATCAAGTTTTTAGAAATGTTCGCCGTATTAATGTTTGTTTCATATGGTTTAAAAAAAAAAAAGTTTTAATTATTTTCTACAAAATTTAAGAACTGACGTAAAAATAAATATTTAAATTTAAATATAGGGTTAGGGTTCAATCCCATAGACTTTGCATTGCTTCCAACTTTGACCACTAGTAGCTCAGAGCGAGGATTTCGCAGAAGCGTGTGGGTCTCCACATCTGAAGAGGCTGACAGGCTCTGTAAGAACATACCTCACAATGGGGTAAAAGTTTCACCCCTGGGGGGCAGGAGCGGCCCAAAGTTGCCCCATAGACACACTATGGTGTCGGACAGCCCATGAAACGCATGTGTTTCTCCTACTATGGTAAATTGCATAGGGATTTTGTATTGAACATAACTCTGGATCACGACCAATCAGTCTCTCAGGATCATTGTGAAGCTATCAAGCCACGCCCTAGCAACCATTTAGAGCACCATAGCAACAAGTTCCATTTACTTCCATTGAAAGAGATCAAAGGGATATCTCAGGACTGAATTGTCATAGAAACATGAGTGTGGTCTCGTCTGACTCTGGGCATCAAACAGCCAATCGCGAATCAGCTCAACACTTCCTAGCCCCTCACTAGCAACCATTGTCGAGCACCTTGGCAACCAAAATCCATAGAGGGATATCTTCCATTCTGAATGTCACGAGTCGTGGGAGTTGGTTTATATCATTCATACTGACAAAGAAGCCTTTGGAGTTTCATCATTGGCCGCTGCTAAGCCACTCCCTAGCAACCAAATAGAGTACCCTAGCAACCGTTTTGCAAGAAATATGCATCAGAACATCGTATAGAGATGGTGGTTGGCTCTTTTGACTCATGTTAGCAAACAGCACTTCCAACATGCTACACATGCTACCTGTGAATAGCTACATGCTAACTGCAATTAGCTTAGGGTTAAACATGATAAAAAAACAACTTAAAATCTGCTAACATCATATTAGCAACATGCTAATAATACTATAATTGCTAATAACATGCTAGCATCATGCTAATAATGTTAGCATCTTGTTAAAAAACATATTAGCAACATGCTAAGCATGCATGTTTTTTTTGTGAGTTTGTGTTTTTTGTAACTGGTTTTACCAAAACCTGTAAATTGTTACAAAGAAAGCCAGAAACAAAGATGATCAGGTGATATAGTTTTCAATTGCAAAAAGTAGAGTAATGCACTTCTCTCATCACTGTCCAAAAGTTGTTCCCATCTTCTTCTTGACCTGTGCTTTGACATCTGGGCCCGTATCCCTAAAGAATGTTTGTGCAAAAAGTGGCTCCTAGCGGCCAAATTCTAAGTAAATTCTCAGAGTCATGGCGTTTTCTTAGAATTTCCCCTAAAAGTGACACGAAAATCCCAGTTAATATAAAAGCTATTCCTCAAGATTCCTAGCGCTTAAAAGGGCTCCTAAGGCGAGATCGGCTAAGAGCAGGGAAGAGGACTTTTAGTGGCTTAGGAGTTCCCCTTAGCAGCTGCACAAAATGGCCAACAGAGGAGGCAGGAGAGATGTCCTGCAAACACTGGATGACAGGGAATTATTCATAAATAGACCAGCCAGCAATCACAGACATTGATAAAAGCTGAGCCGTGTTACCCTCGTTAAGACCACACTGAGTTGTAACGTTGCAATTTCTACTTCATTAAGGACAGCCCCTTGAGATAGGCCATCTTGTTTTCAATGGGGTCCATATGGGAGTGAAAGTACAAAATATGCCAGCTTATTAATATGAGCAAATAAGACACAAATCATTATTTGAACAGGGTGTAATGAGCTTAAATTTTCACATATTTTAGATTCTAATGTTAGGCTATAACCCCTACAGCTTACTATTCATTTTCCAGATATTTTCTTGAATGTGACATATTATTTACAATTACAGTCTGGATAAGATTAGAGTGTATAATTATGTTTATTGATTTGAGGGTACATCCTTTGCTCATTATCACCAAAAGTTCATTTTCATCAAACTTGTAGGATCAACCAATCACAGCTTTTGAAATGATGACTCATACCTAGCAACGGGGTCAACCACACCTCCTCACTAAGATAGGATTTTCCATCCATTCCTTGCTGAGAGTTAAAACACTAAAAATGTTATGGAATCACTTCTAAGCTAAAACTCCTGGCAAGGAATTTTTAGGTTAAGTAGGAGCTCTCTGAGAGGATTCTCAGAATCTTTAGGGATATGGGCCCTGGCCCGCATTTTCCTTTAAGGACGGCCTTGTGTTCATCCACTAACTGGGCTAACAGTAAACACTGTTCCTCTGTCCAGTTAGGCTTTCTCATCCTTCTTGTTTTTTATTCCATGTTTGCTATTAAAACCAACATTCAAACCATCACTGAAATAGACAGCAATCCGTGTAACTGGAAAGAGTGGACTTTTTTTTTTTTCATTCCAAGCCAATCAAATGCCTTAAAGGAAATTAACAGTATGGTAAAAAAAGAGGATTTATATACATATAATATGTGTGTGTGTGTGTGTGTGTGTGTGTGTGTGTGTGTGTGTGTGTGTGTGTGTGCGCGTGTGTGTGTGTAGACCCTATACTTAAAATCGCTCTTTTTTCCCCTTCTTGGACAACCAACCAATCACAGTCTTCAAAAGATTGTGTCAACGGGGTCAGCCCCGCCTCCTCACTAAGATGAAAGTTGTTGTATTTTCCTTGCTCAGAGTTGCTCTCAGATCAGTCCCGAATCGCTCTTAAGCTAAGACTCATACGTAGAAGTTTTTAAGCTAAATTAGGAGTTTTCTGAGAGGATTCGTATAATCTTTAAAAATTCGGGCCCTGAGATTCAGGCCTTGTGTGATCCAGCTGTGTTATCCAGGGGCCGTATTCACAAAGAATTTTATCTTACCACTAGGAGTACTCCTAAATCGCACTAAAAGATTTTAGCTAGGAGTGTTCTCTTAAAAGTTATTCACAACGCCTTTCAGACCTACTCTTAGTAAGGAAAAATGACAACTCCTAAACTAAGAGAATGGCTGCGTTCGAAACCGCATACTTCCCTACTATATAGTAGGGGAAAAGAGTAGGCGAGCGAAAAAGTATGTACGAATCATAAAAGAGTAGGCGAGAATTACCTGGGTGACGTACTAATTATCGCGAGATTCGGACTTAAAGGACAAGTTCGGTATTTTACACTTAAAGCCCTGTTTACAGATCGTATCTGATGAAATAGAACGGTTAAGATTAAAATTTGGACACATGCTCCTGTCCCGAGAATTTTAGTTTTATTTAGCGTTTGTGGACCTATTTTGCCAAACGCGTCACACCCAGATTCTTCCGTTGAGAGCTTGAATAATAGACACCAGTTGGTGGCGATAATGCACCTTTGCCGATTGCAAGCAAACCGCTGGCATTTCATTTAATACACAGAAGAAGAAGCGGCGGAGGAATAACGTACCTCACACAGCACATTCAATACAATCAATGGAGTTGGACAAACACTACGATAAAACCTGTTGGAATGCATCTTTTTCAGCGTTTTTTTTTTGGGCCCGTATCAGTGAACACCCCTGACCACTCGGTGAGTTTCACGTCTTTGTAAACGAAAGTTTAATGTGTTTTAGGAAGGAATCTGCCAGTGCACATAGACAACCATTGTGTGGGGGTGGGGGGGAAGCGAAATAAACCCAAAATTCTCGGGACTGGAACATGTGTCCAAATTTTAAACTTAACCGTTCTATTTCATCAGATACGATCTGTAAATAGGGCTTTAAGTGTAAAATACCGAACTTGTCCTTTAAGTGCGTTCGAATATGCCTACTTTCCTACTATATAGTAGGCGAAAACAGTACGTGAAGGAAGCAGTACGTTCCAAACATCAGTATTCATAAAAGAGTAGGCGGTACTTACTGTAAGACTGTAAGAGTAAGACTTACTGCTTCCAGCCAGATTTTTGAGTGCTCAACCGATGGGTACTCTTCTATCCCAGGAGGCCACGCGAGAGGATACGTCATTATCAAACATCACGGAGATCAGCGACGCGCGGGGTTTCAAATGTGAGTAAACACGGTTCCTTGTGTTAAAATTGCATGTGTTAAACTACTATAGAGTAAACGTTTTAACTGTTGAAGGTGTAAAGGAGTTAGACAGTATAGTATAGTTGTGATTTGGCTGTAAAAACACGTTTTATTATGTATAGCTCTTGCTGACAGGGGAGCTCCAGTAAGGACACGTAAGTTACGTCTCTAAAGGTGATTTACATAAACATCTTAAAGACGCTTATTTTAAACGTCTATTTACATCTGACAGGAAAATCTTTTATAAGTATTGCAGTGTTGCACAACATGAAATATACATCTGAGTGATATGTGTGCTATTATGTAGAACAAATCTATAAATTAACTAAACATAAGTTATCTATTTTATTTGTCCATTAGTACTGTTGATAAATTGAGGAACATGTATGTTGGATAAAAAGTTAAAACAACCTCAACATGTAAATGTAGTGCTGAGCTCATAAATCACAGAGGTTATGTGAATCTTGTCTGGATGTTGCAGGGACAGATGAACAGATGTGTGTTTATCCGGTGGAGAGAGGCTCATGAAGCTGATGCTGTCATCGAAGGCTTTGAGTGAGTATACTACAGAAATTAATAACAACAACTATTTAAATATTAAGTTGTAGTTTATTTTAATTATTGTAATTTCAAACAGAACTATTAAAGCACTTTTCTGATTCTTGATTTCTGTGCATTTGCTGCTCAGCTGTTGTGGTGGAGCAGGACCTGCCAGGAAAGATGATGGCGGCATTTGTGAAAAAAAGCGTTCTTGTCTTCTAAATAATACTGAAATCAAATGACATTGTGCTGTTAAAACTACTGCTTTTGTGTTATGTTTGTGCATTTTTGTAGGATCTGAAATGTCAGCAGACTGGTGTGAGCACTGAGGATGAGGAGCACAGAGCTGAAGATCGTGCCATGGACGAGACCCTCCATCTCTCCACCGGCCCTTATGAGACCCTCCATCTCTCCACCGGCCCTTATTGCCTCAGATCGTGAAGCGCAACACATCACGCAACAACCTCCGGCACGGCTCACCTCTGGCGGTCCGCTGGTTCATCAGAATAAAGCCGCAGAATGGGAACCGCTGTGTTGAGATGGCAGTAGATGTGGTTCAGCGCCTGTAGTCTACATGATTGTAGTTTGAATAAAGCTTTGTTTCATGTGTTGACTTGTATATGCATTTGTTTATTGTGTGATGGTGACTTTCATTCATTCATTTACTCATTTATTAATATTTATCATTGTTGTCAGTAAATCAAATATAATTATTTAATTAATTAATGCTTTAATTAATTGTTTGAATGAAAATGTATTCATGAGGTATATATATATATATATATATATATATATCATATATATTATGTTTGCATTCATAATATGAGATTGTATACACAGGAAAAAGGTTGAATATCTTAATATATATTTTCTTAAATAAGTAATTATAATACATTTAAAAAAATGCATTTTTTGATATTTATAGGCCTGAGGGATGAAACTATAGAAAAAGAGGAAAACAGCAGTAAGCCACTTTTGCTTGTGGATGAAAATGTTTGGAAATAAAATTAAACAACATATTAGATAGAGATAGAAATGAACTACATATTCAAAAGATGACAATTTGGGGATTTCGTTATAAAAAATAAATAATATCGTTAAGGATAAAACGGTGGGTCACATAAGTAGGGTTAAATATAAGAACTTAAATCAACCCTAAATGTATTCACAAAATAAATGGGCAGCAGTTTCTTTAAAAAGACCACAAAATGAGCAGTTTAATCAATATCAAGCTATTTACAGATAGATGAATTAAACGTGTCGTTCAAATCTTTTAAGTTGTTGCACTTGTGATAACGCGGCGTAGGTCACATGATAACGTCAACATGGCAGATGTCCGGTTCGCATTCATACTTAACGAGATTTGGCTATAAAGTACCTACTCTTTTAGCGCTCGTTAAGTAAGTACTTATTGAAATTAAGTACCTACTCATTGAGTATGCGGTTTCGAACGCAGCCTGAGTCTCCGTTGCTATGGATGACGTCAATTCTCATGCACGAGCTTCCTCGCAATGATCACGGTGATTGGTTGTTAGATGACAGGGCCATCATGCGACGTCACAGACGCACCAAATCATGGAATTACGACATCTAAATATGTCTGTGTCCTACACAAAATAATAATAATAATGTCATCGAAATGCATAATGACAAAGTTGTGAATTCAATTAAATTAAATCAAGGTAGCTATACCCTAATGAAAAATTGACATCCTATTAGCCTAAATAGACTACTTAAAGCAAGGAAATATTGCTCCTATTGAAGTAATGTAATAGTTGAATGACGGTAGATTATGAACTCGCTAAAACGGAAAAGAAAGCCCAACTGGACGCAGGATCAGTTACTGCTGCAGTTGCTAAAAAAAAAAAAAAACATAATAAAAGGGAAATTCGGCACTGGGATACATACAACATCGAGAATTGTGAAGTTTGCACTTTGCATCGAATACAATGATGGAGTGGGTTTTCTTTCTATTCACACATGTCCTCATCCTGACGTGGTGCAATTATTTTAATATGTGTCCCGTCTAGCAGCGACCACTTCGGGCACACCGGCAATATCCATAAAGCTGGCTTTGTTTCTTTGGAGTTGGCGAATGTCCAAAGGAAATCTTATGAACTGTCGAATGGGGTCTAGAGTGCATTATGGTTTGGTGGATATACCGATGGCTGGGATCGCTAGATCGTCGGCATTAATTGCATTTTCCCCGTTGCCAGGTAGCGAAGTGTTATCAAACATTTCAACTCGGCACTGATTGGGTTGTTGCGATTAGTTGGCGCTGTTATTGCATCCCTCACAAGATCCACAACAATCAGTATTCCCTCACGGTTAAGGCGGTGTCTTTGTAATAACTCTGTGTCATTGAGTGTCTCCAACACACTGTGTCGCGCGGCGATTTTAAGATCCTCTGTGAATAGGTCTTAGTGAGTTAGGAGTCCTCTCGACTTCTTTTAAGCTGTCCCAGACTTAGGTGCTACTTTTAGGGCTAAAATGCTTCGTGAATTACTCTTAGTGAAAAAAATTAGGAGTCCTAAAGTTAGGAGTGACACGCCCATTATTTTTAGGAGTTGCTCCTAAATTCGCCTGTTAGGAGCTACTTTTAGCCTTAAAATTCTTTGTGAATACGGCCCCAGATCATTTATGCTGAACATGTTTCTAAAAAACATTCGACTTATATGTTTTACAGATCAATAAACTAATATCATCAAGAAACAAAAAAAAGTACTTGAGTATCATTAACCTGCGATAAGGAATCATAATCTGAATATTTTAACAATAAGTGTCAGAAAATAATTTAACAAAACAAAATCTCCAGCTGACGATGATGATAATGATCTAGATTATGACTAGATTCCAGAGTTTGCGAAATTTGGACTATAAGAGGATTTTTTAGGCTGAAACCATACTGACATTTATAAAATCAAATCAAATCACAATAAGACATTGTAACAATAAACAAAATGGAAAAACAGCAGAGCACACATTAAACAGAAAGAGATTTCCTCAGTCATGTCAGGACCATAAACTCCTGATTGAGTATTGTAATAATAACATGAATCTGTCAGCTTTAAAAATTATATATTCACTTACATTTTTACTATTGATAAATTGAAAAAAATATTTCCTTTAGTGTATTTTTTAAGTGTCATTCAGTCCCTGCATTCTGCAGTATCGCACGTCATCACGTTCAGTTGAGTTTGGGGCGGAGCTTGTTTTTAGCAGGACTCACCTGACCAGAATCATGACGAAACCGAAAGCACAGTAAATCAGGTGTGCCATTATAGACGCCATTTCAGAAGATTCAAAAACAGAAATGTCTTCACAGCTCACGGTAAGTTCATTAAAACGTTTCAAAGCTGTATTAAAACGGATCATTCATTACCTCTAAACATGTTTGTCGAACTCAAACACGGCCACAGTTTGATCAAACACGAGTTGCTCGTTGCTCGTTGCTTTCCTGATAATCACGGAAGCGCTAACACTCATTTATTGGTTAAAAATAGTAGGCTGCTAATCATAATATTTTTTCAGGCAGTATGGATTAGAGTGCATTAAGGACTGTGACATTTAGTATCAGAGTCAGACCTAGGACAGTCTTACACACTTGATCATATCTTAGGATATTGGGACATAACTTTACATTCGTGATATTTCACGTCAACTGTAACACTCATTAAATGGCCGACAATGGTTAAACTTTCACTTAATTTGTTAACAGGAGAATTTTAGTTTTGAAATGGGTGATTGACTTATAGATTATTCAAATAATTAAATAGTTGTATAGCCTATTGTATTGTAATGCTCAGTGACGCAAGGACGACTGGGGAAAGGAAGTGTAACGTTATAGTCGCAGGATAATCAACAACACATTAATAACATCATATTTTTAATGCGAGACGAAAAAACGTATTGTGAAACACCTGCAAGAGTTCATCAGCAGTGTCATCAAAGTGAAGATTAATCCAGTTTAAACGAGGCTGCTGTGTTTGAAAGTGTGCCTGATCTCATAAAAATGCGTCTCTGTAGCACGCATTGGGTCTCATTCATGAAACACGAGCAGAACGAATTCTTGTGTAAATCGTGTGTAAAGTGGTTCTGGCGTAAATTTTCGGATTCATTAAAATGTTCGTATTTTCCAAATGTTAGTTGGTACGAAAGAAATCTACACCTGCTCCCAACCACGTGTAAATAGTGCGTTTAACTTCCGAACGTTTTGCTCATTAATAAGGCTGCATTTTAATTCACCTTAATCGGGGACATATTTACACAGCATTTTGAAAAAATAGCTATTATATTAATTACATATGTTTTTTCTTTTTACTTTTATTATAAGAGCCAGTAATAGCATCTGCAAACGGAACACTTTAATCACATAATTAATTGCTTTCAATAGGGCTCGGCTATATTTTTTCGAAGTGAACTAATTCGTTTTTTGCAGTCGAGCTTCATGTCGAACCATTTTCTCTTCACTTCTGGGACTGTTCGATTAACAGATGAAACTCCAGTAACTGCGTCTGTAATATCTGCCAAGCTTGCTTTTTTTAGGACCTGATACGCCACTATGTACGCTTGAAATAACAGGCGCTGTAGGCTTTTAGTGCATGCGCGCGTCGGCGGGTGTAACGTTATTGCGCTCAGAAAAGCGCCCGTTAGAACAGCTCATCAGCAGCGAATGACATGTTTAACCGGCAAGGCTTTAAAGCACATGCAAATAATTAATTTTTATAAACTACAGTGTCCCGTTCCTCTGCATTTCATGTGAATATACGTCGCGCTGTACAGTATGTTGAGACGGAGGCGCCAGAACTGCAAACTGATAGAATGCACGATCCTACGATATTTATTCAAAAACAGATCGTGGAGACATTTTAATCATAATATTTGACATAATATTTGACGGTGCCCAGGGCCCCTTAGATGTCCTGGGCCCCTGGGCAATTGCCCAATGGTTAATCCGGCCCTGTTATGTGGCGTTTTGAATGAACTTCTGATAATAAAATATTATCTGATAATGAGAAATTTTTATTTTTCATTCGCTTTTAAGAAGACATGTTGAAATCCTTTGTTTGGTGTCATAGTATGATGCCCATATATAGTTGTCAGTCGGATTTAATGGGCGGGATTTATGGTAATTGAGAATGAGCGTGAACGCGCGTCCCATTTACGACAGATTGGAATTCATAACACACACACACACGTTTCACTATCACATCTGACGTTTACGAAGTATTTGTGAATCAGGAGAAGAATTTTCGGGAAGGTCTCTTTACGCGCAGATCACTCACATATTTACTCGTATATTTACGAATGTTTCATGAATGAGGCCCATTGTGTTTATCGTGCATAAAACAGTTGTGTTTTATATGATACACAGTTCGCGTGCATTTGATACGCACTTCATTGACTGTAAAACCCACGCACACCACTAATCCGAACCAAACGTATAATACACACGCACACACCACTACTAAACATAACCCAACTAACCCATGCGCACGAAAAAACTAATTTTCGCGTATACATTGCACGATAAACGCACTGCGTGCTATAGAGCATTTGGTGTGATCGGGTTGGCCTACATGTCGCTGTACAAACACCTATTAATTGAAGAAAAACTGTAAATGCTGCGTTAAAGTGAATAATTTAAATGCCATTTAATTCAAATGTGTCGAAATTGAGTTGTTTAGTACATGTTTTCTATGTCCACATACAGGTCTGAAATCAAGTTTCTCATCAAGGAGGAAGAGAAGGAGCAAACTGTATGTAAAAGGAGTGTGTATGAGGAGAGGAGGAGAACCGAACCTGTAAAATGAGTGTGTGTGAGGAGAGAGAGGAGGAGGCGTCTGTTCACACTCAAAGAGCAGCATCTCCAGTATCCAGCTGTGTGTCCATGAAGAGTAACATCTCCATGATGGATCCCCCTAAACTCAGTGATGGACCTGCTGTGACCTTTGACCCTGTGTGAGTATCATAAAGTTCAGGGCCGGTCTGGACTCTGTTTGCGCCCTGGACGAGATATTATTTTTTCATCGCCCCCAAAACTACAACACTGTCAATAACACAGTATGCACACAAACACGTGTGCGTATGGTTGCACAAATAGTTATTAAAAATAATGGGTAAAAAGGCTAAATAAAATATGTATCCAAATTGAACATATCTATAGATCAAGGGTAGCCAACGTCGGTCCTGGAGAGCCACAGTCCAGGATATCATTACGCTGCTGCACCCATGGTACGGCCGCACAGTTCCTTGATTCTTACGCCGGAATGAGAGTAGTTCCTAGCCATATAGGCTTGGAAAATCGCAACTTTTGATTTTCCATCGATCTTAGTACACGGTTTAACTACAGAAGAGTCAAGTTTTAAATAGGAAATATATTGAAACTCGTTGGTCATTTTGAAAGAAATGCTACTGGACTCATCAGAATCAATGATCTATGCTAAGCTATGCTAAAAGTTGTACCGTCAGACCCGGAGTCCGGCTGAATGGATTCGAAAACAGTAAAACTCAACTGTTTAACTCTGGGGGAGTTGTAAAATTAGCCTATTTCCAAAAAAAGTGGAGTATCCCTTTAAGGTTTCTATAAAGCTACAGACTGGTGACTTTTTATCAGGGTTGGAGCAAAACTCTGCAGGACTGACGTTGGCCAACCCTGCTATAGATGATAGTCTTGGAATCCTATTCTTAAACAGACTGGAAAATCACATATCTAAACGTAAATGGTTGCCGCACTTAATGTACTACATTTTTTATTTTTTTTATTCTATTAATATAAAGCCTGTGCCTGGGCACCCTAAAACTGAAAAAGCGGTTAATCCAACCAAGTTGACTTTCAAATTTGTCCCAAACTATCAATATGCTCTGGGAGTTTTAGGCGCAGTAGCCAATATGGCCGCTAGGTGACATTCAAACTCCATTTGGTGAATTAAAAACTCATGAACGCTTTTGACCACTGGCCTCTTTTAATAGAAGACACATAGGATTTTATTTCTGAAGTGAAAGAAAGCAACAATAAAAGTAAAAATAGAACAAAGTTATAGTAGCTTAAATTAAGATACTTTTTGTGAAGAAAACTTCTACACTGGACTTGCACTAAATGTAAATAAAATGAAAAAGTTTCCACTAGTGGATTCCAGTTAAGATATTCTAAAGTAGCTCCTCAAAATATTAAATAAACATCAATGACTGACACCAATATTAGTTATGATTCTTCTATATGGTTTTTTATGCTCTTCTTCTTTGCTTCACTTCACCAGTGGTCTGTGAGTTCATTGACTAATGTAAAAAAGTTGACATAAATAAATAAACTGTCTAAAGCATCAATGTTGAAAGTCAACTGATTAATCCACTTAACAATACGTTGACTGATTCCCTATTAATAAGTTTAGAGTTTACCAATTATTACAATTACCAAAAATGTATTCACCTCTTGATTGAAAAATCATCACAACATTTATTTCCATCAGGATAAATACTCACTAGGACTTCTTTTTTTTTACTATTTTCTGTTTATTTTGATAAATAAATTAAATGCAATTTTGTCATTAAAATATAGCCTATTCATTTTAAAAACACTATTACATTTTAAAAACTAAAGATTCTGCAAGCTTTGAAAGAAATCCCATAAAATATATTTTACTGTAGTAACAATATTTTTGATCATTAATTAATTGAAATAATAATTACCAATCTTCACATAATATTCAGAAAAACTGTTGCTTAAATTACCTTAAACAAAAGCGAAAATCATTTAAAAGACCTTTTATCTCAAAATATAATCAATAATTGTAGCGATTCTCAACAGCGAATTAAATCAATAACATTTTAAAACCATGAAATATTAGATTACTTTAGCACAGAATCAACTTTGCGCTGCGGTCCGTGGTAATGTCAAGAATCCGCCAAATTTCCATGTGAATTGTAGATGTTTAGGAAAGTGCTGCAGCAAATTCTTGTGCCATCTAGTGGTTTAAAGGATAATAAAATCAAATACAGCTTTTACCTGCCCTGGTGTACCCTACTTGTTTTACTACCCTACAAAACTAATACAAATACTGCTCTATAAATTACAGAAGTATTGACTGGGTTAATTTAATGGAACAGACAAATCTGCATAGAAACGTTTTGAAATATTTCTGTTTATTTCTCATTATCAACAACAGGAAGAAAAAGAGAGCAGCTTCTCCAGTATCCAACTGTTTGACCATGAAGGCCACAAAATTCAGTGATGGAGCAGTGACCTTTGACCCTGTGTGAGTATCATCATCTAGACACAAGAGCACAGAATGCACAAATGTTCATATGGCTAAAGTTTTTTAACAAGTATAACAAGGAACAAGTGGCAACAACAAAAAAAGATGAATGGCGACTGTAGAACGCAAAAGCCGAATCCCTGACATTTTGGGCGATCTCAAAATCCCGGACAGACTCACAGAGACTCACTAGTAGCCTAGCCTTGTTGTTTAACTGCGCTCTCTTACCGATAATAATAATAATAAATAGAATTTGTATAGCGCTTCTCTCAAACTCAAAGTCGCTTTACAGGGCAGGTAAAAAAAAGAAAAGAAAAAAAGATAGAATTAGATAGAAATAGGAGGGGCGTGGGGCTACGGATAGGCAGAGGTGAAGACATGGGTCTTGAGGCGGGACTGGAAGATAGTGAGAGACTCCGAGTCCGAGGTGTGGATCTCATGGGGGAGGGAGTTCCAGAGCCTGGGAGCAGCCCTGGAAAAGGCTCTGTCCCCAAAACTGCGGAGCTTGGATTTGTGGATGCAGAGGAGACCGGCTGAGGTGGATCTGAGGGACCGTGAGGATTGCTAGGGGGAGAGGAGGTCAGTGAGGTATGAGGGAGCCAGGTGGTGGATGGCTTTGTAGGTAAGGACCAGGATTTTGTATGTGATCCGGTGGGAAATGGGAAGCCAGTGTAGTTGTTTTAGGACTGGAGTGATGTGGTGCCAGGATTTGGAGCGGGTGATGAGTCGGGCGGCTGCATTCTGGACCAGTTGGAGTCTTTTTATGTAAGTTGAGCTGATAACAAGGAGTAGTGAGTTGCAGTAGTCCAGTCGTGAGGAGATGAAGGCGTGAATGAGTCTTTCAGCAGTAGGGGGTGTGGGTGAGGGTCTGATTTTGCCGACGTTGCAGAGGTGAAAGAAGGAGGTTTTAATGACATGACGGATGTGGGGCTCAAGGGACAGGGTTGAATCAAAAATAACGCCGAGGTTGCGGGCCTGGGGAGATGGGGAGACAATGGTGAGAGTGGGGTTTTTGGTATTTCTTAGTGTGGATTTGGAGCCTATGAGGAGGAATTCTGTTTTATTGCAGTTGAGTTTGAGGAAGTTGTGTTGCATCCAGGTTTTAATAGCTGACAGACAGGAGTTGATGTGGGGGAGGGGAGGATTGTAGGGGGATTTGGTGCTGAGATGGATCTGGGTGTCATCGGCATAACAGTGGAAGTTCAGGTTGAAGTGGCGGAGTATCTGACCAAGGGGGAGGATGTAGATGAAGAGGAGGGGGCTGGGTACGGAGCCTTGGGGAACGCCTTGGGTGACTGTGGCTGTGGCAGAGGTGTGATTATGAAGAGAGATAAAGTGGGATCTGTTGGAAAGGTAGGAACGGAGCCAGCTGAGTGCAGTACCTTCGATTCCAAGGTCTTTGATTCTGGTGAGCAGGATGTTATGGCTCACGGTATCGAAGGCAGAACTCAGGTCGAGAAGAATAAGGATGTTAAGGGAACCGGTGTCAGTGGAGGTGAGGAGGTCGTTGAGGACTTTGAGGAGAGCGGTTTCTGTGCTGTGGAGGGGACGAAAACCAGATTGGAGGGGTTCAAATTGGTTATTGGCATGAAGATGGGTTTGTAATTGTGAGGCGACTATATGTTCCAGGGTTTTAGACAGAAAGGGGAGGTTGGATATTGGGCGGTAGTTGTTGAGGGAAGAGGGATCCAGACCAGGTTTTTTAAGGATTGGTGTGACAGTGGCAGTTTTGAAAGCAGAGGGGACAGTTCCAAGGGACAGTGAGGAGTTAAATAGGTTAGTGAGGTAGGGGCAAATAACTTGCCTTTCCAGATTAAATGTCTGTTCTTGGTCTTGGATTTTGAGAAATACATTTCTAAATAAATGCGACTTATAGTCCGACTTATGCGACTTATGTTTTTGTCCTCTTCATGACACATTTTTTGACTGATGTGACTTATACTCCGGAGCGATTTATAGTCCAGATAATACGGTAAACTGATCAAGGAAATCTGTGATCGGTATATGTAGGGAGGCCAACCAGTTGGAGTGGAAAAGGAAAATGACGTGCTGTACAAAAAGTTGATGCAAAATCCAAAAATGGTGTTTTATTGGAAGGTGCTAAAATATTTACAGTGCAGGAGAAACAAAAATAAATAAAAACTGTACAAAAAGGAAAGAAAACAGCAACAATGTGCTAATTTTGGCTAAACCAAATGGCCCAAGTTCGCAACACTGCTCAGTACGAGATTTATCTGCTCAGTATGAGTCCACAATCAGAACTGGTATCCTTCCAGACAGCAAGCCTATTTATAGGCTGAAGCCCCACCTATAGGGCATACCAACTACAGGTACAAACTAAAACATTTGTAACAATCAAATTAAATAATATAAACACCCAACACAACACTTCCAAACAGCTAAAACAACAACCATTAACAGAGAAAGAGTTTCACAACACATTCATTGGCAAAACAATTGTTTCTAAATCCTACCCCCCCTCTGACATCACACCAAAATGGTATCTTCCACAGGAAGTGATGTGGCGGTTGCTTTAAAAGACAGTTTAACCTGGATTATGGGTTTGGTTGTACAGAGTGTGAACCGGGAAGTTTAACTGCAGTAAGGTTTGTGGGAAATATGTGGAAAAATAAAGGTAATTATCATATGAATTATTGTGTTTTCTGGCATTCTGTTATTATAGACAAATAATGACAAACTTTAAGAAAAACTATAAAGAGTTGAAACTATAACAAAACACAGCAGTAACAAACTTTAGACTGAACAAAACAAAAACTCCATAACACCTTCCTGATGTGTACACAGATGTTGATATTGCCGGCAATGCACAGTATCAGTGAAATGGGTGTATGTATGTAAGTCCAAGTTTATAAAGTCACCAGGTTAACCTGTGACAGTATAAAATATGTGATTTTTCTATTTCTAAAAGAAAAGGTGGCAGCTTATTTAGACATAAAATCTCTGACTTTTCAAATGCTGCACTTGTGACAAAGTGCATTGATAAAGACATGAGAAGAGCCATAGGCATCAAGACAAAAATAAATCAACAAAAAAAAAATCCTTATTAATTTGTGAATATTTTAAATGTTTAATTAAGGGGCAAAAAGTAGGCTAATAAACAAAAATTCGTCAATTTTTTTTTTTTTTTGCGCAGCATTTGGTGTAGCCTACAGTTCAAATTAAAATTTTGGTGTTCAACTTTGCCTTTTAAAAATACAACAACCGTTTTCGTTTTGTAATTACGGGTTAAAAATGGTTTTGTTCTCTCTGTTTTGTCATTTAGTAGCCTAAACTTTATAGATTTCAACCATATTATTCCTTCTTGAGTCTTTTTTAAAAAGAACTTAGATTAATGTATGAATTGAATAGTGATTGTGTGACCTATGATGAGGGAACAACCAGTGATACCCTTGGTAGTACCATCAAATGATAGCCTATAGCGATGTCATCAGGATACACATACACCGGTAGGCAGTGGCCCACCTTACCAGGTGACAACGTCGTGGTCCACCAGAATTTATAGTTTACCCACCTCTTTTTTTACCACTACACCTCTGCTTCCATAGTATCTTTTTTTCCTACTATGGAAGTCGACCCCATTGACTGTCTGGTCACCGACATTTTGCAAAATATCATCTTTTGTCATATCTCGCATATCTTGTTTTCCAACTTTTTTGCTTGGGGTTGAGCTTCGAGGTAATAGTGGTGTTAAACATAAATACAAAACTAACAAACAGACACTGGACAAGAGGACTTTATACATATAGACAAAGACAAACATAGAGTCAAGACACAAATACTCATACAAAGAAAGGCACATGTCTTATCAGAGATTGAAAGGAGGGAAGGACGGAGAGAGAGAAAGCGAGAGGAGGAGACAGGCCGCTAATCAAGAGAGTATGAGCACAGAATTTATTTTTTTATTTATTTTTTTTTTTTTTGCTGGGCTAATACATTTTGTACATTTTCAGAGGTGTGGGAGAGAATTATTCAGAAAAGCCATGGTGTTTTTTTTTTGGCTTCGGAATAATTGTCCATTTATATAGAGTTTATCAACTGCTAATACTGCATGTATGTTGTTTTTCCGATTTTCTTTTAATATGGGATGGAGAACTTTTCTTCGTTCGTTTATTTCTCGTGGGTATTGATCATTCATTCCAAAATGAGTGTCCTTGAGTAGTTTTTCTTTGCTTTTAACCAGTTCCTTTTGTTGATAATGTTCAAATTTTACAATGATGGGACAAGTTTTGTCCTGCTGTTGTTTGCCGAGACGATGAACTCGATGGAAGGTTATATTTTGAACGACGTCAGCGGGTAATTTGAGTTGAGAGTGCATGAAGTTTTGAATCTGTAACTCTAGGTTATCGGGTGATGTTTCTGGAATGCCTGAGAAGATGAGGTTATCGCGCATCGAGCGTGTTTGGATGTCTAGAATTGTTTCTTTCATCTGTTTGTTTTCTGCGGTGATATTTTGCATTTGCTGGGTGAGTGTTGTTATTGACGTTTGAAGCTCTTGATTTGATTGTTGTAGTGTTTTGATTTGATTGTGAGCAAATTCAAGGCTTTTCCGCATATCTTTTAACTCCTCGTGAATTGTGACCAGTATGTCCATTTTCTTATTGATGCTAGCCAGCACACTAACCTCAACTTCGGTGGTGCGCAGGTCATCTGTGACGGTGCGGAGTCTCTCTTTCTTCTTTTGGAATCTGGTTTGAGTGCCTCGCTATTATCTGGTTTGAGTGCGTCGGTATTATCCATGGTTGGATGAATGTAGTGATAGTCGTCGATAAAGATCTCAAAGTCCGTTAAATCATCCAGTGTACAGTTGAATTGTGGAACGTATATGGTAATTGATGCAATGTTAATTTGTTTTAATCCAAAAGAAAAAATAAGTTTTACATCTCAAAGTGTTAAACTCGTCCTGTGGAGTTTGTCAACAACTGTGCGCCGCCATGTTCGATCTCACCTCACCTCTGCTCGAGTCTCGCGATACTCACACAGTCATCACTGTCTGCCTCCATCTTTGCTCCATCTTTTGATTATAAGTTTTGTTTAGAAAACCTTGAATCCATGTAAGACACAATATCGTTAGACATAATCCATGTCATTAGAATGAAAGAATACATGTCATTAGACACAACATGCACACATTTGAAGGCCAATGTTTTTTTTTGCGGTGATGACGTTGACAAACTCAGATCCGCGGTCGGCAACACGTGACCGCGGTATTGCGGTAACGCGGTAACCGTCCCAGCCCTACTAGTTATATATTGTTCATATTTGTTCCCCTGGTTCAGTTTTGTCAGTTTATTATATTGTGTTAAGGGGCTTGTTTATTTTTTTGTGATATCTGGCAACCCTTCAGTGGAGCTTTAATGAAGAGAGGGAAGAAGAGACGAAGAGAGAAGTGAAGGAGAAGAGAGAAAAATAAGAAAAAAGAGGAGAGGGAAGAAAAGAGAAAAGTGAAGAGAGAAGAGAAGTAAAGAAGAGAGAAGATAAGACCAGAAAAGAAGAGAACCAAGAGAAGTGAAGAAGAGAAGACCAGAGAAGAGAACAGAAAGAAAAGAGAGAAGAGAAGTGAAGACGAGAAAAAAAAGAGAAGAGGAGAGAAGAGAAGAAAAGAAGAAGAGGAGGAAGAAGAGATATGGAGAGAAGAGGAGAGGAGCGAAAAAGAGCAGCTGCGGTTCTCTTACGAGAGGTCTCTCATACTGCGTCAATTCTGACGCTGTGGGAAAATATAAATTTTCTCGAGATACTGAAGCCAAAAATTATCCTTAATTTTGAAATAATGTAACACGCGTTGCAACAGCATGCAGACATAGGCGAGATAGCTCGCGCGCCCATTGGCTGCCCTGCGGCAAGTGCAACAGCCTATCGTAGGAGGCCTTCCGTGACGTCAGATCCAATGAGGGTGCTTTGCGCCCACTGCGTCACGTCCCACGCAAACAGACGTGGCTTAGGCCTATAAAAAGGCACGAAAGGCTGATATAGACTGATTTTTTTTAGCTCTTCAGCGAAGCTCTCGCATCGCTGGATCCTGAGAGGAAGAAGCCGCACCGTTGAAAAAGCACTCTGCGAGACGAGCCTTTTCCCCTGAAGCCGCTGGTCGACAACTCGCCGCCTTCAGTCGCCGTTCCTGCTACGCTATCCGGCGTACTATATCCTTTACTCTCTGCTAGTGTGTTTGTGTGTGTGCTCGCCGCCGTGACTCACATTTCTGTTCACTAAAAGAGCGAGCGTCTTTTTTAAGATGTCTCACGTATGTGGCCCATCTCAGCGATGGGGAGTATTCTGCAGTAAACAAGCCTGTACCACAGCCCGTTTGCCTGCACACAAATGCCGTTTTTTCGGCAACCCAGATAAATCTCAAAAAGAGTGTGTTTTCTTGTATTCCGGCCACAGCCGATGGTGTTGCGTGTGTAATAAAAATGCCCAGTGCCCATTTCTACACACAAGCACATCCCGCCACACTACAGCACTACAGGGCTCGCGCACACTCACACTCTGCTCAAACTGTTGAGCAGGGGGGCCATAGAGCCTTTATCTCAGACTCAGAGCGAAGGGGTTTGTACAGCAGATATTTTCTGGTACAGAAAAAAGACGGCAGCTTAGGCAGCTGAACAAAGCGCTTTCAAAACGCCGGTTCAGAATGCTCACAACCAGCAAAATCCTCGCGTAAAGAGCCAAGGGGACTGGTTTATGTCAATATATCTGAAGGACACATATTTCCAAATACAAATAGCGTCACGTCACAGGCGATTTTTGAGATTCGCCTTCGAGGCCCAGGCATATCAATACAGTTCTTCCATTCGGCCTGTCCCTAGCACCACGTACATTTACTATGTGGATGGACACAGTGCTGGCACCCCTGAAACTTCGGGGTATGAGAGTTCTGAATTATTTGGACGATTGGCTGATAGCCCAATCGCACTCAGAACTCGTGGGACACAGGACCATTTTACTCGAACATCTTGAGAAATTAGGTCTCAAAGTCAACTGGGTGAAAAGTTTGCTGTCTCCCAGTCAGAAAATATATTTTCTGGGCACAGAACTTGACTCGCTGTCTATGACAGCACAACTGTCGCCACAGCGCAGACTGAATATTCAGCGCATGACGAAATCCTTCCGCTGCGGCTCTATAGTCCCACTCAGAAGGTTTCAGAAAATGCTGGGTCTCATGGCCTCAGCATCATCAGTACTCCAGCTGGGTCTGCTTCGCATGCGCCCACTGCAGTTCTGGTTAAAAGCGCGAGTGCCACGGCACACGTGGACTTCGGGTCGTTGTCGCCTCAGGGTCAATCAGGAGTGCGTTTCGGCTCTGCAACCCTGGGAGGTGACCGACTGGTACCAGTCAGGAGTAAACCTGGGGACTTCCTCGAGTGTGAAGGTGGTGTCTACGGACGCCTCCACCTCGGAATGGGGAGCGCTGCTCAAGAGCAGACCGTTCTTCAGTCAATGGTCAGATCGGGACAAACTCCCGCACATAAACTGCCTGGAAATGTTGGCGGTCGACTTTGCGCTAAGGTGCTTCTGCGTTCTGTGTTCTCTGGCTGGTGCTCAGCTCGAGGCTTGTCACCCCTAAAATGTGGGGTAACGGAGGTTCTCTCCTTCCTTCAAGAGCTACTGGATAAGGGCAGAACCCCATCCACGCTCAAAGTTTATGTGGCGGCTATAGCAGCGTTCGCTAATCCGATGCTCGGTCAGTCACTCGGAAGGAACGATTTGATTATCCGCTTCCTGAAAGGAGCTAGGAGACTGAACCCTCCCAGGCCTCCATTTGTCCCCATCTGGAACCTTTCTACGGTTTTGGAAGCCAGGAAAGGTGCCCCATTTGAGCCGATAGTCAATCAGCATTAAGCACTTGTCTTTCAAGACAGTGTTCCTGTTGGCTCTCGCTTCAGTGAAGCGAAGCTCTCTGTGAGCGCGTCATGCATGGAGTTTGGGCCTAAAGACTCAAAGGTAATACTCAAACCGAGGCAAGTCCCTCAACACTCCGTTCGGGGCTCAGGTGATCTCCCTATCGGCCTTGCCGGCCTCTGATGAGGAGACGAATGCAAGCTTCCTTTGCCCGGTCAGGGCATTAAGGACTTGCGTGTCTCGCTCGGCTGTCTTCAGACAGACGGAGCAGCTTTTTGTTTCGTTTTTCAGGCGGACCACTGGTCTGGCTGCGTCGAAACAGAGTCTATCCAGATGGATAGTTGATGCCATAGCGCTGGCCTACACTTCCAAGGGCCTCCAGTGCCCGTTGGGTGTCAGAGCGCACTCCACAAGAGGCGTTGCCTCGTCGTGGGCTTGGTATAGTGGAATCTCCCTGCAAGGATATCTGTACGGCGGCAGGCTGGGCCTCCCCGTCTACATTTATAAGGTTTTATAACCTAGAGCAGGGATAGGCAACTCCGGTCCTGGAGGGCCACTGTCCTGCAGAGTTTAGCTTCAGCCCTGATAACAACTCACCTGCCTGTATCTATTCTAGTAATCCTGAAAACATTGATTGCCTAGTTCAGGTGTGTTTAATTGGGGTTGGAGCTAAACTCTGCAGGACAGTGGCCCTCCAGGACCGGAGTTGCCTATCCCTGACCTAGAGGTTCCCGCCTTGCAGGCTAAGCTGCTCTCGGTCTAAACAAACGCAAAGTACTGTCTGCCCTTATGCTATCGGCTCAGATTACTGTGACTGCGCGGGCATTGCTCGCTGACCGATTATATGTATCTAGGGCAATGGGTAAGACCCGTTTGTGTGTCAGTCCAGGCCGAGTTTTCGCCCTGACTCTACTGTCATAGTCGTTCCTTTTTAGGACGATAATGATAAGAGAATGATGCTGTTCTAGCCCATGGGACTTTGGTGTTGGATCTCTGCATGCACGGCGTTTTACACTGTGTTCCCACAGCGTCAGTACAGACGCAGTACGAGAGACCTCTCATAAGAGAAAGTACTCTGTTACTTACGTAACCTCGGTTCTCTCTAGAAGAGGGAACGAGTACTGCATTTCTGAGCCGTGCCTGCTACACGCTCTGGTTTGCTTCGGCGATGAAAAACCAGTCTATACCAGCCAATAAATTAATCTTTTCCCGCAGCGTTAGAATTGACGCAGTACTCGTTCCCTCTTCTAGAGAGAACCGAGGTTACGTTAGTAACGGAGTACGTTTCTGCACTTATTTAATAATGTAGTGTAAATGATTCACATTTATAAGCGTATTATTATTTTACTTTATTATTTTACTGTTATTTTAGAAAAACACAATATTCTGTTTCTCAATATTTACTGATTTATTCTCAGATACAGGATATGATCATTCACTTTACAAGCAGCTGTTGTTCGTTACCATGGCAATCGCAGGTGTTGTTCATTACCATGGCAACCGCATGTGGTGTTCGTTACCATGGCAACCGCTTGAGCTTATAATAATTATACATTATTTAAAGTTATTTTATGTTTATATGTGAGGCAATGTGTAAAGCGCTTTGGTGGCCATTCGGTCTATGAAAGCGCAATATAAAGGCAGTCCATTTACCATTTGTTAAAATATTGATATACTGTAGGAATTAATTTGTCCCTCGATGCAAGCCAATTTCGTGTGTGTGTGTGTGTGTGTGTGTTTTCTAGTGTGGATCACGGTTCAGAAGTTAAAGAGTTCATGATGACATCAAGACTACAAAGATGTAAGTCCTCAAACACAGTTCTAGTGTGTGTTGTTGTAAATGTTGCTGTTGTAATGTGTGTTCTTGTGTTCAGATGCCGTTGATCTCACACTGGATCCAAACACAGCAAACACTGATCTCGCTCTGTCTGAGGAGAACAGAAAGGTGACGTGTGTGTCAGAGAGTCAGTCGTATCCTGATCATCCAGAGAGATTTGAGTGTTTTCCTCAGACTCTCTCCACACAGAACTTGACTGGACGCTGTTACTGGGAGTGTGAATGGAGTGGACATGATGTTGATATCTCAGTGTCATATAAAGGAATCGAGAGGAAAGGAATGAGTGATGACTGTGAGTTTGGATGGAATGAGAAGTCCTGGAGTCTGTTCTGCTCTGATCACACACTCACTGTCCTGCACAATAGTAAGTCCACTGCTGTTTCTGCTGGTCCAGGATCCTGTAAGAGAGCAGGAGTGTTTGTGGACGTGTCGGCCGGCACTCTGTCCTTCTACAGCGTCTCTGACACACACACACTCACACACTTACACACATTCACACACACATTCACTGAACCCCTCTGTGCTGGATTTGGTGTTTATAATGTTAACTCTTCAGTGTCTCTGTGTCACATTAAACAACACACACACACTGACTGACAACACACTATGTAAAAAAAATGACAAAGAAAATGTGATTTACCAGAATTATTTAATTAGAAGTGTATGACACACACTCACACATGATAAACGTTTGTCACCCTGAGTTTCCCTGCTTTTACACGTTTGCCTTTTAAAGGAGAACTCCGGCACAAAATGAACCTTTGGTCTAATTACACATTGTTACCTAGTCAACCGTTATCTGAGATTTGTTTTCATGATTATCGAATGTAAATAGTTTTATCTCTAAAAACAGTTTAGCCTATAACGCTAGTATATTGGGCATAGAGTAATGACAAATACAAATCGCTTGTTAATACCACTAACAAGGCTCAAAATAGCCCCACACTAACGGTAGCATAATGAGGGTCCCTACCTTCAAACCGAAGCATTGAGAACTTTGTCATTGTCCAGACAGTTTAATAAGAAGATATTTTATACATAGTCAACTTCGCGTATACAGGCAGAAGCCATCTTTGAAAAACAGTCTCTACCAGTCGATCTACGAACACCGATCCAAGTGCGCTGGTGAGATGTGAACGAGCTATAAGTTGTGATAAGGTGAGCGCGAACAGTAGGCTACGTGTACATATGTGTACATATCCTTCCGGAAACAAAGGACCATATGAGATTCTACACAGTTCAGCGCACTTGGATCGGCGTTCGTAGATCGACTGGTAGAGACTGTTTTTCAAATCATACTTTCGAGTCACAGAGTTGTCACAGAGTCAAAGAAAAAACACTTTATTTCAGTGTGTAATTATATATTTAAGTGCTGAGTAATATTAAGTACATGTTCCTACTATAGGGTTATGGGTAATTTATAGTTATTACTACAGTAAATACATGTAACGTGTAACAATGACACTGTACAATAGTGTTACCAAAAAAACCTGTAAAAAACAAAACATGCATCAAGTTTTTAGAAATGTTCGCAGTATTCGTGTTTGTTTCATATGGTTTTAAAAAACGTTTATATTATGTTCTACAAGTTTAAAAACTGTAATGTGATTTGCGTAAAAAGAATATAGTACGTCTTTAAACACTCATATATGTGAGACTACATCTGAATTATGTAAAAAAAATGCTATTATAATTTTAAATCAGAATAACAAATAAATAAATGCTCATGTTTATTTTTTTCCAGGTCAGTTTATTTAAAATTAGATCTGGAGACTCGCTCTCTCTCTCTTTTTTTTTTTTTTTTTTTTTTACACATCATGCACAAACAAAGAAACAGAGCTACACTGTCTTGTATGGAAGTAAAATAATGCCAAATGTTTTTGAAATAAAAAAGCCTGTTGAATTGCACTACTTGAAAAAAATATGCTTTGCATTAACCATGCTTGCATTTTAATGCATTGTATTTTTAGGGCTTGCATTTTTATGGGCTGAAATTCAATATGGTTGTATATTTAAGCTGTGAATATTTCAATTCAAAACATTTCAAACACATTTTCATTAATAAAAATTCAATAATCCATATTCACCTTTCATATTTCACTTCCAAAATATTCAAACTGTTTAAAAATACAACCTATAATATTCAACAGGCAATGTTTCGGTCCATTTTATTTCGCTTTATAAATTCTCTTCCACAAATTCAGTGGTTTAAATTCGACAGTAAATTCAACATTGACATCCAGGAACTGCAGGAAAAGCAGTAGATTACCGAGCATAATCTCCATCTGCTGTTAATCAACCTCACCAGCAGGGGGTGCAAGCAAGTAGTCTTGTAGAAACACAGAAATATAAAAAATCTGCATATTTCTCTCAACAGTGGTGGCAATAATTTTAAAAAAATTATTCATACTGCAGTGCATGCAGGGAGTTTTATACTATCCTGGAACCCAGCATGCATTGCGACAAACGTTTGATCATCACCATTGTTGAGATTCATACGCTGATGTCTGTAGTCAAACAGGACCTCAAAATGTTTTAATGCCCTATATTATTTCAATATCCTTCAGAATAACTGATTACAGAAATATTGCTGGATTTTATGTAATAGATTAACAGACGTGATAAATTTTAAATACCCGTAAATTGAAAGTTTACACTCAGGAAGAGAACAGTTAATCAGACATGTCCAGGATGATTATGGCATCATCACAACAGCCAAAATCACCTGATCAACTGTTTCTTTTCTTTTTTCTTGCCATAACAAATGTGTTTTATAAACGCACAGTTAAAGCAGCCAGAGAGAAACTAATGCTGTAAAGTCAAGAGTCCAACTGACTACAAACTTTATTATTTAAAAAAAAATCAACAACTAAATATCTGCTAATTCTCAACAAGAACAGTTGTACATGTATGAAATAAATAATGTTAAACTGGTTTCACACTCAGTGTTGATGGAAGTTAGTTGTAGTTCTTGTTTCTCTTTTTCCTGTTCTTATCAGGTGTTCATCAGTGTCTCAATTCACTCATTTCTTTTCATTCACTCTGTCAAGTGGACTATATTAGTGAACTAATGTAGGGAATAGTGAATGAGGGTATAGGGTGTGATTGGGAACACAGCCTCTGAGTGTTGATTTTGAGCACTGTTAATTCACAGTATATTCCTGTAGGTATATTCCTGTATATTACTGTTTTAATGGAAAATGGTATGATATTGTCAGAATTTGGCCTTTTTTTACAGCAAGGGTTAACAGTGTACACTTCAGTTGACACTGAAAAGTAAGACTGAATGCTTCTTGACTAACTTCCAGTTGAGCATATTAGATCTTAACACAATGTCTGTGTTTAAGCAACTGGCCCATGGTTGAGAAGCACTGGATTAACCTCAGGTTGCTGCATGAGGATTTTCAGGTATAATATCGGCTCAATGACAAGATACTTATGAATATGAACATGAACAACTATCACATTCAACATATACACTCATTGCATGTGTAAAGATTGTTTTACATCTGGTATGTTTAAATTCACTGAACACCACAGTAAACACACACTGATCATGTATAAGCCACAAACATTTGAAACACTAAAATAAAAATTCCTGGAGTGTCAGAGAAAAAAAATATATATATTTTTTACACATTTAGGGTAAATATTGCTTATTGCATAGTGCAACCAAAAATGAAGAATCAAAACTGGACACACACCTCTTTGTTCATCATTCATCATCTTTGTGCATTCATCAGAACAACTCATGTCTTCACTCTCCTCTTTAATAAACATATTTCAATATTATGTCACTCAGATTAATGTTTTATTATTTTATAATAATAATAAAAAAACGAATCCTGAATCCTATTCATCAGCCCTGTTGCTTTTAAATACTTTTAGTGTTTTTCCCACTGGCATAGCGACATGAATTATGCAGTAAACTGGTTGAATCTTCATCAGAGTCGTGATACACCGAGCTCATGATCATTTACACATCAGAGATTCAGGCCTTCTGTGATCCAGCTGTGTTATCCAGATCATTTGTGAACATGTTTCTAGAAAACATTCGGCTGGTACGTTTGAGAAATCTATAAACTAATATCATCAAGGAACAAAAATAGCCTAAATCACTCACTGCTCTTAGTTTAACAAATAAATTGAGTATCACTAACCTGATAAGAAATTAGAATCTGAACATTTTAACAATGTAGCAAGTGGCAGAAAATAAAGTAACAACATGAAAACTACAGCTGATGATGAGGATTGTGATGATGATGATGAGGATTGTGATGATGATGGTGATGATTGTGTGACCTGATCCTCAGCTGACCCCCTCACCTAAGCCGCTCCCTGCCCAATGCTAGGCTAACTGCTAACAACTGTAGTCTGCTTTTGTTGTCACTGAGAGAAAAGCTTCTGGATGAATTACTTCATGGATAATTAAATAATATCTGGATGCATTCATATGGTAAAAGGTCTGTGATTTTAATAGAATCATGTTGCAAAACAGACCAACTGGAGTGTAATGTTCAATAAAGACGGAGGACCGCAAACTGCTCGTCTATATATTTATATAACATATCAGAAAGAAGAATATGAGTCAAAATAACATTGTAGATATCTCGAATGTATATAATGACTTGTCATAACATTGTAGATATCTCGATTGTAATTACTAGTCATAATCACATTGTAGATATCTTAATTTCAATTAAAATAGAAAAAATAGAAAGCTGGAATTGGAATTTTGACTAGTGCAGCCAGGGGTATTTAATGCTAAGCCGGCTTGCCATAGTGGCCTGCAGTTCAGCGTCATCGCGGTCAGGTCAGTTTGGGGCGGAGCTTTTTAGCCGAACGCATTTAATGAAACCGAAAGCACAGCAGTCGTGACAGATGCCTGTAGAAGTCATTTCAGAAGATTCAAAAACAGAAATGTCTTCAGAGGTTACGGTAAGTTCGTTAAAACGTTTCTAATCTGTAGTATTTCTTTAGTATTATTTTAAATACATGCTGTATACTTGGAAAATACATGTCATTTAACCTGTCTTTGGCATGAGGTCACAATGAAAAACTGCCAAACAAAGTGTTTAAAAACGCAACAAGCAACACATTCAAAAATATAAACATTTAAATCGAAAAGCAGAGATCTGTCATATATCAATCATATATTGAATTATATGTTCCAAGTAGTGTCCTATCAATATATATATATATATATATATATATATATATATATATATATATATATATATATATATATATATATAAAATAGTAAAGGGATCTTTAGAGTAAGATGACCATGATTGCCTGATTTATGCAGAATTATATGAAAAAATATATATATTATATATATATATTTTTCATATAATTCTGCATAAATAGGCAATCATGGTCATCTTACTCTGAAGATCCCTTTCCTATTTTATTGTGGATCTCACAGACACATGGTCCTGAAAGTTTTATGTAGTTTTTTTGGTTAGCCTACACTTTATTTTGATAGTCCACTTCAGACATTCTAACTATAGCCTACGTCATTTTTTAACTATATGTCAACTAACTCTCATTAGAGTATTAGTAGACTGTAGTAGACTGGTAGGTTTAGGTTATGGTTAGGGTTCGGAGAATGAGTTGACATGTATAGCTGCAGAGTTACTTATAGTTAGTAAAATGTCTAAAGTGTGTACTATCAAAATTAAGTGTTACCGTTTTTTTATTTTATACAAACAATGTTGAAGTCTCTGCAGTCACAGCTCCGTCATCCTGGTGTAATAGTTTCTGTAAATAGTTGTGGGATAAATCTTGCCTTTTTTTTTTTTTTTTTGCATACGGGGAATTGTTCTAATGATGTTTCATTTTGTTTTACACAATATATATATATATATTCCCAAATTTAATTTACTTCAGTTGTGAATTGTCCACACACAGGTCTGAAATCAAGTCTCACAACATGGAGGAAGAGAAGAAGCAAACTTCCCGTGAAATGAGTGTGTGTGAGGAGAGAGAGGAGGAGGTGGATCTCCCCCCTAATCTCAGTGATGGACGTGCTGTGACCTCTGACCCTGTGTGAGTATGGTCAGCAAAACTGCTGAACTATCTACTATAGTGAAACTTGGATGTGAAATTAATTAACGTGGTGAATCACTTATAGAAGTAACTTTCACTTGAAAAGGGGACAATAATAAAAAATAAAAAAATTAATTTAAAAAAAAAATGAAGAAAATATTAAGGTCTGTAAATATGTGAAACACCCCCTAAACATGCAATTTTTATAGTATAGTTGGTAAATTAAATGTAGCCTGGTTTATTGTGTTGCCAGTTTTAAGCAAATTCTGTATTTGAAAAGATACTATATGCAACAACAAAAACCATTTCATAAAAGTATTTAAGAATCATCTAGAGTAACAATGACATTGAATGATCTCTCTGTAATTATAATCCAGAATTATTATTATTTTATTGTCAAGTGGGTCTGTAAGGAATAGCTCCATTGACCTATCCTGGCAAGCCAGACCCACATCAAGATGTTAGGTCTGGGAACTCTCCATTGGCAGGGCTCAATCCGAGCGGTGGGATAAACGGTTGTTTCCCTCTGCATGCAATAGGATAGCGCTACAACCAACCAGAGCAACGAACGGTTGTGGCTGAGTGAGTCCCATGCGTTTTCCCACCAGCGGAGCTAGTTTATATATTAAACTTTTTCGGCAAAACTCCGAACACATCTTCCTTTTTTAAGAATGACTTAAGTGCCGTTCTGTGTTCTTTTCTCGAAGAAAAGCTTAACTCCAAGTCCTACAGAGTCGCGGCCAAAGCCGATTCGAAAGGCCGCTGTTCGCCAGTTGCTACACTGGCTGCGAAATAAAATTTGCTGCCGTTAGAGTGCGTCTAGATTTCTAGGCTACCATTGACCCATATTGTTCTTAATAAACCTACTATGCTCAGAACCCTTTGAACCTCATACACAGACATGTTTTTACTTCACATAACATATTATATTATACTATAGGGCCCAATAGAAAAGGCCATCTTACAAGGAGTTAATAATAAATGCTCAGTAATGAGAGACTCTCAGTCAAAGGGATTTTGAGGTATAAGATCATGTTAATGGAACTATTGTGGTCATGACTGCTTTTGTATGGGTTATTATACCTGCTAAAGTATCGCAATGACACTAAATCGCATTATAACCCGATATCTGTGAGAATATACTTCCATATGGTAAATACTGTGTAACAGCTGGTATTGGGTTTGGGTATCTGTGACAGCACCCTAGCGCTGGTCAAGTCAAGTCACCCTTATTTATGTAGCGCTTTATACAATACAGATTGTTTTAAAGCAGCTTTACAAGGATAAAAAGGAAAATGTTTCAGTGATGTAAACCAAGTTCAATTCTGCTGTAAAGCAGCTCTAAGAAAATAGTGTCATTATTCAGCTGAAGTCAGTGACCATTCACTCATGCAGCTCTAAATGGGACCATGATAAGACTAAATTTCTATTTATATTCAACAAAAATAAAGAAAAAATAAACTTGGAAAAATTTGAGTGGGCTCTCTCCTTAACTTAGCCTGAGATTTCCAAACTTTACAGTAAGTGGCCAAGTATCAACAACAAAGACAACATGCTTATAATGGCATATTTTGATTAAAGTCAGTTTCAATAAACTGTTCAGTTTTACAGTGCAGACAGATAATTAGCATCTGAAATATTTCTGTCTTTTTTTCTCAGTATCATCAACAGGAAGAGAAAGAGAGCATTTTCTCAAGTATCTGACTGTGTGTCCACGAGGAGTACCAGATCCATGATTGATCGCCGTAATCTCAGTGATAGTGCAGTGACCTTTGACCCTGTGTGAGTATCATCATGTTGATAATAATGTCGGCGTATGTGTAAAAGTGTAAGGAAGCGAGTGATAAGGATAAGGAGGAATCATCTGTGATTGATCATAATTCATGTGTTCGGTGAGCGTGCGACGAGTAGGTGGTGTTTCACTGTGAAACATTCAGGAAGGATATCATTTCCAATAGAAACGTGATGTGGTCACATGGGTTTCAATGATCTAATATCAAAATGTTTTAAATCCATGCAAGGCTGTACATTAACTTTTTTTTGCACCTATATCACTGTTGCTACAGAGGTTAAAAGTTTTGTAGCACAGGCCACACAATTGTAGCACAAGTATAAAACGTCAGTTTCAATCTCTGAAAACAACCACAGTAATTAACAAAAAGTTCATGCATGTAATGTAATGTCTGCTTCATTCATATTCGTAGCCGGAGAGTGCCTTAATGCAGAAAGTCCACAAGTGAGGTTCATAGAAGTCGTAAATCTTCTGACGTTCCAGGAAATCCCTTATATGGACAAAGTCATCCAGCTATCACTGTAGCAGAATAAAACGCAGATAGAGAGGTTTTGACTAAAGAAACATGAAGACAATACACATACGATTGCAAAAATATATGGTTTATCTGTGTTCTTGTAGACATCTCTTCATAAGAATAAAGTATATTTATATTATGTAATGCTAATCGGCATAGCCGTATCACTGAATAGTAGGGGTGTAACGGTACATGTATTCATCATGAACAGTCATGGTACGGACTTCACGGTTCGGTGCATAGAGTCAGACGCCGAATACAGTCAGTCACAGGCGATCCACACTCCAATCCAGAAGGGGGCGCGTGCGGTAATGCAACACTGTTTGCTAACCGCCACCGCAGGAAAAAGAGGCGATCTATGCTCCAACCCATAACAAGACTTCAGATGGCACGCAAGAGCTTGCTTGTAGAAATACGCTGAGTTCCGATTAAAGTTTGCTCCACTAACTTCACAAAATGGAAACCGGGGCAGTAGAAAGCGCCGCCCTATTTGTTTTCTTTATTTTACAAAAGCACCATTTTTTTGTTTTTATTGTGAGTGTACACAAATAATCAAACCGTTTAAAGTTTAGAATTATGACTGTATAGTCCTTACAGATTTCTCAAAATACATGGATAATGTGTCCCGGGATCGTTTGACTTTGGTTCATTCACAATGCCAGTGATTTTCCGGAATCTGTGCGTGCAATCATGCAATTTTTGTTGTTATTCTTAATAATTGCTCAGACCTGCAGAAGAAAATATTTGACACATGGCACTGACAATTCAACCAAATACAAAGTATGCTTTTTACCTGAAAGATAGATGCAATGATTAATGCATCCATGGCCAGGATATAATTATAAAATATGACATGATTTTAAAAAAGTGACTTATAACATTGACTATGCAATACACTTTAATTTATTTAGTGCTAATAAAATGATTAAGCCTATTTGGAGAGAGAGATGTTTATAATGTAACAATATGTCATCGTGTGATAATGAAAATATGACTAGGCCTAGACTACTTGTTCTGAGCAGGTGTTGTCAGTGAACAGGCTGTAAAACTGTTGGCTAATTACAGTAACTCATGAAAAACTGATGGTAATTATCTGGGAAACATTCTCTAACAGCAGTCAAGTTGTCATTGTTTGTGTCAAACAAGTTGTGAATTTGTTGTAACATTAAAACAGGAGATCATGAGGAGATCCAGTGTTTTTCTCTGTGGGTGAACGAAACTTTCAGAAGATCATGTGAACAATTCCAGGATATGCTTTTTTCCCCATGGGTTGTTACGTTAAATCTTACCCAGATACAATAGTGCTATTTTCTGATTGGCTATTGTGTAGCCCCTTTCTCTTTTTTTTTGATTGGCTGTTAAGTGGCAGGCTCAACTAAGAACTCCAGGGGAGACATGGCGACACGCTTGTTTCCTGCCGAACCGAATCGTGACAGCTGCGCGGCCAGATAAATTTTGGGCGCTGCGGCATATTAAATATATTATAAATAGTTTTTCCGCGTGAGAAATACAATGTGTGGCGGGAGTGCATGACAAAAGACTGAAATGAGTGACTGTCATGCTCAATGCGTGACACGTGAGAGCCCTGCTTATGTGTGATTGTGTCTGAGGCTGCGATCTAACTCTGGTCTTCTAGTCAACTGAACAGGTTCTTTACCACTGGGCTATTGTGGACAACAAACAGCAGGCGGACCCAAGGGCAGAAAGGCAAATCCAAAAATACAACAGACTTAGCTTTCTTGACAACAAAAATACAAGCATAGTAAGCTCAAGACTGAACACAGCTGAAAGAAAGAGGCATGCTTAAATAGGCCAACACAAACAAGCTAATGAACCCCACAGGTGGGATAAATCAAATAATAATGAGTGGCAACACAATGCGCCACCTAGTGGTTATGAGAGTCATTACAGGTCAGCGCCAACTACAGGCAAGGAGAGTCATTACAGGCTGGAGCCTTACAGTATGACCATAACTTATGAAGTATTTTAAGTTGTTTACGCTGACAAAATCACTTAGCATTGTGCCGATTTGTGTCATGACCCGGGAATTGGGAAGCCTCGGGTGCCGCTTCACTCGCTGTCTCTTTGTGGAAAGGTGAAGTAGGCTCCTTCGCTCATCCACGTGTTAATGAACTCTCACGCGCAAAGATAATAGGTAGGTAGGTAAGCTTTATTGTCCCCCATGGGGCAATTTAGTTTACAGTCAGCAGTCACATACAACATACCATCGACACAAAAAACAAAGAACACATTGTAAAACAATACATTAAATATACTCATTCATTTAAAAGACTAATCGCTCTGGGGATCATGGACTTTTTGAACCTGTTGGTGTTACCCCGTGGAACTTTATAACGACGCCCAGAAGGAAGCAATAAAAACTCTTGGCACAACGGATGAGAAGGGTCAGCAATAATAGCCTTAGCCTTCCTCACGCATCTGACCCTGTACACCTCGCTAAGGTCATTTAAGGCAATTCCAGCAATCTTACTACACACTTTAACAACATCATTAAGACGGTTCTTTTGCTTCTCCAAGAGAGAACCGTACCAACAGATAAATGAGAAAGTAAGAATTGATTCAATAAAACAGGAATAAAACATTTTCATAAACGTAGTATCCAGGTTAAAATTTCTAAGTTTCCGATAAAAGTACATACGTTGATGAGCTTTCTTGCAGACAGCATCTACCTGCGACTCAAAACGCAACTTATTGTCAATGACCGTCCCCAGGTATTTGTAGTTCTCTACCTGATCCACAGCCTGGCTGTTGATGAGAGCAGGAGGAAGAGACACAGGTGACCTGCCAAAGTTGATGTACACTTCTTTAGTTTTGTTCACATTTATGTTTAGAAAGGCAGTTCCACACCACTCAACAAAATCTGATAAAACAGGACCATGCCCACAGTCTTTCTGACTTAGAAGTGAAACAATGACAGAGTCGTCAGCAAACTTAACAACATGACGACCTGGATAGCTGCTCTGACAGTCATTAGTATATAAAACAAATAAAAGTGGCGACAGTACACAGCCCTGCGGAGATCCGGTTGATGACAAAAGAACATCCGATTGGATCCCATTCACCCTGACTCGCTGAGGCCGCTCTGTTAAGAAGTCCATCAGCCAACTGATCAAACCTGGATCAATGTTGAAGTTTTGTTTCAGTTTATCAGCTAAAACATGAGGCTGAATACAGTTAAATGCAGAAGAAAAATCAACAAAAAGCAGCGTAATGACAGCGTAGGCTACGTGCTACACATTAATCAAACCAATACGTTTGAAAACATCCATTGCATTTTACCGCACATCATTAGTCAATCTATCAGTTAGAGTAACAAATCAACAATTCCTTCATTTTTTTTATCTGGGGGGCCGGACATGTAAAAGTACTCAACTCGCATCGAACCGTGACACCAAAACCGAGGTACATACCGAACCGTGACTTCTGTGTACTCTTACACCCCTATTGTAGAATACTATACAAGAATAGTATTCTGCCTCATTCTGTGATATGAAGCATCGTCAGACCACAAAAGGAAGTTATTTCAAACACTCGATTAAATGTTCTCTTTTGTTGGACAAAAGGTTTGTAAAGCTACTGATCACAAGTTTGTGAAGATGTTTGGTGCGTATTGCTTTTTCAAATGCATGTTAAAAGTGACTTAAATTCAGAGATGGAACAGCATTTACTGATTGATCCGCTCTGATCACAGTGCTGCGATTCACCATGTAATGTAATTTAATTGAATAAGTCATTAATTAGTTACTTCCATAATCGCACTAAGCCAAATCACGATATTTGTTTAATTTCGGTTATTCGTACACCCCTAGATTAACCTCACATACAGACAAACACACAACTAACTCTCACTTCACACAAACAAGTGGTTCTGTCTCACACACATGTAAAACTTTATCGCACAGCCCTGCCCTGTTTTACATCTTTATTGCTGAGTACTTGGTGAATCATTGAAAACAAGGCCTATGTGGACTGTGCCAAAGTCTCCAGCTTCAACACATTTCGGCCTCAACAAATATTCACCCAATTACTATCCACAGAAAAGATCTTTGGTCATTTGATAATCAGTGAGAGCTAATGAGGAAGTTATTATTAGATGTGAAAAATTATTTATAGGGTTGTAAAAGTTAAACTGTTTACTCATCTCATTAAATACATTTTAGTAAATTTTGTTAACACATTTAATGTTTTATATTTTTAAAATATAAAATCTTCAAAAAATCTTCACAGGTGATTAGAACTGAATCCTTGTTCACACACACAAAAGTTTCTAGCAGAGCACTGGTTAAACACTACTGTAAATGATAGAGGAAGACCTTTATGAGGCAGAAAGCGCCATCCTGTTTGTCTTTTCTTATTTTAGAAAAGTACAATGTTTTGTTTTTATTGTGAGTGTACAATAAAATAATGTCTTACTCTTATCTGTATGACCTTAAATGACAGAGTATTTTAAGATGTTTCCACTGTTTAATGACACAAAATCATTTGGCATTGTGCCGATTTGTGTCGTGACTCGTGGAAGTCTCACTACAGTGATGAAACATGCGTGTTCTGGAAATGGGAAGCCTCAGTTGTCACTTCATTTGGCGCCTCCTTGTGGTAAGGTGAAGTAGGCTCGCTCAGATGTAAATTACTCTTTTTCTCCTCCTCGCTCATCTTTCCATGATCTCTTGAAAAAGTGTAATATTGAACTCTGTGCATCCGCCATTGCCACTGCATGGTAATGCACTCTCATACGCAAAGCAAACTAATCATGGCAAAAGTTTTTTTTACCCATTATTCTATTTATTTTGTACTTAACATAAGAGGTGCTTTTCAGTTTTGTAGTTGATTGTGACCAATTACCTTTTGTTTTTTGTTTATCAGCCCTGCAAAAAATATGACCTAAGCAAGAGTGCATTCTGTTTACTGTTTAGTGCTTCATACACTAGAGGAGGCTGTACTGTACCAGCTACCTCAGGGGGGACTAAATGCTGCTAGGTAGAAATGTAATTTGCACCACTGTCTGTTCAAAATAAATTAAAAGAAACTAGCATTGGGGATTTGTTGCTTTTTCCTGTTGTACCAAACTCATATATCGAACAGTGACCCCAAAACTGAGATAAGTACCGAACCGTGACTTCTGTGCACCGGTACACCCCTGATAACTAATAATAATTATAGTTAGGAACTGATTCAGTATTAGATTAATCACAAATAAATATTGTCATTTTTTGACAAAATAATTATATTGTTGTTGTTACGTGCATATGTGGGGCGGCAGTGGCTCAGTGGTTCATGTAGATTGTCTACAAACCGGAAGGTTGGTGGTTCAATCCCCGGTTCCACCTGACCAAGTGTCGAGGTGTCCATGAGCAAGACACCTAACCCCAGCTGCTCCCGACGAGCTGGATGGCGCCTTGCATGACTGACACCGCCGTCGGTGTATGAATGAGTGCGTGAATGGGTGAATGTGAGGCTATGTAAAGCGCTTTGGTGGCCATTGGGTCTGTGAAAGCGCTATATAAATGCAGTCCATTTACCATTTACCATTTCTTAGGTCTGTTTCACACCAGAACGGTAAAGTGCATATTATTTTCAGCGTCCATGTTAACAGATTAGAACTTTCACACGGTACAATGAGGTGCCCAACAATGCGTAGCAGGAGCTGAAGCAGTGGTGCTGTGCACGATTCTGTGTCAAGTATTTTTTTGCTGTGCTGTTCACGCTCACTTAAAGAAACAGTGCATTTTTCATGATCAAACTTAAAATGGATTACTGACACCATCAGCTGCAGTTGGCTCTAGAAATGTGATTAGTCCTGAAATCACAGTGTGAATGCACTAATTCAGCTCTGCATAAGCACAGCTTTTGTGCTGCTTCTGCTCTGCTACGCTCTAGTGTAAAAAGGGCTCTATGCTTCTTCCTATAATTTCTCTGTGACATGTTTATTTAGACAGAAATTATTTTTGTCACCTGGGTTAGATGCACCAATATCATTTTCAAACAATCCTTGTGGTATGATTTCAAATCAGAAATTTAATATTAAATATAATACATGTTTCTATTCCTTTCTGTTTGTTTATGTCTCTCTGTTCTTCTTAATGTATTTTCAGTGGTGTGAGAGCTGACCAGATCAGAGATGTGTCCTGTCAGACCAGCACATCCTCCTGTCAGAAACACATCAGTCATCATGACACAGAAGCAGTCCTGCAGCTCGATTCTCAGCAGCCAGTGCATGATGATCTGCAGAGAGTCAAAGACCAGCACAAAACCAGCATGAAGAACAAATATGAGAACTTATTTGAGGGAATCAAACTACAAGAGAATAAGACCCTCCTGAACAGGATTTACACACAGGGAGAGAGTGAAGGAGTGAATGAAGAGCATGAGGTGCTACAGATGGAGAGAAGTTACAAGACCCTCCAAGACACTCCAATCAACTGCAATGACATCTTTGATCCTTCACCTGAGCTAGGATACGAGGAGAAAAGAAGAGAGAAGAAAGAGAAAATCAAGACTGTTCTTACTAAAGGCATCGCTGGAATCGGAAAAACCGTCTCTGTGCAGAAGTTCATTCTGGACTGGGTCGAGGGAAAAGCCAATCAGGATGTAGATTTCATATTTGTGCTTCCATTTAGAGAGCTGAACTTGATTCGAGATCATCAGTACAGTCTTCACAGACTTCTACTGGACTTTCATCCTGAACTTCAAGATCTGGACTCAAAGATTTATGATGAGTGTACAGTTGTGTTAATATTTGATGGTCTGGATGAAAGCAGAATTACACTGATGTTTTCAGACAGTGAGAAAGTTTCTGATGTGACTGAGACTTCATCAGTGGGTGTGTTGATGTCAAACCTCATGAAAGGAGATCTGCTTCCCTCTGCTCTCATCTGGATCACCACCAGACCAGCAGCAGCCAATCAGATCCCCTCAAACTACATCAACCGTGTGACAGAAATTCAGGGATTCAATGACCTTCAGAAGGAGGAATATTTCAGGAAGAGAATCAGTGATGAGCATCAAGCCAGCAGAATCATCTCACACATCACAAAAGCAAGAAGCCTCCACATCATGTGTCACATACCCGTCTTCTGCTGGATCTCCTCCACTGTGCTTCAAAACCTCCTGAAACAAGACCTCAGTGCAGAAATCCCTCAAACTCTGACTGAAATGTACATACACTTCCTCCTCATTCAAACTAGTACGGGGAACCAGAAGTATAAAGAGAGAGATCCAGAGAATATTCAGCAGTCCAACAGAGAAGTGATTCTGAAACTTGCTGAACTGGCTTTCAATCAGCTGATGAAGGGCAATGTGATGTTCTATGAGGAGGACCTGATTGAGAGCGGCATAGATGTCACGGACGCCTCAGTGTATTCTGGGATTTGCACTGAGATCTTTAGGGAGGAATCTGTGATTTACCACAGGAAGGTTTACAGCTTTATACATCTGAGCTTTCAGGAGTTTTTTGCTGCACTGTATGTGTTTTTCTGCTATTTACACAAAAACAAGGAAGTTCTGAAAATATTCCTTACAGGAAAGTCCAGAACTCAGTCTGGGAATGTTTCTCTGGATGTGTTTCTGAAGGGAGCAATGAATAAAGCCTTGACAAGTAAAAATGGACACCTGGATCTTTTCCTTCGATTCCTTCATGGCATCTCGCTAGAGTCCAATCAGAGACTCTTACAAGATCTCCTTATTCACACAGAGAACAACCCAGAGAGCATCAAGAAAATAATCCAAAACCTTAAACGAGGTCAAAAAAACAATATCAGTCCTGAAAGATGGATGAATCTGTCACACTGCTTGATTGAGATGAAGAAAAATGCTGTTGTTGAAAAAATGCAGGCATTTTTCAAATCTGCAACAAAAAACAAAAACCTTTCTCTTGCACAATGTTCAACTTTGGTAAACATGATTCTGATGTCAGAGGAGGTGATGGATGAATTTGACCTTAACAATTATGCATTCAAATCAAAAGAAGGTCGAATGAGACTGTTACCTGCTTTGAGGAACTGCAGAAAAGCTCTGTGAGTATGATGATCTAATGATATTACTATATGTTTAACACAATAACGTTTAACAAAAGTTATAATGAAGGTTTGATCAAAGTTATCTGGAACTATTTTGTTCACAGTCATAAAACACAAATGATTGTAGTTAAGTGTTGTTTTCATTCTCAAACAAATTATTGATTAATACATTTGTAAAATGTAAAAAAAAGTTTAAAAAAATTACAAACCCAGTAACACTAGTCTAAGGCAGTTTCTGATATAAAACAATCCCATCAATTAAAAACATGTAATGACAGAATTCATCTATAAATAATTTTAAAATTAACGGGAAAAAAAATAAGCTTACACGTAAAATGTGACATAATATTCATAAAATTTCACATACTGTGCTTATTTTAATTGTTGGATCCTTCTGTTGTAAAGACCAGAGAATGACAATCTTGCAATCTGGTGGGGATATCAGCACACCAGCATGCCTCTTTAACCAAAGTCCTCAAATTTTTCAGATTGGCACAATGTAATCTCACTGATCAGTACTGTGAAGTAGTGGCTTCAGCCCTACAGTCATCAAACTCCTCCCTGAGAGAGCTGGACCTGAGTAACAATGACCTTCATGATTCAGGAGTAAAGCTGCTCTCTACTGGACTGAAGAGTCCAAACTGTCAACTCATCACACTAAGGTTTGATTTTCACATTGTGTAGCAATTAGCTCAAAGGAAAATATATGTATTATTAATTAACCATTGCGTTTGGTGGTTCTAGTGCTGGTAAAATCTTCAGTTCTACCTTAATTTATAGGGTTGGTTATCGTTTAAATTTGAACGATTCTGATTCTTATCGATTCCTAATTTTGATTTCAAAAAGGTAAAAAATAATTAATAATTGATAAAACTTTTAAACTTTAGTGTTATTGCAAAATATTTATTTGTAGCTGAATATCATGAACAAAAATCAACAGGCTAAAGAACACCTACTCAAGGAACGTTTGCCTGTGGTTTTTTAAAATACCATAGAAAAACAACATAAGGCCAACAGAATCAAACGACAAAAGGCAAACGGAAAATTACTGACAGCTCTTGAATAAATAACTTTAACTTTAATAAGCATTATTCTATCAATGTATACAGTGAAAACCATGCAGTGTTATTTTGTGAGATATATATACCATAATCTATATGTATCACCTTACATTAAAAAAATTTCATTTAACAGACGCTTTTATCCAAAAGAGACTTACAAATGACAACAATATAAGCAGTTAAACTAACAATAGGGCAACAATATGCAAGTGCTATGACCCGTCCCAATTTATTCTAACGCAGTAGCTGTATTTTTTTTTTTTAAGATAATAGATATAGAATAGAAGATAAAGTGTTAGTATTAATGGATCAAGTGTTGCCGAAAAAGATATGTCTTCAGCCGTTTCTTGAAAATGGACATGGACTCTGCTGCTCTGGTTGACTTCGGCAGATCATTTCACCAGCATGGAACAGACCAGAAAAAGGTCAGAGAAAGAGATTTAGTGCCTCTTTGAGATGGCACCACAAGACGGCGTTCACTTGCAGAGTGAAAGTTTCTGGATTGCACGTAAGTCTGAAGTAATGAGTTTAGGTGAAAGGGAGCAGAGCCAGTGGTTGTTCTGTAATCAAAAGACAGTGACTTGAATTTGATTCAAGCAGCAACTGGCAACCAGTGCAATTTTGTGAGGAGAGGAGTGACGTGTGCTCTCTTCGGCTCGTTAAAGACCACTCTAGCTGCAGCATATTGGATCGGTTGCAGAGGTTTGATAGTGCAAGCTGGACCTGCCAGGAGAGCATTACAATAGTCCAGTCTGGATAGAACAAATGCTTGGACAAGGAGTTGTGTAGCATGTTCTGATAGGAATGGCCTGATCCTCCTGATGTTGTATAAGAAAAATCTGCAGGACCGGGCAGTTCTAGCAATGTGGTCTGTAAAGTTCAATTGATCATCAATCACAACTCCAAGATTCCTGGCTAACCTTGATGGAGTTATGGATGACGAGCCTAGCTGAATGGAGAAGTTGTGGTGTAGTGTTGGTTTGGCCGGGACCACAAACAACTCTGTCTTCGCAAGGTTTAGTTGAAGGTGGTGGTCCTTCATCCAGCCAACAATGTCTGTCAGGCAGGCTGAGATGTGAGCAGCTACCGTTGGATCATCAGGCTAGAATGAGAGGTAGAGTTTTGTGTCATCAGCGTAGCAGTGATAGGAAAAGCCATTTTTCTGAATCACAGAACTTAGTGATGTCATGTAGATGGAGAAGAGAAGTGGTCCAAGCACTGAGCCCTGAGGCACCCTAGTAGCTAGATCCTGGATCTTAGACACCTCACCCCTCCACGACACCCTGAACGACCTACCTGATAGGTAAGACTTGAACCATTGGAGTGCGGTCCCTGAGATGCCCTTCGTCTTTAGGATTGACAGGAGGATCTGGTGGATAACTGTGTCAAAGGCAGCAGACAGATCCAGCAGGATGATAACTGAAGATTTGGAAGCTGCTCTTGCCAGTCTCAGAGCTTCAATAACCGAGAGCAGTGCCGTCTCCGTTGAGTGTCCGCTTTTGAAACCAGACTGGTTGTTTTCCAGGAGGTTGTTCTGTGTAAGAAAGGAAGAGATCTGGTTGAAAACAACTCGTTCAAGTGTCTTCGCAGCGAATGGAAGAAGAGATACCGGTCTGTAATTTTCCAGATGTGTTGGATTTAGTGTGGGTTTCTTAAGCAGTGGGGTTACCCGAGCTTGCTTGAATGCTATGGGAAAAGTATGCGTGTGAAGAGAGGTGTTTATGATGTGCGTGAGTGCAGGCACAACTGAGGAAGAAATGGCTTGAAGTAGATTAGTGGGAATAGGATCAAGCGGAAGGGTAGTAGGGCGATTGGAAAGGATGAGTTTGGAGACCTCTGCCTCTGTGTTAGCTGGTAAGATGTGTGTGTCAGTTTGTGGTTTGGTAAACTGGCTGCTGATTGTGTTGTTTTATTTATGAAGAATGTGGCAAAGAAGAGAGGTTGAGATGAGAGGAGAAGGTTTTGAAAAGCATGCGAGAGTCAGAAGAATTGTTAATTTTGTTGTGATAGTAAGTAATTTTACCATTAGCGCATTAGAGATATTAGCTGAGAAGGAAGAGAGAAGGGATTGATAAAGACCAAGGTCAGTAGGATCTTTCGATTTGTGCCACTTCCTCTCTGCACCCCTGAGTTTAGAACAATGTTCGCAGAGAACATCAGATAAACAGGGGACAGAGAGTGTGGCGTGGGCTGGCCTGGGGGAAAGGGGGCAGAAGTTGTCCACGCAGGGTGTTAAAGTGGAGAAAAGAGTATCAGTGTCACTGTTAGTATCTAGTGTTGAGAGCTGATCAGGTGGAGGAAGTGTGGATGAAACCAATGAGGATAGGTGAGAGGGTGGGAGTGAGTGTAGGTTTCGCCGAAACTCATTTCCATGGCGACACGTCACACAGGAAGTTTTCAGACGCAACTTTCTTTTAATTTGTATAGTTCACTTGAGGCAGTTTCTATGGCTTTTTTTATGAAGCATATCGAGTGTGCATCAATGTAACACATTAACTCGAGAGTGTATCAGTGTGCAGCATGAATCTCCACAAAACTTGCATGCTCTCAAATATAGTGTTCTCATGGCTCTACTCTAGCTCAGATATTATGTGTGTGCGGTTATGGAGTGTGGGCACCAACCGGCAGAAACATTAATCGCATATTGTCAAATATTTTAGTGTGATTTGTCGTTTAAATCATGTCAATTGATCTATAACACACGACAGAGAATCAGATCTGTTGGATTAACATCACGTAAAGTAATTCTCCCGAAACACATAAAAGTAAGAGGCCGGTGAACTGAGAAATGAACAGAGTAAACTTTATAGTTAACTACACAAGTGTATCTTATATAAAACACGTCGGCAAATTTTTATTGCAGAAAGAATTATTATTATTGCTTTCCATCATAAACAGCAGTGTGTATTTAACAAAAAAAAGTTGTATCTGGTAGCATATTTAATGTATATTTAAATGTCTGAAACTTAAAATAAACTTTGTGATTAAAAACACTGAATAGTTGTGATACAGATGGTACTCAACCAGAATGCCTATTACCGCCGCGACAGGCACCGCGGCGAAACTACCGCGGTAAAAATAATCCAGTCGCATTTCAAAGTCATTCGCGAAATGACCGCCAGGTGGCGCAGAGGGACATTGTGCAAAACAGCCGCTATTGCCGTATTTTGAAATGTAAGCGGGGTTAATGTCAATTAACAGATGAAATAGGCTAATATAGAACATTGTTTAGGACAGAAAAATAGAATCATAATTTTAAAATAGAGACGAGAACAATATAGCCTTTATTTCATATGTAACCTAGACGTCGGTGGGCGACATAAGCCTATTGCCCGTTGGGAGCAGCGTGATAAAATAATAATAATAACAAAAATAACGAACAAAAATAAATTAGGTGCAAAGAAGCTGATTATTTGTTTACTACTCAACTGAGGAATGAGACGAATGATGAGCGCTTTTCTGGAAGAGATTGGATAAACCGGGCATTTTTAAATGAGTATATTCATGGCCGAGTGGTAGAACTTACGTATCGGTCATTTGGATGACACGGGTTCGAATCCCGTACAAACAAAGATGATTGTACATTTTATATTAGCCTATTAATGCATGTCATAGCCTATTATTAATGCAGACAAACAAAACATTTTTTTTATACAGGATAGCCTTTTTTTTGGTTCATATAGAGTTTGTAAAACATGGTTTTAATAAGGTGCGATTTGCCAGGGGGGACGGGGATTTCCTTCTGGTCTAAACATCCCTGCTTCTGCTGAATTATTTTAATCCCCCCTCCCTCCACAGTAACCAATGCTATAAATTACTTCACCAATAGACCATTTAAAATATATAAAATAAAGATATGCAACAGGCACGTTTAACCCTCAGGGGTCTGAGGTGTTTTCTGGGTCCTGGAGGTGTTCTGACATGCTCTAACATTTGTGCTTATTTCTGTTACTTGTGACATTTTCATGACTAAAGTATTATTACACTGCATTCAGCACAAACTCTGCTACAATAATATGTCAGCAGCATGTATGTAAAAGTTTGTAGTTTTGAGATAATAACATTTATGCGTGGTTTGTGAAAATGACCAAAAAAAAAGTCACTGAAATAATGTCATGAAAGACAAACTAATTATTTCGTCGCAAGGCTTTTGAAAATTGTATCACGTAGCCTAGAATATTTGCTCCAAAACTATGTGAAAATCATCCTGAATACTCATTCAGATAAGACAATATATTGATTTAAAATTTGTATGACATGTTTTGTGTAAGAAAGCTTTATGCGAGGAGGCGTTAACCACCATGAATATTGAGTGTTTCACACCTGAGAGAGACAAAGAGCCTCCCATAATGGCCCTATTAGGAGCTCTCAGGCACTATCATTACATTACCTTGCACAAAGAATGAGGAGATTTAAAAAAAAAAATGGCTTTTTGATTGTTTGAATTTATTTACAACACAACATCATCCAAAGATACACAACAAATGGCAAAAAGCACATTATTTAACACACTGAACTAAAGACAGAGACTTAACCAGTCACACACCTTTCCTTTCCTGAAACATAGTGCATACCTGTCATTTCCAAGGTGTTTGATTTTTCACTTTACCTCCTCATGCTCATGTTGAAGTCAGCAGGACGGGTAGCTACCTAAAATATATATATATATATATAAAAAAGCTGTGAGCATGCTGATATCAAGAAGAAACCAGGGCTGCATGATTGTGGGAATACATTTTAGATTTCTGGTGAAAATTCCTTTTTAAAATTTACAAAATACACACACACACACACACATATATATATATTTGTTGTGCCTTGTAGGCATATACCTGCACTGCAAAAAATGATTTTCTTACTTAGTATTTTTGTTTTGTTTCCAGTCCAAATATCTAAAAATTATTAAATCAAGAAGCATTTACTAGAGAAGTAAAATGACATAAGAAATTCTATTTTGTTTTAAGATAAAAATAAAGTAATTTAAGTAATTTTTGCTTAAAACGAGCAAAATTATCTGCCAATGGGGTAAGCAAAAAAATCTGAATTCGAATAGAAAACAAGAAAAAAAATCTTAATTCAAATGGAAACCAAGAATTTTTTGCTTACCCCATTGGCAGATAATTTTGCTCGTTTTAAGCAAAAAATACTTAAATTACTTTCTTTTTATCTTAAAACAAAATAGAATTTCTTATGTCATTTTACTTTTCTAGTAAACACTTCTTGGTTTAAGAATTTTTAGATATTTGGACTGGAAACAAAACAAAAATACTAACTAAGAAAGTATTTTTTGCAGCAGGGCTGAATCAAATAATAAGAACAGTATAGCAGGCATAGTTAAAAAGGAACACTTCAGTAACACTACACTAGAGAAAAACATATTGATTATCATATGTTACTTCAAATGTTTACATCGATATGACGTTATGAAATGAGATTGCATAAAATCATGGTTTGCTTTTCAAACGCACGTCGCGCGAATGCGTTTTCAAACTCTCACAGCGCGTGCAGGGGACATTCACTGAAGCATCGAGCAACAGTTCAATGGCAATATGAAGTTTATGCAACAATAACACTAACTAATATAATTCAGGATTATTTCTTACCTTAAAATCGTTCTTGTCTTCAAATCGCGATCTTCTTCTTCAGATGTAAACCCAATAATCTCACAGCATGTCTTCCAAACTCGACGACTGAAGAGGACTGATAAAGTTTGCCGCTTTGTTGTTGAGGTAATGGGGGCGTTCGCGCGACACATGGACGATTTGCATCTCTATATGTTTTGCGCGTGTGGGTGTGGTCACATTAAAACTAATGAGGAAGGGTTAGAGAAACTGAATATCTTGTTGGTTTTATACAAATTACTTAAACAGAGAATATTTGTTTTCGTTTTGAATCAGATAATTTAAAACTACACACTTAAATGATTATAAATATATAGAGCTCACAAATGTGTGACAAGTATTCGCTGAGTTTTTTTAACCTGTTAGCCTTCAGCGCCATTTTTGAAAAATCCCCAGAAATTGCATTCTGAACCTAAAACAGATTCAGTTAATTGACCCTTTGTCCTAAAAGCACAAGCATGATCTCATTTGAAAGCTGACACCTGGCACTTTATTGGAAATGTAGAATGAATTATTGTCATAATGAAAAAAAAATTATGAATAGCTTCAAAGTTGTGTAAGTTATTAGAAATTTATTTTTATGAAACATCTTCATGAAAATTAAATTGAAGTTGGCCCGTCAGCACTCTAGAAATGCACTCCAGCTAAAGACACATGTCTGACCATGTTATATTTAAAATTTGAAGGTGATAAGTCTAAAACTCTGTATTTTGTTAAATGTTTTTCAAGATCATCTCAAATGACTTTATTTTGAATTGACTCTAAAATGCAAACTTGTGTTTATTGTCATCTATTAGCATCTATTCAGTCTATTGTCTCTATTTTTTTGTGGTGCAAACGAGCCCCATTCAGTGTCAGTCTCTCCTGCACACATTTACACCTCTCCAGCCGGCTTATGGCCATAAATATTCTTTTCCTTTGTCTCCATTATAGTGGCTAACGATCTGGCTATTCACGCCGTTTCACCCCCTAATTTCTTTCATAGTTCTCACTTTTCACATGTATAACTGTATCAAATGCCTTTCTTAAATAAATAAATATTTCAGTAAGCATTCCGATTTAGAAAAAAATCATAAAAAATAACAGCTAGATGGCAGGTGCAACTAGAGAGCTAGCTAGCATGTTAGCTTAGCACACCATCAATACACGACAATTTATGAGATTAAAACCGTGTTTGTGCTCCAAACTTACTTTAAAACGCAAGTCGAGTGTTTTAAATAATCTTCTATGAGCTTATTTGGCTTCAGAAAAGAAAATCAGACAGAAAATAAATGAGTTTATGTTATTCTGCACTATTGTAAAGTCTATATAGATTAGCATTACATTATACATATAATCTATTATTATAAAAATACCTGACATGGCTCGAAGAACACAGGTAAATCAAATATCATTGCAATCATGTTTATTGTCTTCAAAACATCTTTATCTGCATGTTACAACGATCTCTGAAAGCTAGCTGTGTTTGTGTAAGTGACGTCCTGGAAGGTCACATGGTAGGGCTCTTCTTCATGTGCAGTGCATCCGTATATGGATTATTCTGTGTATCTCTGGCGCCCTCAGTCTTCTGTATGGTTTGAAAACACAGTACATCAGAGTATCCAGCGCGCATATGATTACATGGACGCATTTTGATATAAATTCAATAAATATTATTCCTGTCTATAGAAATCTGATGTAAACCTATGAGAATATATCAATATTTCTCCAAATCTGCACATTTTTGAGCCAAAAGCCCTGAGGAACGTTGTTTTGTCACGCGTTCTCATGACCACACCACCGGAGTTTTTTTATGAATGGACGCGCTGATGCTCATAATTCACATTAAAGGTATCGACTCATTTTTTCATTACATAAATCCTGACACAAATTAAGACATAACTGTCACTATAAGTTTCTCAGAATACAATAGTGGTCAAATACTGAAACGTGAGACTTATATATTTTTAATGATGTATAGTTTGTCAAGGTAATAACATTAAATCTGATAGTAACTTTGAACTATTTAAAAAAAAAACGCTTCAGAGCGTCCTCGCTCTGGTGAAGGCTAACAGGTTAAATGTTTAGAGACATGCTCAAGAAAAAAAAGTTCACGAGACGGAGAGGCAGAAAGCACACCCTGTTTAATTTCTTTATTTTACAAAAGCACAACGTTTTGTTTTGATTGTAAGTGGACACATACAAAAGTAGACATCTCACAGATTCTTTTTTCATTTTTATTAAGTCTGTATGACCACAAATGACGGAGTATTTTAAGTTTATTCAGCTGCTATGTGAAAAAAAACGCGCAAATCACGCCGGCGTGATTGCCGACCCCAGGGGGTTAAACGACAAACAATAAAATCAGAACCAGTTTCAGTTCATGGTTCCAGTGCCTTAATGCATGCACGGCTTTCAAAATGTCACAAAGCGTTTTGAGATTATTTTGAATGAAATATTGAAGTTTTTAATTAAGTATTTTGGCACACCACGCCGAGTGGCGCTATCCATTGTTCTAAAGTCGGGTTTTATTCTGGCATGTTGAATTAGTGTTCGGCAGACGCGGCTGCGCGTTCATTTGGATTTATTTTTCTCATAACAGACAGCTAAAATAACTTAGGCTCTAATAGGCTACTCCGTAGTTTTTTAGTCATACAGATCAGAGTAGAGTAGCCTAGCCTACATCGGTCAAAACTGTAAACTTGTATTCATATTCAAACTTTTATTCAAAAGTTTATCTGTCGTCTCTGCATGTCTCCGGGAACTGCGCGTCACAAAAATGAACTGAAAGCCACTTTCCTCCGCTCAGTCACGATAAGAAATCGGCTATGTCTAAAGCTTTTAAATGTCTAAATATTTAATAAATGTTATCTGATTAGGTAATCCGTATGAAACCGAGAGGTGCAGATCTACTCAAAAGCTGTGAGCGCTTCCCAATGATGAACGGACAAGGGTGAAAATCTCGCTATAATTAAATGTAGTCTCTAGGCTAAATCGCCCTGAATTAAATTGTAAAAATAGATCAGATAATTTATTTGCCGAAATGTTGCGATATTGTTTCATTTAAGTTCATAAATATTATATAAATGTTATTTAGTTTAGCAGCAGCACAAAGCACTGTGGTTCGAGATTTATATATATAAAAAAAAATAGATAATTCACAAATCGCGCACCCTGGTTGTAAGGATCCAAAGATCCCCGTGGAATTTAACATTGAGTTGAACATTGTATTCATGACAACAAATGAACATGCGTTTGAACAAATTAACATGCGTTTGTATTTAGGCTTGCTTGGAAAAAGCTGCCCAAACCGAGGTAGCGTTTTATTTCTTCAATTATTGAAATAATTAAATGTTTATTAATAAACTTTTATGACAGAAATATTAGCCTATTAGCCTACATGTAGCCTAAATAATTAAATTATTTCATTATCAACACTTTACTAGCCTAATGCTAGGCCTATGTCTAGAATTAAGTGTGAATTGCGACTTCTCTTTGTTTTGAGTCGGTCTCGAGCTCAGATCGCCTGTGGGGGGTTGGGGGTTCAGGAGGTGTTAATGTTCCGTCTTTCATATGGAGAGTGAGCCTGATGACCAGGCAAAGGCAAAATAGGCTACTTTTAAAGATAAATCTCTCGATGTGTCCAAATGTAGGCCCTTAAATTATAAATATTGTAGTTTTATGTAGGCTATTGTATTTAAAGGGGTTTCACACACACTTTCAGTTGAAGTGTTCAATCCATTTGTTTCAACTGGTTTTGTAGAATTTTAACACGTTTGAGTATTGTGTTTGTCAACAATCTGGCATTATCTAAACATGAACTATCGACGAAACGCGTTCTTGCCAACTAAACGAATGCAAGTGAGCAGCAGATACAGAGCGCTTATTCGCGATCCACCTCGTTTTATTGTACGGTGAATTCAACCAGGCATTCTGTTTGAAGCAAGACTCAATCATGTTACAGTTTTTTTTTCGTGATTTGTCTGGATGACACACAGCGACATAAGTATTATCAGCTGTATAATGGGGTTTTACCCTGAAATCTTGTTTAATTTCGAGAGAGACCCGGCGCGCGCAGTGCAGGGAGACATAAACTAAAATAAAAGAGATCCAGCGCGAGAGAGAAGAAAATCTTAATTTATGTTGCTTTGAACTATTTTCGTTTTGTAGACTATAGCCTACTGTTTTAATTGTTTATTTAGCTGCAATTTCTTTGGCAATACAGATTTAAAATGTCGCAAGAATAAGATTCTGTTTCTTACTTAGAAAATAAACTCTAACTCGATGCAACCCTGTTTTAAATAAATAAACTGCCCCGACACTTTATTTAAACCTTGAAATGTCCAGGATCTGTTTTTAAAAATTTCTTCCTTTGCTATGACGGGTATCAATTGTCAGTCATCTCAATTTCGTGGATGATTCACAAAACAATAATTTAGCAGATTAAAGATATAGCTTCCATTTTCATTTTCTGACGCGATCGGCTGATAATCTTTCCTTCATCAGTTTTGTCGTCTGTGCAGCGGCTCTACTGGAAAGTAGCAAATTTATGTTGTAATGTGCCATTGATAATTAAACAAAACGCTTGACTTCAATAAACAGTTACCCATCTAACCATCAAGAATGGTAAAACATTTAACGCTGTCAGCCAAAGCTAGTGAGATTCGATCCCGCATCGCTTGAAACTCCGTGAAGCTCGTGCTGGTGCGTTGTCCACTGCACTACCGTCGGTCCGCTGATGAGACGTTGCTCTTGCAAAGCCTCATTGATGTAGCCTAATATTTTTTGCAAACATCTATTGCAATGTTTTGTGTTGAAATGTTTTCATTATTTATTAAATGTATTAGGCCTACATTTAATTTCAGTCTTGTGATTATATGAATTCATTTAACTACATGTTTAACTTGAATTGATCTGTTTTACCACATTTCAATCACTCTCAATGAGCCGCGGCGCGGCGGCAGATTACACAATAGAGAGAATAAACTGACACTTTTCAAAGTCTGCGATTGTAGCGCCTCTTAGCGGTCAAAGCCAGCAAATACACCCCCGCAATTTTACCGCCGCGGGAACGGCGGCGGTAAAAGTCTCATTCTGGTTGAGTACCATCTGTATGAACATTTTTATTTTTAAGGTTTCAGTTTAACTAATACCGTCTACACTGGATGCAAACGGGCGATACAACACACAAAATCTTTTGTTTTGCTCACTGTTTGAAGAGTTTTAGAAAAAGCAACCCAGGTATTGATAAATGTGTCCTAGCGATTGTGAAAGTAAACTGTAAAAACACATTCAAAACAGAATGATGGCAAATTTAGTATCTGCAGTAATTCAAATTAATTATATAGAACATTTTGTATATAGAAAATATATGTAAATACTAATATATAAAAAGCAGTAATCATGAAATAAAATAAAAGATATATTTAAAATGTATTTTTTGGTCAAGAATTGTGTTGTTAATGCAGACTATATGAAGAGTTTAAAAAAAAGTGGCTTCAGTATTGACCGATTCTTGTTAGCAATTATTATTATTTTTTATTTAAAATAATTTATTACAATTATATAAAGCAGATTATTACATATATGTATTTTGTCTTACACATGGATACGTTTTCCTTAATCTGCAATTTACTTATTTTATTAATCCATGTGATGTTGTCATTATTACATGATAACTGTGAGCATCACAGTGAGATGTAAGCCTTTCCATACTATGCTGACTATGAGTGCATACAGTTCCCTCAAACATTAGTTTGTATCTATATGGTGCATCTCTTATAGATTGTTTCTTATTACCCTGTTTAGATTGGTCTTCTGTAATCTCACTGATCAGTGCTGTGAAAATGTGGCTTCAGCTCTACAATCATCAAACTCCTCCCTGAGAGAGCTGGACCTAAGTAACAATGACCTACATGATTCAGGAGTGAAGCTGCTCTGTGCTGGACTGAAGAGTCCAAACTGTGTACTCAATATACTGAGGTATGTGTTTTAATTAGACTAATTACTTTTAGAATTATTAATCAACTATTTAGGCAATAAATGCAATGATTAATTAATTGAATATTCTAACATGTTAGACTAACAGTTATTATATCAAGTTACAACCAATTTTTATACAAAACATAATTTATTTTTTTGTGTGTGATGCTTTTTTTTATTCTTAACTCTTTCTGCTGTTACGTGGTAGGGGCGCTATTATGCATCTTCTGAAAGAGTACTGAATTTCCTGATCAAAACACATGCAAAGGAGAATGCGAAAACAAGTGATATACAGTATGTAGTTATATGCATATATAAAATAACACGATCATCAACATTAAAGGGTTAGTCCATTTAAAAAAAAAATGTTGCTGATAATTTACTCACCCCAATATCATCCAAGATGTCCATGTCTTTCTTTCTTCAGTTGAAAAGAAATGTATGTTTTTGAGGAAAACATTCCAGGATTTTTCTACACAGAATGGACTTCAATGGCAACCAAATATTCAGATGTTCAAAGAAGGTTCAAATGTCTGTCTCAATGCAGCTTTAAATGCTCGACATGATCCCAGTCAAGAAATAAGGGTCTTATCTAGCAAAACGATCTGTCATTTTCTAAAAAAAATAAAAATGTATATACTTTATACGTCTTGTGCTGGTCTGCGACGCCCCACGTATTACGTCATCACATTGTGAAAAAATCACGAAAGTGAAAATGCATCAAATGAGATTAATGTTAGGGAATCAGCATCATCATCAGCATCATGAATTTTATTTATAATGCACTATACATTTGACATCAAATCTCATAGTGCTAAAGCACATCTGGAGCACATCTGGAGCACTTAACCTAAGTACACAGGCTCACCTGAAAATGAGCATACCATGACTAATGGGCATACCATGACTAATGGGCCTGGTAGTGAATTAATCCGCCAAATTCAGCTATCAATGAGTGCTGGAGAATAGAACCAAAAATTACATGTCGTTACATGCTTGTTTTAATTTTATGTTTATCCATCAACATGATTGGCTGGAAATAGAGTAATCGGTCTTGTGACTCCCGTCAAATCAAATCTTGCATAGATATCTTTATCCATAGCAGTAGATGGTGCCAAATGCTGTTAATCATGACTGCTGTGGAAGCACATTCTTCAAGCATCAATTCAGTTGAGATATCAGCATCTTCCTCTAATTTGAAGAAACATGTTAAGGTGAATTTCGGATTTCTGCTTACTAAATGATTTGTATATAGGCTACAAGGTCTACAATTTTATGTAAGGTTATGGGTACAATGTTAATAACTCCGGCAAGTGCCATGTTCATAATGCGGGAATTTCCCACTCCCATTTACTTCAGCATATAGAGAGGTGTGCGATCTCCACTGCCGTGTCTATCCCTCAAGCCTTGTTTATGCTTTCGCCTGGTTCAGTACTGCGAGCCTCCGCTGACTGTGCGCGCATCTCCCCAAACAGACTAGGCATTTAAACTTGATAGGGCGTGACTGAGTTATTGTCCACTAAACCATCAGGAAGCAGCGGTGAGAAGTTAGGTACACACATGACGATGTTTGTTTTTAGTATACTTCACCAAACCTACACTACAAAAGAATCAAATAATTGTGTAAATTCCAGTAAACCTGGATACTAAAATGAATACTTGTGATATTAGAGCAAAATATATGGATATGAAAACATAAGTATTAAACTTTATTAAACAACAAATAATTTCTAATTAATATATTTTCTAATTTCATTAAACATTTTCAGTTAATTGCATCAACATTTTGAATGAATATGGACCTTTATTTTCATTAAAGGTCCCGTTTTTCCTGTGTTTTTGAAGCATCGATTGTGTTTACAGTGTGCAATATAACATGTGTTAATTTTTTGTGTGTAAAAAAACACAGTATTTTTCACAAAATGTACTTATCTGTATACCGCTGTTTTCACTGTCCTAAAAACAGGCTGATGACTTCCTTGTTCTATGAAGTCCCTCCTTCAGAAATACGTAACGAGTTCTGATTGTGCCAGCGGTTCCTGTGTTGTGATTCGACAGCAGCTTAGCGCACATCGCCCGGAAAGGTCACGCCTCTTACCATAACGTGGAGATGCATACTATTGTTATTGTAAACATATCTTTAATATTACCTCATCATAATGAATGAAAATAATTATTTCATATTTTCTCCGGGATGAAAATAACAGCGTCTCGACGACATGACAAACACTCTAGAAATGCTACTCTTCCTCTTCTCTGTAGGAGCGCAACAAGACCACGCCCCCTTTTTTATGTATTACTGTGGGCGGAGGTTAGTCAAAAAACTGTTCTAGTGACGTCATTAAAGCAGGAAGTAGAGATGTAGTCCAAACCGGCCGTTCCTGTAGGCTTTGAAAGGGGACTTCTGTTAAATAAAATATCTCACTTGGTATTGAACTTTGAGCTTTATAATTTTACAGGTATTATTAATGCTCTAACAGCAACATTACACACTAGCTAAAGTTTACCAAATGGGATCACGAAGAACAGGACCTTTAAAAGACAAATTTCTGCTATTTTAGGCCCATTTTTAGACAATTGCAAAATGGGTGCCACCAATGTACCTGATGAGCAGGAGTCGCTTCGAAGTTGTGCATCTTTGGAGCCATGCATCAAATTACAAAAAAAATGCCGTGCACACTGCTACGCGAAATGGGGGCTTGTGCACTCAACATGCATGACCGCCCACACTGCAATGATGTTATTTTTGCCACGCACACTATCACGCTTATATTGGATATAAATGTTCTATTTGTTAATAGGGCATTTGTGGACAAATTTGTTTAGATGTAATGGGTAAAAATAGAGTTTGTATTTTGAAGTGAAAGTTTAAAGTTAGATATTTGGATAACTCGCAGTATTAGTGTTGCATTAGTGTTGGGCAATATTATCAATTATTCGCTGAAAGTGAACTTGAAAAATGTGAATGTTTGGCAGAATTTTGTCATCTGACGCTGCATGTCATGCCATGGCTCAAACAACAACTATACTTATCAGAATGATGAAAATATATTTATAACAAGCAGTCTTGACAATTTGTGAATAGATCACCTAATTATGTAGTGTGTTTTAAAAAACATTTTCATTGAGGAGTCTGTGTATGTCCTACACACAAGTGTGGTTATGTGATGCCATTATGAAATTAGGCAAGGCAAATTAATTGTAGGTCTTAATACAGCGCGCGAGTCTTCTTGCACGTGAATGGTTTAAAATGGTTTTCCTCTTATGGCGACGTCAGATGCCCCAACACCTGTGATGAGACGACTAAACGCCTGTGAAGAGACGACTCAACGCCGATGATATGTTATGCCCTAAATTAATACATGATTAACTAACTGTATCTTCTTCTTTTTTTCTATGTATATTTCTGAAATGCACTTTCTGTACAGCTGCTTTGAACCAATATGTATTGTGAAAAGCGCTATACAAATAAATTTGAATTGAATTGAAAATCCCATTAAATCACTTTTTCTCTGAGCGTGCTTTGGGTGTGTGTTCAGCACAGAAAACACTAGCGCTTTAATGGTTTAAAGTAATTAAAATGCACACAAAAGGAATCAAAATGTTACTCCTGATCTCAAGTATTTGATTTTCAATGCCCAATCCTAGTTATTATATTGTACATCTCTGCAAATGAAGTACACTAACATGAACACTTACTGTTGTCACAGATTATCTGGGTGTTTGGTGACAGAAGAAGGTTGTGCTGCTCTGGCATCAGCTTTGAGTTCAAACCCTTCACACCTTAGAGAGCTGGATCTGAGCTACAATCACCCAGGAGATTCAGGACTGAAGCTGCTCTCCGAAGCACTCAGCCATCTGGACAAACTCAAGTATGTTGGCCCATAACAATTAACTTATGTTGTTCATTGTCTCTGATCTCTGTTGTAATTGTTTTTGTGGATTTTAAGAAAAACTGGGCAAACAGCCCATAGAAGTCTTTGTTAGATTTCTTTTCCATTGATTTTAATGGAGTAAATTTCCATGGTCATTGGACAAGAGGCTCTAAACATCACTGTCAGGTTCCATCCAAACATTGTGCTTTACTGGGGGTCTATGAGGGCATTATGCTGTGCCGTTGAAGCCTTAAAGGGATAGATCACTTTAAAATTTAAATTCTGTCATCATTTACTCACCCTCAAGTTGTTTCAAACCTGTATTCATTTATTTATTTTATTTATTTTATTTCTATTATTGCTGAACACAAAGAAAAACATTTTGAAGAATGTCGGTAACCAAACAGTAGACTGTACCCATTGACTTCCATAGTATTTTTTTTTCCTACTATGGAAGTCAATGGGTACAGTCTACTGTTTGGTTACCGACATTCTTCAAAATATCTTCCTTTCTGTTCAGCAGAAGAAATAAATTAATAGAGGTTTGAAACAACTTGAGGGTGAGTAAATGATGACCGAATTTAAATTTTAAAGTGAACTATCCCTTTAAGGCTTCAACGGCACAGTGTGTTAATAAATGTGTTGGATGGGTGTACAGTGTGTGTGGTCATTGAAAATGTGTTCTGATGATATGTTCTTCACAGAATATGAGCCAAGGCCAATGAGTCTTAGTTTGAAATAATAATTAATCGTATAATGTTTATTTTGATTAAAAAAAAATTAAACAGGTCCAACAGACCCGAACACCATACAAGGGTTAAATAGTGGCAGTGATGAGGGTGATGATGAGCAGGTGTGAGTGATTGGGAAATGACGTGCAGGTGGGAACCAAGGAGAGTGATGGGAAATGTAGTGCAGATGATGTTGACTAGGCTGATCTGTGACAGGTATTCATTATGTCTATGGAAAGTTCTCATAAAACATGAAAAAAAAAAAACATGTATGTGTATGTGTGTTTTCTAGTGTGGATCATGGAGGAGAGTTCAGGATGACATCAAGACTTCACAAATGTAATTTCCCAAATACACAGTTTTAGTGTTTGTTGTTGTAAATGTTGCTGTTGTAATGTGTGTTCTTGTGTTAAGATGCCGTTGATCTCACACTGGATCCAAACACAGCAAACACTCGTCTCGTTCTGTCTGAGGAGAACAGAAAGTCGACGCATGTGGAAGAGAGTCAGTCGTATCCTGATCATCCAGAGAGATTTGAGCATCCTCCTCAGGTTCTGTGTCGAGAGATTCTGACTGGACGCTGTTACTGGGAGGCTGAATGGAGTGGATTTCATTTTGATGTATCAGTGGCATATAAAGGAATCCAGAGGAAAGGAGGGCATGACTGTTTGTTTGGACACAATGAGATATCCTGGAGTATTATCTGCACTGATCAGAGATTCACTGCCTATCACAATAGGGAGGACACCGTCGTTTCTGCTGGTTTAGGCAGTAAGAGAGTAGGAGTGTATCTGGACGTGTCGGCCGGCACTCTGTCCTTCTACAGCGTCTCTGACACACACACACTCACACACTTACACACATTCAACACCACATTCACTGAACCACTTTATGCTGGATTTAGTGTTTATTATTCAGTGTCTTTGTGTCACATTAAACAACACACACAAACTGACTGAATGACAGACAAACACACATTAATGGTAACCTGATATGTCCATAAAAAATATATATGTACGTTTTTTACAGAGTTGGGAAATATATGTGTTTTTACAGAGAAAATGCAGTAAAATCTAACAATGATTTGCTGAAAAATGATACAAATATAACTGCTAAATTCCCCTAAAAATACAGATATTCAGACCACTGAAAAAAACAGGCCTTGTTAAATGTCACAAAGTTTAAAATGAGATAAATATAATTCAATATAATTAAATGATGATTGAACATTATTGAAGACATAAGCAGAATCACTGAACATGCCGAAAAGAAGACATTAAACCTCCGGGCGAACTCACACTAGGCTCTGTTGACTTGTACCGTGCCCTGGTGTGATTTACATTGCACTCAACATACCGCGCAGGAGCACAAAGTCATTTATTATGCAACTTTTTGTTTTGAAGAAAACGGGAAGAAAAGTGCTTTCACTAGCAGACTGCCTAATAGATTTATCATTTATGCCATGCAGTGATTATAACTTGATTGTATTGCACGTATTAGAAGATTATTATGGAGGCAGTTGATGTTGATGGAGGAATTTGCATCTTTACTCACAAACTACAATTCCTGTTCATCAATAAGGTGAGAACCAGACCCGTTATAAATCTAAATATACTCAAATTAAGTAAATTAATTTAAAAGTGTACTATAATAGTCAGAAAATGTTGCTGTCGTAATAATGAGAGTAGCGCACAAAAAAGTAGTAGCTGTTCATGGTTAGCGATCACACTACAAGCGTACCACGCCAGTGCCAAACTGACCCCTGCTCTGGCCGTTTATTAATATTCATAGATTAAATCTTGATGTCTCTGTGTGTCTGTTTTTCTTTTTTTATGCACAATTTGTTTTTGAAAACCTTGAGATTATCTGATTAAAACACTGCTGGATCGTATGCTGTAGAATCAACGCATTATTATAATCAATGTGAAATTAATAACATGACATCTATATTATCATAGAGATAACTTCATGAATCTTCTGTCACCTCCAGTATTTCACTGTTAATTCACATGTTTTATTACAGTTTAATCATGTTATTGTAGTTTATGGTCAATAATCGCTTGTTCTGTGTCCGTCTGAACATGTTTCTTCAGTTGTTGATCTTTGACTGTTATTTTCATTCATGATAAACGTTTGTCACCCTGAGTTTCACTGTTTTTACACGTTTGCTTCTTAATGTCCAGTTTTGACTGAATCACTTTATGAATCTTCATCAAAAGAGAGTTTGGATTGAATATAATACAGAAGAACTGCTGAACAGGAAAGTTCATGAGTTTGGCAAATAATCAAGTCAAAGTAAAAAAATAAAATAAAATAAAAACAGAAATATACGCAGTATTCGTGCTTGAGTCATATGGTTTTAAAAAACTTTTATACTATTTTCTACAAATTAAAAACTGTAGGCTAATGTGGTTTATGTAAAAAAAAAAAAAAAAAAAAAAGTACATATTGTCCTCAATCACATATGTGAGATTGCATACATATTTTCAAAAAATATTGCAATTAAAATGATTCATTTAAATACGAATAAAAAAACCTAATTGTTTATTTTTTCAGGTCAGTTATTTTAAATTAGATCTGGAGAAGCTCAATAAACTAAGCATGACATAATTATGAAAGAAAATGTATGCCAAATTTGAAACAAAAAAAGCTTGTTTAATTGCACTAATTGGAAAAAAATGTATGTAGTATAATTCAACAAGCTTCTTCGTTTCATTTTACTTCCATACAGAATCTACTGAGCAGAAAAATTTAAATTAAAAGAGAATCGAAATTGTGACTTTTGTGTCAATCAGTCATTATTGCATCAGGCTTGAAACAACATGAATATATGATGAATCTTTTTTTTTTTTTTTTGGTTGAAAAATCCTATAAAGTTATTAAGTGACCATTTGCCGTAAAAGTGTTAAAAAAAAGAAAAAGAAGGATATATATAAATATATATATATATATATATATATATATATATATATATATATATATATATATATATATATTATAAAAAGATCCTGACATGACACAAATGTTATGTTATAGCTTATACAGTAGCCTATATCTTTTCTGCTTTTTGCTTCTGTAGCACGCCCGCCGTCCGACTGGCGTTGCTGCAGTAAATTAATTCTGTTTGGTAAAACAATGAGACAGACAAAGTTGTGCTGTTATCAGTACCGAGTCGCTCTTGTAATGCTTTATTACAATAATTCAAAGATTATGTATATATTTTTCTTGTATAATTAAATCACAATCTCTTGTGTCACCTTACATGTGACTCACTCAAACAAAACAAATAAACATGTTACATCACTCTTATAAGTGTCTTTCTTCTTATACTCAGGTAGTGTTTTTCTCAGATAACTCAATACTCTTTCACGTAAAACATACATCACCATTTATAAGTCTCTGTTGTCTGTTGTCTTTGCACCAGAAGAATATATATATATATATTATAAAAAGATCCTGACATGACACAAATGTTATATGTTATAGCTTATACAGTAGCCTATCTTTTCTACTTGTTGCTTCCCTACGCTATAAACTATAACCAAAACCCTTGAACAGCCAACCAGCCTGACAACTTGTTAAACACAACTCCTAAATAATAATGTAAATATATTATTCATATTTTTGAATATTCATATATTATTCAATGTTTTTTTAAAAGTAGCCTAATATTTTAGAGCTCATTATGTTCACATCAGCTCAGTGTGACCAAGACAATTTCCAAGAAGGTTCCCAGTCCGAGAGCTGAAGCCCTTTCCTTCTTCATGTTCTTTTCAGATAAACTGTACATTTTGAACTGCCATTAGGTGAGTGTGCAAATCGGGTTTTTTTAGCTTTTTTTTTTTGCTTTGGTTTGCACCTAATTGTGTTATTAGTGTATATTTATTCCAGCACCACCAGAGATATTCAACATGTATGACAGTCTGATAGTCGTGCTCCCGCGCACATGCTGTGAGTGACGTCATCTCATCTGTTGAGGAGGAGTCGGTCTGAGGCTGAACAGCAGCAGAGCTGCAGCAGAGAGAGAGAGAGAGAGAGAGAGAGAGAGAGAGAGAGACCGCATGGGCTAGACAGAAGAGAGTAGCTGGATCCCTCCACATTATTGTTGACGCTCCTTCACTGTTCCTGCGTCAGTGTCTGTCAGCTGAAGATGGATGAGGAGAGCTACGGTAGGACACGCGCTTGAATATCTGCTTCATCATGCCTAAAGTGATAAAAATGGCATTGCACGTGCAAGGCTGTGATTTACATCATGGAGGAAATACTGTAGTCTACATGTTGCGTGTTTCTTGAAACATTTCTTGAATCGCAGTCCTGTGATGTCGAACCACATGCAATGTTTGCGTGGTAAACACCGTCATCTTGGGAGGATTCGGATGTGATGAGTTTTGGGCATGTCTCAAACAGGTCCTTTGGTCTTACAGCTCGCACGCAGCCGTCAGATCATTCTGCATCAGCTTGCGTTCCTTACCATAATAATGTGAAGCGTAATATTCAATGTGAAAAGCAGGGTATAGAGCGACGTGCCTCAGTTTTATATTTAAAATGTTCGCCCAAAAATTAAGAATATCCCTCAGTCTCAAGCCACCCAGGTGTATATGACTTTCTTCTTTCAGCCAAACACAATCGGAGTTATATAAAAAAACAGCTGGGTGCTACCAGCTTTATAATGGGAGTGAAAAGTTACTGAGATTTTAAAGTCCAAAAGAGCGCATCCATCCATCATAAAAGTAATCCATACAGCTTCAGAGGGATTAATAAAGATGAATTAATAAAACATATCCGTAGTTATAACTTTATAAACTAAAATCACTGGCTTCCGAAGTTCCAGCCAAAGAGTAAACCCTGACGCGACGCATGATGTATTGAGGAACACGGAAGCGCAGAGGATAGAGAAAAACAAAACACCGTTCACAAATTAGAAAGGATCATTTTTAAAGAGAAATGTGGGAGGAGCTTGAGTTTGTTGCCCAGCCCTGTATGTTTGGTGAGGCGTCTACTCTCACCCAAGCTTACGCTACTCCTACATCCTACGTCATGCGTCGCAACTCGACTCTCTCGTGATGCGCGGACGAGCGTTACCGGAAGTTAGCAGTTTATAAAGTTATAAATATGGATAATTTTCTTACAAAAACACATGGCTTCGCTTCAGAAGGTCTTTATTAAAACAAATTACGTGTGAGAGTTTAGCGTTCCATAATGCTCACATTGCCCTATTGTGGATATAAATACAACAAAAATATTCCTCTCTAAATATATTTGAAGTAAACAAGTTTGTATCCGAATGAGTACACTTTTTGACTAAACGCCTCAAGGGATGTAAATTTAACAAAACACAGAGAGGCATCAGCAGTTGTCAGGTTAATGTGACATTTCCCGTTTCAGGACTTGCTAAATAATTGCAACCTACTCTCTGAATAGTGGCGAAATCTGCAGGAAGATGGTTGGTGAACAAGTTGGTGGTTTGCCCCCTTTTGCACTTACTACCGGCAAGTCCTGCAGCCTGGGGAGTCATATTCTCGCCCTGTGTCGTCTTCTGTTTTATGACAAATGGCAGCGTTAAGGTGGAATAACGCCACCTATTGTACTTTGGGATGTCAACCAGGCGCTGGATTATTTACATGTCTCTTTGTTTGGCATCTTGGCTTTACTTTTATAACATAAAGATAGAGCTTGCATGCAAACTCGTGTCTGGAAATTGAACTTTGTTGAGTGGGTTACTTACCAACACATGCCCTCTATGCCTTTTATCGCCATATGCCCGCAATGGCGATACAAATGTGAACTTAACTGAAAAAAAAAAAAAAAAATTTACATGCTATTTTTAGACAGAACGCTATGGCAATATCAACGGTAACGCTTTATGGCAACTTTAAGTGAGACGTCACTTAGTTATGGCAATGATGTGCAAGACCAAAAGTGCGGTGTCCAAAACCATAGTGGACGTTATCGAGTGGACTCTTTCAATCCCATAATGCACCGCAATAACGAGTTTACAACCAATGTACTGTACGCTCAACGGCTAGAGAATACCCATAATGCACCTTTAGAGTCACAGGCCGAATGAATTCCTGCTTCTTGCCAGATTATGGCGTCTGCAGCGGAATTATCCATCCATCCATTTTCCAAACCTCTGGTCCAATGTGAATACAGCGTAATATCATACAGGTATAAATTCATTTTTAATTGACTATTAAGGTTTATACATGTTAGTTTCCATGGTAGAGTTCAATATAAATATGTTCATTAGTTCTGGATCTGCCAGTTTGCTAAGTTTCAAATGATTATTGAACGGCAAGCACACCTTCCGGCGCACTCAGTGTCTGAACTCACCCACTCATTTTCATTCACTCCTTCAAGTGGACTTCATTAGTAGAGTCATGTAGGGAATAGTGAATGAGGGTATAGGGGCCATTTTTAACACAGCTTTGGTTTCACTTATAAATGTGTAAAATGTCAATCCTTAGTCTTGTACATCTCAGCATGTGTGTTTGGATCAGTTTAGATCTTCACTTCCATTCTTTCATCTTGCATCTGAAAACTTTGAGTGAACATAAAATACAATTCACTTTATTGTAGTTTTATAATTTCTGAAAAAACATTCACACAAATCAACGTAAAAGACATTGACTTTTTTTACATTTTTTTTTTTACATTTTGACTTTAAGACATTGACTGCAGAATTGTGCAATGACGAAATTTACCAGCTTCAAAATGCTCTTCTTCAGGATAGTGTGTGCTGTGTTATGATGTTCAGTGAGATGGAAAGACTTTCTCTTCTCAATTATTCATTGTTCAGTTTGCTGAGGGCAGAATTCATCCCAGAATAGAAAAGTGTGGCAAGTGCCTGTTACAGGATATGATTTGCCTCCTAAAGGAAATCACATGGTTTATTGCAGTTTGCTAGATTGATAGTGAACTGAGAGAATCTTGCTAGTGTGATGAAACAATAGAAAAACTACCATAGACTTATGTTGAAGGAGACAAGTGAAGAAAACCCCAAGCGACCGCCCAGAATAATTGGCAACCACATATCAACATCCTGACACCCACACACATACTGCTACACACAGTCTCAGATCACACTAACTCTGGATCAACTCTAAGACCAGCAAACCCAGCCTGCTGGAAGAGGATTGAGCTTCAGATCCAGATGTTACATCTAAACCAGTATCACAGAGAGTTTATGAGCTGCTTTTGTAGGTATTTGAACTGTTGTGGGCCGAAAGCGTGAAGCTCTGGCCACCCGAGAGCTCTCTTCCTCCCACACGAACAGTTCAACATGACACCCGATAAACTCACAAACACATGCAGAACGAGTCCACGGCACATTTCACAGCCTTTATTTATAGTTTAATCCTGTCAAGACTCTTCAGATGTGTGAAATACCAACTGAAACCAACATTTCCATAAAACAAATGAACATTATTCTCACACTTGCCATGTATGAACAATTAAAATTCTGTTATTATTTACTCACCATCATGTTGCTCTAAACCAGTATTAATTGTGTGCCTCAGCAGTGACGTTTCTGAACTCACATGAACTCTCCAGGTCAGAGATCAGACACACAGATATACTTACTGCTTATTAATGAAAATATGGAAGTTCAATACAAAACCTACAATTCTATAAGTAGGCTATAATTGTCTTAAGGCATGTCAGAATGTGAGCTTGTGTGCAGTTTTCCGCTGCTCTCTCTGTGTTCACAGATCTGCGGTGAGGAGGACAGGAGGCGTAGGAGGTGCTTTAGCGCTGCATATCACATCTCTGCCTTTGACAGAAAGACTCGAGCTGATTCTTTTCCTACCAGTTTTATGTGGCATAAATTCAGAATGCCTTCGAAAAAACAAAACAGTTCCTTTGAACTGAGGTAGAAAACAGAATCAGAATTATAATTTCAATGTAAAGTTGAAAACTGAGACTGCTCTAAGTATATATTTAATGGTTTATTTAATTTATTTTGATATGAATCTATCATAAACATGTTATCATGCAACATATTGGCAATTTCCAGCACCACTACATTATATTAATAATAAAGATTAAAGATTAACTTAAATGTTATATAGACCATAATGGAAGAATACTATTTACCAGAAAGAATGCTATAATTTTTTTCATACTTTATCAGAATTCATTTTAATAAAGTCAACCCCAATTACAAATTAGCAACAACAATTAGCAACACATTAGCAATTACAAATGAGCAAAATGGCTGTTTTTGTAAACAGCTGCTTGTCTAATTGATCTAACATTTAATCATTTAAAATAGTTTTTTGATTTATGTACAGTGCTATGAAAAAAATAAGTGCACCACATGATACTTGTAGACATTCTCTGGAGCTTTATTTCAATATGATGGGTGTTAAAATATTTGTAAAAGTTTTTAATTTGACTTAAAAGGACAATTCCGGCGAAAAATTAACCTAGGGGTAATTAACACATGGTTACTGAGTCGATCGTTCTCTGGGATGCGTTTTCATGATAATCGAATGTAAAGAGTTATCTCTAAAAACTGATTAGCTTATAACGCTAGTATATGGGGCATCGAATATACACTCTAAAAAATGCTGGGTTGTTTCAACCCAATTTTGGGTCAAATATGGACAAACCCAGCCGTTGGGTTACATTTTTAAATAAAAATTTTAACCCAACGTTTGTCCATATTTGACCCAAAATTGGGTTGAAACAACCCAGCATTTTTTAGAGTGTAAGTAAAAAGAAATCGCTAGTTATTACCACTAACAAGGCTCAAAATAGCCTCACACTAACACGGTAGCATAATGAGGGTCCCTACATGCAAACCTAAGCATTGAGAACTTTGTAAGTCAGACAGTTTAATAAGAAGATACTTTATAAAGACAGTACACGTCGCGTATACAGGCAGGAGCCATCTTTGGAAAACAGTCTCGATCAGTCGAGACTGGTAAGTCCATAGGATGCCTGTGTCCATAGGATGCTCCTGCCTGTATACACAACGTTTACTGTCTTCATAAAGTATCTTCTTATTAAAGGATTAGTTCACTTTTAAAGTGAAAATTCTGTCATCATATACTCACCCTTAAGTTGTTTCAAACCTGTATGAATTTCTTTCCTCTGCTGAACAAAAAGGAAGATATTTAGAAGAATGTCAGTAACCAGACAGTTTTTGGTTCCCATTGACTTCCATAGTAGGAAAAAAATATACTATGGAAGTCAATGGGAACCAAAAACTGTCTGGTTACTGACATTCTTCTAAATATCTTCCTTTGTGTTCAGCAGAGGAAAGAAATTCATACAGGTTTGAAACAACTTAAGGGTGAGTATATGATGACAGAATTTTCATTTTAAAAGTGAACTAATCCTTTAAACTCATTATGCTACCGTGTTAGTGTGAGGCTATTTTGAGCCTTGTTAGTGGTATTAATTAGCGATTTCTTTTTACTTATATTCGATGACCCCATATACTAGCGTTATAAGCTAATCAGTTTTTAGAGATAAAACTCTTTACATTTGATCATCATGAAAACACATCCCAGAGAACGATCGTCTCGGTAACCATGTGTTAATTACCCCAGGTTAATTTTTCGCCGGCATTGTCCTTTAAATATTGTATTCCTCAAAAAAATATTGGTTAGTGGTCTAACCTCCGTTCCCTGATGGAGGGAAAGAGATATTGTGTCAAATGAAAGACACTAGGGGGCACACTTGGGAACCCCAAACCCTTTTGATGTTTTCAGAAAATGCCATTGGAAATGACGTGTGGAATTTGCATGCCTGGCCACGCCCCCGGAACACGCGGGTATATAAGGCGGCCAGTGTGCATCACACACTTCAGGTTTGTTCTAAATAGCCGAGACGGCATCACAACCCCTCAGCGACATTTCAAGTTATGGCAGGAGAGACACAATGTCTCATTCCCCTCGATCATGGAATGGAAGTTACACCAGTAACCGAGATAACTTTCATAACAAAACAGTAACTTTCTGTTGCTCACATCGACGTTGTTTTACGTTGACACTTTTTTTGACGACTGCGTACATCTGGTTGTTAATGTTGAGAAGCGTTCTCCTTCTCATTGAGAAAGGAACACTACGAGACCACATCCTACCCCTTTATTATGTGGAAAATACATCCTATGGACTTACCAGTGGGGAGAACTACATAGGGAAGAGTCTCTGTGGTGGGCTCCACCTGATGAGCCTGAAGGCAATGCTGAAGCAGTCTCATATGCATCAACCCCAGGCTTCAAAGCGGCTTCACAGCAACTGGTGACAGAGATAGACGTCGTGGCTGCGATACCCCTAGTGGAGTGAGTTTTCACTCCCAATGGGCACAGTACATCTTGGTGGGTGTGATAGGCCCAGGGAATGGGAGTGGGCCAGTCTCTGTTTGGAGTCAGCCTTCCCCTTCTGCTGACCTCCGAAGCAGTCAGAGAGCTACTCAGAACTCCTGAAGCTCTGCATATGGTCCAGGTATATGTGTAAAGCATGCAACGGACACAACAGGGACATCCCTCATCAAGAGGGATTGTTTGCAAGTTCACCACTTGGTCCCTGTAAGGAGTAGTGAGAACTTTGGTCACATATCCAGGCCGGGGTCTCAGGACAAGAGTATGCCGGCATGATTCACTAATGGAGAAGGCTTGTGCCCTCTCGCTTAATATTCAACAATATTATTGATCTGACTGTACTGACGCTGTTGTATGAGAACTGAACTGTGCTGGATAATGACATATTTTTTTGCATAACTGCTTAATAGATTAAATAAACCAATTTATTTATTGATCTTTACAGTGGAAATGAATCAACACAGCCAAAATGCATAATTTTCCTGTTATTACTGTAAAGCTGCTTTGAAACTAACTGTATTGTATAAAGTGCTATATAAATAAAGGTGAATTGACTTGTCTTGTAGGTCCCCCACCCTCTTGACAGAGTCCAATCAGGAGGACCGTCTTCAAAGAGAGGCCACGAAACTCAACTGATTGTAAGGGCTTAAAGGTATCTTTTTGTAAAGCCTGTGAGACTAGAGAAAGATCCCAAGAGGGTATGCATACAGCGCGCCACCCTGTCCTGGAGACATCGTTTGTGACAACAACAGGACACTTGTTCTTGGGGCACTTCTGCCCACAGAAACACAAGGTCCGACAAAGGGCTGAATAAGTGGTGACAAACCGGTGTGATGGCCACCCGATGTGTGACGCTGCGCCATGCCTATCCCGTAACTCAAGCCTGAAGCTAATGCTGAAGAGGTCTCATATGCATCAACCCCAGCTTTGTGACTGTGGTATTTCAGTGGTATGTTCTTAAACAGTCTCAAGCAGTTCAGCACTGACTATGCACAGTCTTATGAAAGACGTGCTTTTATGGTGATCGAGTCCAACTCCACTCCGAGAAAAGCGATACTCTGCACGGGGAAGGGCCTGCTCTTTTCCCAGTTGACCCAAGGTCCCAATCGAGGACCAGTCCCTGTGTGCACATAACAAATCTCGTGAGTGGGTTAGGATTAGTCAGTCTCCAACGTAGTTGAGTATGCAAATGCCCACCTCCCTTAGTGGGGCAAAGGCAGCCTCTGTGACCTTTATGAAGATGTGAGGAGAAAGGGACACACCAAAAGGAAGGACCGTGTACTGATGTGCTTGTCCTTCGAAGGCAAACCATAGAAACAGTCTGTGCCAAGGAAGGATCGAAACATGAAATTATGCATACTTCAGGTCTATTGCCGCGAACCAATCTTGGCGTTGAACACATGAAAGGATGTGTCTCTGTGTGAGCACCCTTGAATGGAAGCCTGTACTGGGCCAGATTCAGAACTTGCAGATCTACGATTTGGTCTCAACCCACCTCTGTAAAAAAATGGCAGTAAAACCCTTTCTTCATCTCAGCCGGAAGGACAGGCTCTATCACGTCCTTCACTAGGAGGGACAGCGATCTCCGCCCAGAGGACTGCTGTGTTCTCGGCTCGTAACAAGGGTGAAAGCACTCTGTTGGACCTGGGCAGGTGCCTGAAAAACTGAATCGCATTGCCAAACTGGAGCGTTCTGATGACCCAGCATGAAGGACTGGGAAGCGCTTGTCCAGACTCTGTACCAGTGGCAACAACGGAATGATCCCCGGTGTACCCGAAGTGGGCAGGGGATGTCGGGAGGCCTTGCACTACTTATTACTCATGGAGAATGATTGGAAACCCCAGATCACCCTCAGTGCTCGCCACCAAGGCCTCATACCCAGAGGTAGAAGAACCAGGACGGGAAGCAGCTGAGGGGACTTTTGTAAAAGTACGAGAGTTGCGACCGCAATGTTCCCATGGAGCATGATGCATCAACAAATGCTGTTTCATCATGAGTGCAGCCCATACACTGAAGACAGAGTTGCCTCTTTCAGAAAGCCACTGATGCACACAGGGGAACTCCCTGCACTTATCTGTACCAACGCTGAGAGGGACCGCTGACGTGTGCTCTGGTTCCAGCAGCAGTTTCAAGGTGAATGGAAATAGCTTCTCATGAAGAGATACTTTGCATAGGCTCTGAAGAACAAAGCTGAAGTGTGTGATGCAAGGTGGCCGCCTTATATACCCGTATGTCCAGGGACGTGGCCAGGCATGCAAACTCCACACGCCAATTCCAATGGCCTTTTCTGAAAATGTCAGAGGTGTCTGGGGCTCCCAAGTGAGTGACACAAAGGGAACAGTATTGTGTTCAGTACCCGGCATTGCTTTCTTTGACAGAAATAACTTTATTAGGTGACTTTTTTTATAATTATACATTTTTTTCACAGTACTGTAGCTAATGAGTATACCTGAAATGATCACATATTTTGAGAGATAAAAGACTGGAAGGATAGTATTTGGAATAAAAATCATTGAAGGGCCCCATGAATGTCACCAAAAACCCTGTTTGATAGAGGAAGTTGAGAGAGCAGCTCTAATTGTTTTTATTAAAATATATTTTCTGTACTGTTCTTTTCACACACATACACACAGACATGCCCATACATACAGTATAAATAAGGTTGGATGGGTTAAATGCAGAGGACAAATGGGTTACTTGCCCTTCACTTTCACTTTTTCACTTTTTGATGATAAACTCTTCAGAACAATGAGTCTCCAGGATCATGAAGGACCCCTGGGTTAAATAAGTTTCTAAAATCACAGTTCTGCTGTATCAGCTTTGGACTTCCAAGGAAAGGCTTCAGCATGAAATTGAGCTGAGGAGATTATCAAAGAAAATTTCCCAACAATCGAATGACTCTCAGCTGTAGTTTTGACACTTCATGGCCTCTGAGGGGCAGCATTGTAGCATAATGTAAGTGTCTTCTGTTGCATTTCATCAGCATTTTCAGAATACTGAAAGCTTAAAGAAGGGGAAAAATAGGGGGGAAATAAATAAATAAAAACATTAATGCATAGATGATGTTGTGATATAGCAACAAATTTTAAATGACCCGGGATATAAATAAAAATCCATGGTGGAGTGTACAGCCTATTCATAGTTCCCACACTCTTAACTAACTTAGAAACATCAATTTGATTTGCTGTCTAATCATGAAACAAAATAAACGTAAAAAATTATAGAAAAGCCATTGACATTTTCTAAAGTCATAGAGTTTTCTCCTAGTTATGCTGGGCTGGAATAGTGAAAATTATTATTATTGTTTTTTACTTTAGTTCATAACTTTATTGGTAACTTCATCATAGATTGAATTGAATAGTAAATAAAACAGCTGTTGTATCTTATAACTACTTTTACAACATGGAAAATCCAACATTTGTCCAAAAACAAAATCCAAAAGATTTTTACACATATGTGAAATATTTCTTGCTTGGAGCCACCAAAGGGGAAGAAAGGAAAATAATGGATCATCATATTTGTGTGACAGACATAGAGAGTGAGAGATTACCCTGCACTGTATGCCACTAATAAGAAAAAAAACCAGCAAAACACTATTAGTCACGTTATGGAATTATAAGGTTATATCTGACATTTTTTGTCAAGATTGAGTTATTCACATATTCTTGTTCTGTGACAACTAATTTACATTATGTGATGTTTTTTTAATGTTGTGTATATTTTGGGGCTTTTCATTTAGACAAAAGGGTTCTATCTAGTCGAATGGAATGCAAAAACGTTGGAGCTCAATATCTCAAAACTGCTCTGAATCCAGATAGACTCTTATAATTCCAAGATGGTGTATACATATATTAATAATAATAATATTAAATGTCCGCATGTCTTTAGAGCAGCAGAATGAATGTCAGCTCAGAGAGAAGTGAAGGTCAGATGTGAGCAGATCTGCTGAGTTGACAGACAGTCTGCTGTCATGTGACGTGTTTGACGTGCAGCTGCAGCATTTCAGATCCCTGACTTTGCAGCTCACGCATGAGACTTTTGTCCCTCAGCTTCTTTCTTTTTCTCGCTGTACTCGTGATTTTTCACTCTCTTGACTGTGATTGACAGAAAGGCAGTCTGAACGGTAATTGGCCGAGGCATGTAACGTGTTAGTTATGCGACTGCTGGGTGAATCGCAGTAATGCAGGCACAGTTGGCAGTCATTGAAGGGGAAGACATTAGAGGACAACAGTGTCTCTATCAGTGATCCAGCGGTTGCACATTGCATTTCAGTGCATGTTCATATGCAGGGCATTGCTTTAATGAAAGGGGAAGAATAGTTGTGGTAGACAAGTTGTGAAAATAAGACATTTTATTTTCACAACTTGTCTGGCAAAACTATTCTTCCCCTTTCATTTCTTAAAGCAATCTTTGGTTACACTTTATTTTAAGGTGACATTGTTACATTGTGTAGTTATATATTTAAGCACTGAGTAATAATAATCAACTACATGTTACTATGGGTCAGGGTAGGATTTGGTTTGTTGCATGTAATTATGCATAATTTACTATTATTACTATGGTAAGTACATGTAACATATGTCACAAGGACTCTGCTAAATATAATGTTACCCAATCTTTATATTGTGTTGTTATTATAACATAATATTAGATCACAATGCCAACCTCGGACATGATATTAGTGGAACTGACAACAAAATGTGCACAATTTAATACGTTTTTACAGAAAGGAATTGAACAAATGTGTAAAATGTCTACATGAGCTGACCTTTTATTACTCTCTGACATTCTTCGGCATAGGTTGATTTTATGTAATAAAAATTAAATATTTAAATATAAATTATGTAAAAAAAAAAAGATAAATTCTATCAAATTGAAATTAAAGTCAACACAATGCATCTTATCTCATTTTACTTTCATAATATTATGTATTTCTAGGATTTTCAAAATGAATAAGAATGTGGGACGGGCCTTACTTTTATACCGAGAAACGATTGGATGGCAAAAGTGGGCGGAGCCAGAACGGCTCCTAACTTCATAGGGAAGTTCATCATAGATTTAATTGCGTTGTAAATAAAGCATCTGTTGAATCTTATAACAACTTTTACAACATGGAAATTCAAACATTTGTCTAAGACTTTTACATACATGTGAAATATTCCTTGCTTTAAGGAGCCAATAAAATGGGAGAGAAAAAAAAACAATAGATCATCAGATCATGTGACAGAGATGAGAGATTAACCAACACTTGCCAATAATAAGGAAAAACAGCAAAATAATATTGGATGGTGAAAAGTGGCGGTGCCAAGCAGAATGGAGCCAGAACTGCTGTTGGGTTATGTTTGTGCAATGGCCCACATGACCTGAGAAAGTCATTTCAGAGGAGAAACAAGTTATTACATTTTGATAAAACATTTGGAAGTACAATCTTGCCTTTGTTTATTCGGGATAGTGTGCAATAATATGTTGTTCACTTAGGAAGACTGGAACATGGGTCGAATTCATGTTGATTTGAAACATTTTTAGAATAACAAACTACATTTTCAGTGGTGTTTAATCTGTTTGCTGTTGTGTATCATATGTGAGCAGACTTCAGAATATCTCACAGTAAGTGTGTGTGTGTGAGAGAAAGAGGCAGATTAGGAGAGTAGAAGTGGAGCGAGACATTATTAGCAGCGAGAGGGGAAGCGTCGCTGTTCTTGTGGCAGGTTGAGAAAGAGGAAACAAACACACAAATGAAGTTGTGAGGTACTGAGAGTGCATGTCACAGAGACGTTGGGATTATCAAGCAAGGCACAACACACTCACAAGCATGAGGACGAGTCCCATGGACCACAGAGCAAACGCTGTGAGATACTGAGACATGACAGGCACGCTGGTTTTGGCATGTGTTGCTTGACCCGGGCACTGAAGGGAAAAAAGCAGCAAAGAAAGACCAGACAAACATTCAATCTGAGGCCATGGGGAGTGTTAGTGAATTGTGTGTGTCCAGTTTTCAAGCTCTATTGTGTCCAACGATACCAAGGACCCCTCCAGGTAAGAGCCGTCTAATCTTTCATGGCATTGTTATCATAACCAATACGTTTTCTATTAACCAGACTTACCATGTTATGACTGACAGATGATAAAGAGGACATAATACCAGAATATCATACAGACTTGGTGGGATCTTGAGCCAATAAGCAGCATTGTGATGGTGTGTTTTGGATGGTCAATCACCAGTCCACTAGTTTATATCACTTTGAGAGGGTAACAGCAGTCTTCATGTGGAGTGCAATAGTAGGGTATGCACTATAATCAACATGTGATGGGAAAGCAAACTGAAGGACTGAAGTAGTGGGAGTTTGTTTCGGTCTAATGAACCTGTATACTTGTATGGTCAGCTTAAAGGATCTTCAGTCTCTCAGGCAGGAGCCGAGGGAAGAGACCGGTAATGCCATTAAGGGCTATATAGGCAGACGTAATCCCTCAAACCCAATGGTCAAGAGATTTTGTGAGCATCTTTTCCAAAGTTGGGTCTTAAAACCTCACCAGACCTCCTAAAAGTGGCCTTTGTTTAGGTATCCTTGTCTGGATCTCACAATTTACAGGAATAGTTCACCCAAAAGGAAATATTTCGAATAATAATTGCTTTAATTCCAGTATATTCCTCACACAAAGCTATTGACTGACTTTAGAAGACTTAGAAGTCATATGGACTACTGCTATGATGTCTTTGTGATATGGTGCTTTTACTTTTCTTTTTAAAGGGGTCATGACATGTTTTTTTTTATTGTATTATTATGTTCCCTTAGGTGCAATTATAGTATTACTATAGTTTTTTTTTTACAAAAAAAACGTTTAAAATGTAGTGATGTATGACCTTTTCCCACCCTGTTTCTCATCCTCTGATTCAAACAGTCTGTTTTGGGGGTGTTTCCCCTTTAAGAGTTCAGTGTTAACGCCCACTGTTATGATTGGCTAACGTCAGTGCCTATGCATCAATTATTAACGCCCCCAGCCAGAACATTTGCGGATTCGGCGTATTTAAAAAGTAGTTTAAAGTTTTAAATACATTACTTACAGTTTGCGTCGTCGTTGTTGAGCCCAGAATAGTCGGCACGGACTTATCTTTGAGCAACAGTTTTCTGGCAAAGCCAGCATCATTTTGGGATTTGTTCTCAAAACAGTCATCTAACACTGCCGTGACTGAGACGTCCGCAAAAAATAAAGTGCATCCATTTTTCCCCGACGTCTGGATCTTTCGCAGCGTATTCAAAGATGTAGTTTGTCCACAGCCAGGAACAGCACATCTGCGGCATCGTAATTTCCCTGTACACAGACCCACTCGCTGTCCGTCGACTGAACACTTGTGAGGCGCGCAGCGATACGAAATGAGCGTAGTTGTCTTGCGCTTTAAGCGTAGTTGTCTTGTGCCGGAGGCGGTCATATGCAAACGCTGGCACGTCACTTCGTACCGTGACGTCACTTCTTACCATGGATCCAGAACGAGCTGTATTTAGAGCTTGATTAAATAAATGATTTGTTTATAATGGGGAGGACGTCTTAAGCTACGAAACTTGCAGGACGTTTTAATGGTACAAAGACCTCTTATATACCAAAACATCAAGGCAAATTTGGTTTCTCATGTCATGACCCCTTTAAAGGGGTCATGAACTGTAATGTCTGCAATATAATGCATGATAGAAACACAAGACGAGGATATGCAAACTCACGTTTCAGATTTTACTCAACAGTAGCTGGCCAAGCATACAGACATAACCAAACAAACCCAGAGCATACATTTGAAAACAGACCTTAACAATAGAACAAAGATGTCTGCTATGCTGATATACAACAAACTGAATTTTTTTTATTATAATGTTTCCTGGGTTGTACTTCTAATGTGTAGTTTAGAAATAAAAGGCATTTTTCCAACACTGATGTTAGCCGTCTGATTTGAACGCACTGTTTGAAGGGGCGTGAGACGTCAGTGTAAACGCCCACTGCTGTGATTGGCTTACATCTTTGCATATTAAATAAGTATTACATGTTTTTATTATTACAGTTGTCGAGATTTACTAGCGATGAGCATTGTAGTCGATGACAGACATGTCTGTTGAGCGCATGAATGCAGTGATCTCGTCAAATTGATTTATGTACACACGCAAATGCTTTTATCATTAAATAACAGTGGAAACACAAAGTAAATAAGAGATTCATTGTGCAGTGTAGACAGCGTCATTGATTATAATGGGAGTTTTGGCGAGAGTCCAGAACATACTGATAAACTTGTGCTGTTTGATTGACAGGTCCAGCGATTATAAAGGGAGCGTTTTTAATCATTGTATATAATTTAATCACAACTAAAACAAGAGATTATTTTTATGCTACTAATAGAAACAATGCGAAGTCAGTAAATCAAGCCTGTGGCTAAACATTCAATGTTTAGCCACAGGCTTGATTTACTGACGTATAAACAGCAACAAATGATTTTGAGATACGCTTACTGTACATGAATCATATCATGAATCAAATCATTGAACACAGATTAGTCATTTGTACGGTTACTTACATCTTGTGGGATTACTGTCAGGTCCATATCTTACATTAAAAATACAATATGTCATTTTTTTCGCCGCTATGGGCCGGTGAAAATTTATCATTAAATTTATAATTAAGCAGAATTATGGATCTTGTCATCAAGCTGATGGATCTAATAATGTTTATGGATGAGTGAATACATTGATGTTTTTATCATGACTGAGGTATGAAGCAGGGCGCGATTGCTAATGAGAGACAGATATCAGCGTACACACACGAGTCCCGCGGATATAAAGGAATAAGGACATTTAATTCTACCGAACTACCCGCAAGTGCTGAACTTATACTCACACAGGACAGTTTATTAGACGAATGAAACTTGTGAGGTAACGCAGCGCTGTCTCACTCGCTCTACACCATCACACTAAACTGCATTTGAGTGTGTTAAAGTTCTAATGTTATTCTATGTGTTCGTTTTTTGTCTCTATGAGACCAGCAGTAAGCTAGATAAACATTAGAATAACATACAGATCATATTCTAACATTTAATCATGTTGAACGATAACATTGATTAGTTTTATCTACATTTGCTCACCTGTCTAATAAAGTACATGCAAGAGCTCTGTCAAGTTGTGAAGCTCTGTCAAGGTAAGTTATAGGTTGTCTTGATTCTTGAAATATTTTTTTTCTACTAATTTTCTTCAAATAGGCAATATTCAGAAAACAGTTGCAGGCCATGAATCAAAACAACCAATCAGCTCCAAGATAAATCACAGCATTAAAAAGCATATAGTGACAAAGATGTAAGTGTGTACCTGTGAGGACTTAACTGAACCAGACTGGATATTTATGTTGCTTTAATTCATTTTATTATCGGCAAACACCAGTATTGGCTTTTCTGCTACAACATTAGGCGGGTAGCTAAATAAGATTAGCTAATGTAGCAAGCCTTGCGGTTCCACGTCTCAGACTGGTCCTGAGATTGATCACTTCAGGATTGTGCTGTATTTCAACATGAATGTGGTGGTGATTTTTCACATAGGAACTCAGAGTGGTAAAGAAAACGGTGTTCTTCAAAACGTGCGATGCATTTTGACTGGACAGACATTGCCCTATCACTTTCAGTTAGCACATTCACTAGACTGCCAGATTGAGGAAGTTTGTCAGCATGTTGAGTCAGCATGTTGAGAGAGGGTGCCAGGGACGGACTGGGACTAAAAAACGGCCCTGGACTTTGACTAGGCCCGGCCCAAAGCAATCGGCGCGCGGAAACTCGTCAACAACAACAACAACAATAACGCCTGGCATGAGTGTCACAAGACTTTAATTGTGGCTCATGATACTATCCCATCCAAATTATAGCAATAGCACTGATGTTGACTAGATGTTGTGTTAAAAGCATATTATTCTAGATTAACTTGAATACTCACATGTAAATGGAGGTCTCAACACACTGCAGTCCCTCTCTGGCTGAACCAATACAAAACAGGTATCTGAAACACACAACACATAGTACTGTATGAGTTATATGATAAATCACAAAGTAAAGAGGTATTAATATACAGTTTAACTTGAATACTCACATGTAAATGGAGGTCTCAACACACTGCAGTCCCTCTCTGGCTGAACCAATACAAAACAGGTATCTGAAACACACAACACATAGTACTGTATGAGTTATATGATAAATCACAAAGTAAAGAGGTATTAATATACAGTTTAACTTGAATACTCACATGTAAATGGAGGTCTCAACACACTGCAGTCCCTCTCTGGCTGAACCAATACAAAACAGGTATCTGAAACACACAACACATAGTACTGTATGAGTTATATGATAAATCACAAAGTAAAGAGGTATTAATATACAGTTTAACTTGAATACTCACATATAAATGGTGGTCTCAACACACTGCAGTCCCTCTCTGGCTGAAACAATACAAAACAGGTATCTGAAACACACAACACATAGTACTGTATGAGTTATATGATAAATCACAAAGTAAAGAGGTTTTAATATACAGTTTAACTTGAATACTCGCATATAAATGGAGGTTGAATACTCACCTAAAAAAACAATCCAGCAATGGAATTTTACTCAATGTTGGGGGATAAGGATTTTCTTCAACAGGTCGCTTTGTTCTGCAACTCTGTCTATGACCAAGTCATTATCAAGGGACATGAGGATGTCTTTCTCTGTGGACATAAGCATGAATGCTTCCAGGTGTTCTTGTGACTGTGTGCTTCTTATTCGACTTTTGATGTGTTTGAGAACAGAGAAACTTCTCTCACAGGCTACCTGTGTCACAGGCAGAGTAAGGAGGTACCTGTATCCCCAGCCAAGGATATGATAGGCATCTGTGAAGAGGTTGTAGCGTTTCAGAATTTGATAGCAACAGACTGGGCATTCCTTACAAGATTTGCACTGTTTGTTTAGTACATCTGTGTCTTCTTCGTCATCATCACAGCCGCCCCCTACCATCCTGACTTTGTACTCTTCAAGTGCAGACATTTTAAGCCGTGGCCACTGAGCTGCCAGACACTTTAACTCAGACTGCAAATTGACAGCTGTTGCTCTGCTGTCAAACCTGAGCAAGCATTTGCTAAGTTCTTGAAATGCAGAATCAGGCAGAGTACCTGATGACACTTCAGCAAAGTTTCTCGGATCAAGAAGAGCCAAGTCGGCATAGAGTGTAGCATGGGTCAGAAAACGCCTGTGGATGCTCTCGGTGATTGTATCCATAATCTGGTTATGGACCTCAACTTCATAGGCTCTGTTTGCATCTGTGAGAGTCTCATCACTTGTTGTCATTTCTCCAGCCATCATCTTCCTTTTCCTCTTCCTTTTCTGTGGAAGTTCTGCCTCCAATTCAAGCTCACAGTCCTCTTCCACCATGAGTTGTGCATTTGCCCACTGGACAAAGGTATCAGCAGCTTGCTTAACTGACTCAAAATCTCTTGCCATGTTCTTCATGGTTTCTTGAGTTGCCATTACCATCCTGTGTGCAGTTAAGATATCTAGTCCACTTGACTGTAGGTATTTTGACAGCGGTGTTGTGACCTCAAATATCCGCAGGAAAAGCTGAGCAGTTAACACTGTGTCATACCTCATCAGAGCCTCTAAGAATCCAGCTTTGACACGCACTGCAGTTTTTAAATTGGCCTGACTTTGAAAGACGCTGAGTGTCATGAGGACATCAATGTATAAAGCCTGGTCTGGTTTTCCAAATGACCCAAAGATCCTCTTCAAGGCTACATCTTTGGCCCACCACCTTGTCTCTCCGATAGTAGAGAGACGTCTGTGTCGAGTATCCTGGCTTCTTTGTTCCCACACATTCATTCTTTGATACGATTCACGAATGAACACAGCAATGTCATTCATGAGGGAGAAGAGGGACCCACTGGATATGGCCATTTCAGTTGTGTCAGCCAGAACTAGGTTCAGCACATGTGCATAGCACCAAACATGTACCTGGTTTGGGGCTTTGGATGACAGGAGTGTGGAGAAGCCTCTGTACTTGCCTTGCATGTTTGATGCCCCATCTGTAGCATTACTGACACAGTTACTGATGTCCAGATTAAAACGTTCCATCACATCTGTCAGCATCTGGACAAAGTATTGACCAGTGGATGCCTCACACTTAACCACTGCAAGAAGCCTTTCCTGAATTGCATCTGTAACATATCTCAGAATTACAGAGCATTGCTCATGGGACGTAATGTCTTGGGTTGTATCTATCTGCACAGAGAATATCACACTTTCAGCAACCTCTTTTGCAATGGTCTCCTGAATTAGACACTTCACTGTAGAAATTACGGTGTTCACAGTGGTTTTGGATAAAAATGTTACAGCAGCACCGCGACCCCTAGCCTGTGACTGGTGCATCTTTTTACTTTTTGCTATGCACTCAGTGAGATGTTCCTTCAAACATACATCATATTTCCCTAGAAGAATGATGAGCTCTAGGAAGTTGCCGTGGTCAATGTTGTGGTCATCTAGAGTGTACGCTGCCTCAGATTGCTGTCCTCTGTAGCTCAGTCCTCTCTTTCCTATGAACTTCACCACATCTACTACTCTTTCTAACACCTGCCGTCTCTTCCTCACTTGATCTCTGTGAGCCACAATTTGGGGACCATGTAGCAGGCTAGCTATATCTGATTTAGATGCCCTCAAAAAATATGCCTCAGCACAACCTCTGTGTATGTTGCTCCTTTCATGTTCCTCAACTCTTTGACTGATATGGTTCCAGTCCTGCATTCCACTTATGAAGGGACTGGTTTCAGTTGGTTTGGCAAATGCTAAACATACTGCACAATACAGGGTATGGTTCTCTTCACAGTATGTAAGCCATTTTCTCTCTGTGCCATCTTTGTGTTTAAACACTCTCTGTACTGTCCGGTATTTTGTCTTCTTCTGAGGGTGGTATGAAAAAAAACCCTCTAGGCTGTGACTGTCTGACTTGGGGCGCTTAAAAAAATTCAAAGTTGAGCTGGAGTGGGTGTCTTTCTCAGATCTTGGTCTAAGCTCAACCTGAATAAACAAATGATGGAATAGATTTTTTTTTTTTTAAACAGGTTTTATTCCAAGATAGCATGGAATAGATTATACAATATGCTATTATAACAGCATATTATACAATCTATTCCATGATGTCTTAAAATTAATTTATTACTTACTAATGTTAATTAATTTATGCAGTAATTAATCTTACTGCACAAATAATAATACCACATCTAAATGAAAACACACCATTACAAATGTAACTTCTGTATTCAAAATCTTCAAAGTTTGTAAGCATTAACTGTAACGTTACCAACATTTTTTAAAGTAAAATCACAACATATTTCTTAATATTAGCTACTGCATGTGGCATTTTACAGCTAAAATGTTGAAGTTTAGCTGTTTTAACTTCTGTAATCATTAAAAATGTAGCAACCCCTGAATATCACTTCCTAACATCATCCCTAGCAAGTAACTCTCTTTCTCCTCTCATGTTCCATACTTACTTGCCCTGGATCTACCTGTGGAACCAGCTCATCTTTCTGTCCCTCATCACTGGTGGTGGCATGTTGCTGAATAGCTGTCTGGCTCACTTCTTCACTACTAATATTTAACAGCGAGGTGGTGCTGCTGCTGGCTGTGCTGCAACTAAATAGTTCAGTTATTTTGTGACATTTAGCTGCTTCACTATCTAAATTCCGCAATTTTTTTTCTCTCGCCTTCTCAGCCCCACCCTTTTCTTTCCGCTTTTTACCCGCGGCCGCGTTATGCATATTGTTTGTTTGTTTCTATGCTTCTATGTTCTACTTCGTTCTATCTAACGTCTTTGCTGTTGGTTTCTTCCTCCTCATACCACTTCTTCTCCTTACTTGGCGGCCGCGGCCAGTGCAGCTGGCATCCAACTTAAAGGTGCATTACTGCCACCTACGGTACTGGAGTGTGAAACAGATTAGTGGGGGGAAAAAAACAGGTAATGACTGCGTGCGTGGCGGGTGGTGGGCCGGCCCACCGGCCGTCCTGAGTACCGGCCGTTCTGTGATTCTCCAGATCACACAGATGGCCAGTCCGCCCCTGGAGGGTGCTTATGGGGACAGGAATTTCCGAACCTGAATATTCCGGTTTGTAGATTAAGTTGGTGTGATGCACAGTATGTACAGAGGTTGATTATCGGGAATTAGCTGTTGTGTTGGGCAATGGAGCTTTGTTCAGAAATGCCATCACACAATGGTGTTAGAGTTCATTTGAGTTCATGTTGCTGAACTCTGTGCCTCCCTCAGCTTCATCACACTCCCGACTTAAACAAAAAGCCTGCATGAGTTTGAACTAATGCATGAATGCCGTCGGAGAGTCTTGCGTTACTCATCTAAAGGCTCGCAATTTCATACACTCAGTCGTAGCTAAATTGTTGATTTAACTGTTTGATATAAAGTGCTTCTTTCTTATCATGGCCAAAACGAACATACTAATCAATTTAAAAGTTTTATCTTCAACTTTTATGGCATGGCCATTGGCAGGGTCTTAATTTCACCTCTGGTCCAGTCCATTTACATTTATGCATTTGGCAGACGCTTTTATCCAAAGCAGCTTACATTGCATTTCAATGTACACATTTACATACTTATCAGTTCTTGCATTCCCTGGGAAATGAACCCATGACCTTGGCGTTGCAAGCGCCAACGCTCTACTGTTTAAGCAACAAGAAAGCCAATACCAGTCCAATGGTATTCGGTGAACGTTTCCCCCAAAAAAACATGACAATCTCCAGCTAATTAGCACAATGGAAATGTGTAACAAATCCCAAGATAATGTTGCTTTAAATGCTCTTGATGATAATTAGTCTGAACTAAATCCCTGACCGTGTGTGTGTCAGTGCAGAGCAGGTGCTTTGAGATTATAGCTGCCGTCCACTGCGTGACATGGAAATTGTTCCCTACGTTTTGACTACAGCTGGAGGCGGCGACGGGGAACTGATCAAGACAAGGGTTCATTACTCTGACCGCTGGAAAATCACAAGAGGCGGACATTTAAGACACAAGATTCAAAGCTTCATTGCTGTGTTTGCTTCACATTTTGTCGGTTCTCACTAAATTTGGGTATTACCAGTTAACACACTAGTTAACATATGAGAGACTCAGCATGTTTTTTGAACTGTGGTGAACTCTGATGAACTCAGACTCAAGGTTGAGTTAGAATCCATTTTGCAGAAGAGTTTAATTAACAAATGTAAACAATTGGGCAGTAAAATAGGCAGTAGTCAAATAACAGGCAAACAGTCCAACGGGCAATCAAGGCAGAATTGAAAATCCAGAAATGTAAATCCAATAAACAGGCAGAAGATCATAACATGAGGCTAGACAATGATAGGGAAACACTCAGTGAGGCAGGTGAACGGGCAAAACTTCGCAATGATACCCTTATGGAAATAAGTACACTTAAGCATACTTTTAAAGGGATGGTATAATGCCCTTTTCACAAGATATAAAATACATTTCTGATGTCCCCAAAGTGTGTTTGTGAAGTTGTAATACCCCACAGATATTTTTATATAGCATGTTAAAATTGTCACTTTTTGAGGGGGAGCAAAAACGCACCGTTTTTGTGTCTGTGCCTTTAAATGCAAATGAGCTGCTGCTCCCGCCACAGAGGGCGGAGCTTCAAGAGTGTGTGTTAACAGCTCCGATTACCTCACACAGACACACACTAAAAATTAAAAAAACATACAATATTTTCTGTTCAAACCAGAGTCAGACAATAATGAGAGACTCATTATTGTCAATAAGAATTGACAACATGTAGAAGAACAGGACATTTCTGAATGGTTAGTTGATGAATCTTCTAGTCATTGATTAGCATATTCTGTCTTGATAATCTATAATCGTGTTCCTGGGGGCGGGGTTTATGTAAATTCTAGGGTTGGGACACTAACCCAGAAGGATTGTCGTGTAGTCCCTACCAGCCGTTTGTTGTAGTCCTTAAAAAACTATTTATTTAAAAGCAAATATCTCCCTTTGCTTTGAACTTTGAGCATTGCAACTTTGCAGATGTTTATGCTCAAACAGCAACATTACACACTAAAGTAAATTAGTATTTTTTTATGTATGATCTAAGTACATCTTTATATGTAATAATTTCATACAATTACTTTTATTTTCTTTGAAATATGGTTAAAGTGAACTGCTGAATGTTCTAACAAGCATTTATGGTAAACTAAAATATAGTTTTATGTAATTTCTATTGAAACTTGAATTACATGTAATTAAATATATTTGTAATTACACATTTGCAAAGGTGAAGTTGCAATTTAGTGCATTTAAAATATATTATCTATTAAATGATACACTACAGTTAAAACTATAACCATGTACTTTGCATGTGCTTTAGTGAGTTCTCTTACGAGAGATACTCTCGTACTGCGTTGTCGTAGCAACGCATTGGGGAAAATCCTTTTCCACGAGAATACTGAAGCAAAAATTATCCTTAATTTTGTATCTATGTAAAACGCTTTGCCACAGCATACAGACCTAGGCGAGACAGCTCGCGCGCCTATTGGCTGCTGTGCGGCAAATGCTTAAGCCAATCGAGTGATTGAGCCCTTGAGTGACGTCACACCCAATGAGGGCGCTTCGCGCCCTCCTGCATCACGTCCCGCCGAAACGGGCGTGGCTTAGGGCTATATATTTCGCTCACAGGCTTATGAACTCTGATTTTTAATCCTTCAGCGAAGACACCTCATCGCTGATCCGAGTTGGAAGCTGCGCCGTCGAGAGAGCACATCAGCGGGAGAGACGTGAAGCTGCTGGCACCGCCGCCTTCTTCGCCTTCCAGCTGCGCGTTCCGGCGCTTATATCCTTTCACTTGCAAACTAAACTGTATTTGTGTGTGTGTGAGTTCGCCGGCGCGACTCACACTTTGTATCTAAAAGAGCAGCGTCTTTTTCAAGATGCCTGTGGAGGACGACTGCTGTTCTCTCCTCGCTTCGGGTAGCGAGGGATGGGCGAGCTCCGAGGATCTCCCCACCCCCGCCGCTCGCGAGCGTCGAAGAAGAAAGGACAGCATCGCTCACGCAGGCCGTCGCGAAGCCTCGGCCTCGAGTGATCGGCGCCCGTGGAGCCTGCGCTTACTGGCTGGATGGCTGCTTTCTGCAGGAGGATGTACGTTACCGTCCTCACGACTCGCGCTTCTCTTCCTGAGTTTCACGAAGAGGTTGCAGAGTCCGGGAAAGCCCCTTTTCGACCAGGTTCCCTAGCCAGCCTAGGAAAGCGACGGTGTTCAAATCCCGCTGCGGCCGGATTTTCACCAAAACTTTTCGCTCGCACGGTCCCAACACACGTGACCGTGCCAGTGTATTCTGCAGTCACCAAACCGGCATCAAGGCCCGTTTGCCTGCACACAAACGCCGTTTTCACGACGTCCCAGGTAAATCTATAAATGTATTTTCTGGTGTCCCGGCCACGGCCGATGGTGTTTTGTGTGTAACTGTAATGCCCACGACTCAGTGCTCATTCGTACACACAAGCACAGCCCTACATAATACAGGGCTTGCACACATAAATCGACTCATGTCGATTGTGCATCACATGTAAGTTAGTGAACGTGCCCGCTTTTCAGTGCCCACAATCACTACACACTGCATGTCCCACGGTTTCTGTAAAAACGAAACAAATGCACGGTCAGTCAGTTCTGATAGACAGTACTCTCTGTGCTACGTGGTGTCCCGGCCACGGCCGATGGTGTTTTGTGTGTGACTGTAATGCCCACTACTCAGTGCCCATTCGTACACACAAGCACAGCCCTACACAATACAGGGCTTGCACACATAAATCGACTCATGTCGATTGTGCATCACATGTAAGTTAGTGAACGTGCCTGCTTTTCAGTGCCCACAATCACTACACACTGCATGTCCCACGGTTTCTGTAAAAATGAAACAAATGCACGGTCAGTCAGTTCTGATAGACAGTACTCTCTGTGCTACGTGGTGTCCAGGCCACGGCCGATGGTGTAACGTGTGTGACTGTAATGCCCACTACTCAGTGCCCATTCGTACACACAAGCACAGCCCTACACAATACAGGGCTTGCACACTTAATATCGACTCATGTCGATTGTGCATCATATGTAGTGAGCGTGCCCGCTTTCAGTGCCCACAATCACTACAGGCTACATGTCACATGGTTTCTGTAAAACAAAACCGATGCACGGTCAGTCAGTTCTAATAGACAGTACTACCAGTGCTATAAATGTACCCGCGTTCACGCACCTACATTTATTCACTGACATGCCGAGCCCTACGGGACTCGCCCCGCGCGCTCCCTCTCAGCTGAGAGCTGAGGGCGCGCGGGCTGCCCGCTCGATAAGGCGCGCCCCCGCATCAAACGCGGCAATGGCGTCCATGTTACAGCACACGGCTCTCGTGTCGCCGCCATTTCGCGACAGGGCCCGGTTTTTCAACCCGTGCACAAGCATTACAGTTCCAGTGGAACTCGTCCAGCCCTCCCCCTCCCGGATAACCACCGTAGAGGGGTCGAGCGCGGACATTCTGCCTGCTGTCATCGGCGCGGTCCCCGCCTCAGATGTTACGAGCGTGGCGCTTGAACGAAACCTGCGTGCAGGCGCTCGACCGGCGAGCGATGCTATAAAGGTGGTAAACGTGCCCGGTCCCCAGTGCCCGCGTTCCCACACAAGCATCACGGTTCCTACGGAGCCCGTCCAGCCCTCCCTCTCCCGCCTGAAGGCTGTCGAGGGGTCGAGCGCGGACATTCTGCCCGCTTTCATAAGCGCGGCCCCGGCCTCAGATGTTGCGAGCGAGACATTTCTGTCGCAGCTCACGAAAGCCGCTGTATCGCGAGTCGGTCAGAGCGCGCTTTTCACTCAGCCCCACGTGCAGATGCATGGGAGAAGCTTCCCGGGGTTTCAAAATGGGTGATAAACATCATAAAAGAAGGCTATTCGCTACAGTTTCGCAGACGCCCTCGCCGACACGCGGCGCGCGTTGAGACTTCGGTAGATTCGAATGTAGCACACCTACTTCAAGCCGAAATTCAGAAACTTCTGAGAAAAGGGTTTATCGAACCTTTATCTCAGGCTCAGAGCGAAGGGGGGCTTTACAGCAGATACTTCCTGGTACCCAAGAAAGACGGGGGTCTCAGACCCATACTAGATCTGAGGCAACTGAACAGAGCGCTTGTGAAACGCCAGTTCCGAATGCTAACGACCAGAAAAATCCTCGCGCACGTTCGCCAAGGAGACTGGTTCGTGTCAGTAGATCTAAAGGACGCGTATTTTCAAATACAGATTGCGTCACGTCACAGGCGATTTTTTAGATTCGCCTTCGAGGGCCAGGCATACTAGTACAAAGTCCTGCCGTTCGGCTTGTCTCTAGCACCCCGTACATTTACGAAGTGCATGGACGCAGCACTCGCTCCCCTCAAACTGCAGGGTGTTTGAGTGCTGAACTATTTGGACGATTGGCTCATTCTAGCCCAATCTCATTCAGAGATAGTGGCGCACAGAGCACTGCTGCTGAGTCACCTCGAGAATCTCGGTCTCACAGTAAACTGGGAAAAGAGTTCGCTATCCCCCAGTCAGAATATTTCTTTTCTGGGACTGGAACTGAACTCGCTGTAGATGACAGCGCAGCTGTCACAACAGCGCGCGCTGCACATCCAACGCACAGTCAGCTCATTCCGCTGCGGTGCTGTTCTCCCTCTAAAGAGCTTTCAGAAATTGCAAGGTCTGATGGCCTCAGCATCTGCAGTACTGCAGCTGGGTCTGCTGCGCATGCGCACGCTGCAGATATGGCTCAAATGGAGGGTGCCATGCAAAGCATGGGCCACCGGTCGGCTTCGCCTCAAGGTCAATCAAGCTTGCGTTGCAGCTTTGAAACCATGGAGGTCAAAAGACTGGTACCTGTCAGGTGTAAGCCTAGGGACTTCCTCGAGTCTGAGGGCGGTGTCTACGGACGCATCCAACGCAGGATGGGGAGCGCTGCTCGAGGGCAGACCGCTGTTTGGCCTTTGGTCAGAGCGAGAAAAGCTCTTCCACATAAACTGCCTCGAGATGTTAGCAGTGTGCAAAGCGCTCACTCGCTTTCGTCTCCTGGTTATGGGCTGCCATGTACTGATACGTTCAGACAGCATGTCAGTAGTGTCCTACATAAATCGCCAGGGCGGCCTCAGGTCCCTGTCATTATACAGGCTGACCAAACGCCTTCTGATATGGGCGTGCTGCAACCTCCTTTCACTAAGGGCGGCGCACGTGCCGGGGCACCTGAATATTGGACCAGACGTACTGTCCAGGAACCGCGTTCCTGCAGGAGAATGGTCGTTACACCCACACACAGTACAACTGTTGTGGAAGAAATTCGGCAGAGCGGAAGTGGACCTCTTTGCGTCTCCAGAGAACGCTCACTGTCTAGAATTTTTCTCAAAAAGCAAGGACGCGCTGGCTCATCAGTGGCCGCGCCGCCTGCTGTATGCTTTTCCCCCTGTCTCCCTCCTGACCCAGGTGGTGGAGAGGATCAGGGAGGAAGGATGCTCAGTGCTGCTAGTAGCGCCGCGCTGGTCGAATCAACCCTGGTTCCCAGCTGTGATGCAGTTAGCCAGCACCGTCCCATGGCCAGTGCCTCTGAGGAGGGATCTCCCCTCTCAAGCAAATGGTTCGATTTGGCATCCTCACCCGGAGCTATGGTCCCTTCATGTGTGGGCCATCAACGGGTATCCGCTGACCTCCCTCAGGGAGTGTTAAACACAATCACACAAGCTAGAGCTCCGTCTACGCGATGGCTCTATGCGTCTAAATGGTCTGTTTTTTCTGGCTGGTGCACGTCTCGCGCCGTGTCACCCCCAGACTGCGGAGTGACAGAGGTTTTGTCCTTCTTACAAGAGATGTTGGATAGCGGGAGATTCCCTTCCACACTCAAGGTATATGTGGCGGCTATAGCGGCTTTTTCTGAAACCGCACACGGCCAGTCCATAGGAAGGAACGATTTAGTCATTCGGTTCCTTAAAGGAGCTAAGAGACTTAATCCCCCCAGTCCCACAGTTCCCATTTGGGACCTTTCCACGGTGCTGGACGCCATGAAGGCTCCTCCTTTTGAGCCTCTTCAGGAGATTGATATGAAACACCTGTCGCTCAAGACGGTGTTTCTCCTGGCTCTCGCTTCAGTGAAGCGCGTTGGGGACTTGCACGCGCTCTCAGTGAGCGCGTCGTGCATGGAATTTGGGCTTAATGACTCCAGAGTCGTGCTCAAACCTAAGCATGGTTACGTTCCAAAATCCCTAAACACACCGGCGCAGGTTATTTCCCTGTCTGCCCTTCCGGTCATCGGGGATAATATGGACGAAAATTTCATCTGCCCGGTAAGGGCATTGAGAGCTTACGTGTCGCGCTCGTCTGCTTTCAGACAGACAGAGCAGCTTTTCGTTTCGTTCAGTGGGCGTCTCAAGGGACTGGCCACTTCGAAACAGAGCCTATCCAGATGGATAGTGGACGCTATAGCTCTAGCGTACGCATCCAAGGGCATTCAGTGCCCTTTGGGTGTTAGGGCGCACTCCACGAGAAGTATGGCTTCTTCGTGGGCTTGGTCGAGTGGGATTGCCTTACAGGATATTTGTATGGCGGCAGGCTGGGCCTCACCGTCTACATTTATCAGGTTTTATAACCTCGAGGTACCCGCCTTACAGGCCAAGATATTATCGGTTTAAATAACCGTATTTGTTAGACTGACATTTCAGTCGTCAGTTATGGCATTATTATGCTGAACTGCTAACAGTTAATTCTGTACTGATCTGCTAAGCGCAGTCTATTCTGTACTGATCTGCTAAGCGCAGTCAATTCTATACTGATCTGCTAAGGCAGTCCTTTTGCGAGAGATGGTGGTTAGAGCCCACCTCTTTCAGGATTCTCTGTGAGTCCTACAGGTGATTATGTACTATATGAACCCCAGCTCAGTGCTCTGGGTCTATGGTGTCGGATCACTGCACACACGGCGTCTTACAGGGTGTTCCCCAATGCGTTGCTACGACAACGCAGTACGAGAGTATCTCTCGTAAGAGAACGTACTCGGTTACTAACGTAACCTCGGTTCTCTCTAGAGAGAGGAACGAGTACTGCGTTTCCTGCCGTGTATGCGCTCTGGTTGTTTCGCTTTAAAAATCAGTTCATAAGCCTGTGAGCGAAATATATAGCCCTAAGCCACGCCCGTTTCGGCGGGACGTGACGCAGGAGGGCGCGAAGCGCCCTCATTGGGTGTGACGTCACTCAAGGGCTCGCTCGATTGGCTTAAGCATTTGCCGCACAGCAGCCAATAGGCGCGCGAGCTGTCTCGCCTAGGTCTGTATGGTGTGGCAAAGCGTTTTACATAGATACAAAATTAAGGATCATTTTTGCTTCAGTATTCTCGTGGAAAAGGATTTTCCCCAATGCGTTGCTACGACAACACAGTACTCGTTCCTCTCTCTAGAGAGAACCGAGGTTACGTTAGTCAACACATCAAAATAAGTGTACTTATTTTCACTTAAGTGTACTAATAAGTATTATTAAAACAATGATTTAAAATGTTTTAAGGTAAAACTTTGGTTACACTTTATTTGAAGGTGTCTTTGTTACACTGTAATTGTACGTTTAAGTACTGAGTAATATTAAGTAACTACATTTACTTAGGGTTAGAATTTGGATTTGATTTAGGGTTAGTTATGCATCATTTATAGTTATTACTATAGTAACTACATGTATGACACTAAAAAGTCTTACCAAAACCTTTAATTTGACATCATTACAAGGTTGACTTCATAATACTGTACTTAAGTGTGAAAGATGAAAGTGACTCTCTTTAGTACACTTAAATTACATTTTATTTGATTAAATTATTAATCAATAATTGTATTATCTACAAATACGGATAGTTCCGGTCCTAGAGTCGTGTTCAAAGCTGTTGTTAGTTACTCTTCAACACATTTTATTGCGCCACTGCAATAAATATTAAAATAAAATAAAAATTTGGACTAACCATTTTATAAAAGCAATAAGCCCCATGAAGCCGTGGTTTACACAACATCGGCCCTTAGCTGTTATAAAATCACTGTAAACCTCGGCTTCACGTTCGTATTGCTTTAGTACACTACAAGTGCACATTCAATACAAGCGCACTTCTTTTTCACTATAAATTACACATAGGCACTCTTCTAGTAATTTGGCTTGAAGTCATGAGCCTGTTCCCTCCAGATTCCTGATGTTGCGGAGTCCAGTGATACACAGCGCTTGAAGATCAGCCATGTTGGCCATCTGGCCCACTGAACACCTTTGGGGAAGAACTGGAGCGGTGAGCCAGACCCCATCAACAACAATTAACATCAGAGCCTCTTCGGTCTCACTGAGTGTTTCATTTCAAACGTTTGTTGGAGAAAGAGCATTAACCTCTGCAATAGCTTCCTGGGAAGGTTTTTCACAAGATGCTGCATCCACAAACAAAGACCAACAATTAAAAAACATAGTGCAAGAATGTGTCCTGAATCATTTATCCGATCAGGTCAGACATGCAGGAAACTCTTGACATATGTGTGTGTGTCTGTGGGGCTCTTTGTCCTAATAGTGGGATATTGTGTCTCTCTGCTCTGAGGCGTTTGCCAGGAAATGTCCACTGCTTTAATCTTTCCAGCAAGGTCAGAAACGTGGACGAAGCAGCTGGAGAGCCAAATCCAGGACTTAGTGGATTACTCAGGCTCTTATGGCCACAGATTAACCTCGATTCCAGTTGATTCCCTACGGGCCTCGGACATGAGATATGAAATTGACTTTATGCTAACTGTTTTTGTCTCTGTTACTCGTTCTCTTGTAATTTGGTTAGTTGGTTGAATGTGCATATTTAAAGTTTCTGTCACAGAAATAACAATGCAGGTCTCGTTGGAAAGCTCTGTTTACACAGCTAGTGTTAAGATGTGTTTCGGTCGATCGGATCACGAGTGAACGAGGGAGACACATTCCCGTTTACACCCGGTGTTTTAATCCGTCTCTTTTGTCCACTTTCAAACACTTTTGTCCTGATTTCTTCGAGGGGAGGGTCTATGAGCGGATAAAAGTGTGTGTTTGTTTTAGATCTTTCGATCTAATGAACCAAATGAGTGTGTGTTAGAAATCATGAATGGTGAGAGAACATTGTGCTTGGTACATTTTTCATCTTCAAACCAAACTTGGGTCTCTACTAGCTGACCCCGTCTGGCTAGAACTCTTCCCATAATGTTCCCGCATTAGGTCAGTAAATGCAGAGAAGATGATATTTTACGGTGGTTTGAACACATGAGTGTTTACACTATGAAAGCAATCCGGTCGAATGTGTTTTCAACTCCCTCTGGAAGTGGTCAAAAGTGGACAAGTGCAAAAAAAACTTTTACCGTCGTCCACTTGTGATCCGATCGACCAAAACGCTTCTGTAAACTGGGCCTATGGTCGAACTTAGTTTATCTTGGCTGTGGATCTAATGGGATCTGAAACACACACACACACACACACACACACACACAAAACAGACTACCCAGACATACAACACACATTCCTCTGTATAGTGTACGTAACATTGGCCCAGATAATTAAATTATGTCCTACAAATGCACAGTATTAAATTAACTACCACAAAGCAATGGTAACACACAGGATATATTTCTGTCATTATTTCCTTTTCGAATCTGTTATTTTTCTATGACACACACACACACACATGTTTTAATTAACTTTTTTACAAAGTTATCTTGTAGCTCTTTTCCTTTTAAACCCATAATGACCACTTCTGTCAAGCTCCAAACAAGAAAAAAAAAGGATATATTAACTCCTGGAAAATATTATCCATGAATAACAGCTTTCATTTTACTACACAAAGCTATCATAGGCCTTCAGAAGATTTGGGATATAGCGCACAAGTCATATGGACTACTTTTGTGGTGCTTTTGTGTCTTTGTATCTGCGTTTCTCCCTCAGTTTCCATCATTCATGACAAATGCCTCGTGAAAGTCTCTTTGAAGCAGGATTGAAATGGCTTGTTGTCCTGTGCTGTCATTCCTCGGTCGGAGCCAGCAGGGGTCACTCACTGCATTTCTCTTCAAGTAGACTCTCAACTGGGATCATAGTGCCTTTGCAAGCTTTCATGCTATATGGTGTTCAATGAAGTACTGGAAAGCAGCATGAAATCAAATTTAGCACCAATTACTTTAAGCAGCACCCCCCTTTTTAAATAGACGTGAAAATGCACATTTCAAACTTAAATGGTTGTAATTGATTTTTGTAGAAGCGAAATAAATTAAGGAAGTTAAACAGAAAAAAGTTATAGAAGTTTGTGTTTATGAAAATGTACAATGTTAAAAAAAAATATTTATATAAAATATATATTTTCAAAACCTGGAGGACTCTAAAAATGCAACAAAAAAAAAATCAAAGCAAAAATCTGAACAAGTTGTGTTTCAAATTTTAGGTTTGCTTTCAGTGAGATTTTGTTTGTGCGCAGTACCAAACTTGTCCACTAGTTGACATTACTGCCCATATAAGGGCGCCTCCATTTCCATATGTTGTGTGAGTCTGAACCATTATTTTTACCATTTTCATACAATTTATGAAGTAGACATCCTATTCAGAAGTATAGGATGGTTTGGCAGATTCTGAAATGAATTCAACCTCTAAGAAACACAGAAAGATCACGTATGTGCATTATAGCTCGCTGCCACATCACAAATGGTGAATCTATTATTGTTTTCTTTATATTTAGAACATTTTCAGACCTTTTTTCTAAAATAATTGAATGGATGCTATCTTTTGAACACTTGGCATGAAAACAAACTGAGGTTTCTACCATTCTTTCATGATTTTTCATGTTTTCACTATTTCAAAATAAAGGTCTGAACACGCCTTAGGAGTATGAACATATTCTTGTTGCAAATTGATAAATTACGGCTCCTCTGTCATTTATTTTGAAAATCAGTCACAAATATGTAAACTAGAGATTGTAAGCTTTCAAATTATATATACAAGATTAGTTTAGGTTTAGTATAGGATATTACGGTTTTAAATATATGTAATGGCTTAGCCAATATAAGGGGTTAAGGCAAGAGAATATGGCAAACCAATGTTTTTTTTGTTTTTTTTTATCCCATTGTAAGATTTTTGGCTATTTTGACATCATACAATTCATAACATCTTTTATTTCTCAGACTGTTTAAAAGAAAATATCCCAAATACACACTTAAGTGTTTATCTAAATATACTTTATCTGAATCTGTAGAGTTCAATTACAATATATAGTGAAGATTATGTTCTCAAAATGTGTTTTTGTTTTTGAACTCTCCAGCTCAGCAGCTTTACATGCACCAAACTTTACAGTTTTATCAATACTCTGAAGGTTTTTACCAAGGTTTGTTCATATTTCATCCACGCTGATATAACAGTTTATCCTAAAAACAGTCCTGTTGACAGTATTTTCTGATTAACCTTTAAATGCAACAACATAAAACCGTTAAGAACCTGGCTTTAACCAAAGTTCAGATCTCTAGTAGAAGTGCAAACTAATGTGTATTTAATGCCTCACTTGCAGATTTAAAAATAAGATTTCCAAAAACATGTAACACACAACAAATGTCTCGGTGTACTGTGATGAATCAACTGGTAAAGTATAGTTGATATCTGTTAGATCAGCTGTGGGGTCTTGTGTGCAAGATTCACCAGTGCACGTTATTCCAAAAAGACAAAAACAAGTTTTCTTAAACTTTCTTGATTCTCCTAAAAAATAACTTACCTCTTCTGCTTTATGTTACTTTTCAACCACTCCAATCACATGGCTCCATTCTGGTATGTTATTGCATGTTTTTTTCTTCTTTAAAACATTACTGAGCAGTCCTAGATAACATTGTTAGTACCGAGTGCTCCTGGAAAAGCAGACTTCAGTTCCAGCACACCTGCCTGTGATCTTCAGGTAACCCTGAACACATTGATTAGTTGGTTCAGGTGTGTTTGACTGAGGTTGCAGCTGAACTCTGCAGGACAAGAGTTAGGGGCCGTTTACTCAACACCGTTTTCAACTAAAAACGTAAAACTTTTAATGTGTTTTGGCCGTTGATTTACATGACAACTGCGTTCACTTTTTTGAAAACAATACCATTATTGTCTCCGTGTAAACTACAAACACATGAATTTGTGACTACAGGACTGTGTAAGGACTTTTTGCTGCTCAAGATACTGAGTTTATCAATGCTTCTCCAGCATTTACTAAATATTTACAGGTTTACTGGCATAATACAGCATTTTTTGTAGTTTTTGCCGAAACATATGAACGAGGATCATTTTGACAACGTTGTCGTCTTTAGCCTACGTGAAACTTTTCAAAGACACATTGGAAAAACTTTTCTGATTTTAAGTAGGCTACATTGTTGTCATGTAAACACACCCCAACTCTCTTATAATATGATACTATAAAATCTAATATTTTAAAGGAACACTTTTCATCTCCCCTAGAGTTAAACAGTTTTAACAGTTTCGAATCCATTCAGCCGATCTCCGGGTCTGGCGGTAGCACTTTTAGCATAGCTTAGCATAGATCATTGAATCTGATTAGACCGTTAGCATCTCTCTCAAAAAAATTACCAAAGAGTTGAGATATTTTTCCTATTTAAAACTTGACTCTTCTGTAGTTACATCGTGTACTAAGAATGACAGAAAATGAAAAGTTGTGATTTTCTAGGCCGATATGACAAGGAACTATCCTCTCATTCCTGCGTAATAATCAAGGAACTGCTGCCGTACCAGCAGCGCAATGATATTACAAACTTAGTGCCAGTCACTTGGGGAGTTACTGAGCTGGGGACTATTTTCAGACGCTGCGTAATATCATTGCAAAAAAATCACAACTTTTCATTTTCTGTCGGTCTTAGTACACGATGTAACTACAGAAGAGTCACGGTTTAAATATGAAAAATATCAAACGGTCTAATCAGATTCAATGATCTATGCTAAGCTATGCTAAAAGTGCTACCGCCAGACCCGGAGATCGGCTGAATGGATTCGAAAACGGTAAAACTGTTTAACTCTCGCGGATCTGGAAAATTAGCATATTTCCAAAAAAAGTGGAGTGTTCCTTTAAGAGAAGTGAATTTTGTGAACAACATTATAGTAAAACAGATCTATTTGTTGTGGCACAGACTTTAAACCCTTTCGTAAGCCATTCCTGACACATCGGGTTAACCCTCGTCTGTTTATCTGTGTGGTGTTTAACGTTGAGCTGCGTGGCAGATGTGGTAGATTGGTGCTGGATTTGGTCTGTGTGAGGGCATTCGTGACAGAGCTGGTCCTCGTTCCCACAGCCACATCCCAGTGTTCCCGGCACTGCCTTGAGAAACAATACAAGGAAAAACAACATTCCACAAATAGCCGCTATGATAACAAGGCAACAATCACATTCACAAGGCAGTTGGAGAGCATGCGTTTGGTCGAGGACTTGAGGAATCCTGCAGCCTTCCTAACATGCGGACCTATTTTCTTCTTATTAGCCTATTGGTGTTTGCTAAAGCAGGATTTGAACAAACCTTTAACCTCAAGTGTTAATTTGATGCGTAACACATCCTGTGCACATGTAAATGACATATTACCGATTGTGACGTATATCAGAGTGAAGCGGCTTCTGGAACAAGAACAAATGTGGGCGGGGCTTGATTTCCCAGCCAGCACAGCCATGTGGGGCCCACATGGGTTCGACCTGGGCTATCTAACTGGGACCCAGACAGTTTTGCACCCGGTTTCCATGGTGGCCCCACATGGGTTTGCCCAGATGAATTGAACACTGCTCAGTGTGCACACTACAGGCTGTTAAATGTAACACATATCAGTGTTGGAGTTAATGAGATAATTAAGTGTTTGAATAATGATTGAGCATTACTGATGAACACCTGCTGTTAACAAGCAGAATCACTGAAGGAAAGAGAAACACAAGAACTACTTCTAGCCACAGCCTTAGATGAAATCAACTGAAGATAATACACTAAATCTCTCAGGATCTGATTAAACAACTCCACAAGCAGCATTACCAGCTTCACTTATTACTAACCAGACTGACTTTAGTTCTGTCAGACGTCTACAGAAGTTCTTATTGAGAATTAACAGAGTTTAAGATGTTGATGATTTATTGAAAATAATAGTTTGGTTTGGTGTCACCATTATGGTTGTTTAACCATTATGGAGCCATGGAGTTGTTTAATCAGATCCTGAGAGATTTCGTGTATTTTATCTTCAGTTGATTTAATCTAAGGCTGTGGCTGGAAGTAGTTCTTGTGTTTCTCTTTCCTTCAGTGATTCTGCTTGTTAACAGCAGGTGTTCATCAATAATGCTCAATCATTATTCAATCACTTAATTATCTCATTAACTCCAACACTGATATGTGTTACATTTAACAGCCTGTAGTGTGCACACTGAGCAGGGTTCATTTCATCTGGGCAAACCCATGTGGGGCCACCATGGAAACCGGGTGCAAAACTGTCTGGTTCCCAGTTAGATAGCCCAGGTCGAACCCATGTGGGCCCCACATGGCTCTGCTGGCTGGGTTTCTCTGTGGGGAATTGATTGGATGGTTGTGGTTTGCTATTGGTGGATCTCATGTGAGTGACAGGTTGTCCCGATATGAGCTGCAAGAAGGAGTGGAAGTTATTTGGATTAAAAGATAACAAGGCACATTAATAAAAAAACAACAACACTATATTTAGAGATACAACCGATGAAATCATCTCACTGACTTGTGGGGCTTTTGCAGCAGAGGAACGTTTTCATAGTTCATCTAACTATTGGCCTGCTTTTTGGTGAACCGCAGGATCTGGGAATTAATTTAGTTTTAGGAATGCCTTTTATGCATAAATTAGCTCCCAGCACAATAGGAGCTAGCAGTGACGTAAGTGTCAGCGATTGACTGAACTCATGGTATACGAAACACCAGCACATTCTTAAAAAGCTGCGTAAACACACAGCTCACATATACTTACTCTACGAACTAATAGACAGATAGCAAATATTAACAGCACATAAACAAACAGAAAGCTAATGTTAGCGGGCACCTTGACGTCAATTTGACATCAACAAATAGTCAAGATTTTGACCACCATGCATGTATGACATGCATGAATATGCATATTTTCATTATATTTTGTAATTATTTCCTTGTGGTTGTAAAGAGGCCCAACAAAGGTATCAATCTGACATGTTTCTTCTGGTCCCTACATCTCAGGTCAATATCATTGACATTAATATGGAAGTAAAATAATGACAAATGTTTTTGAAATAAAAAAGTCTGATGAATTGCACTACTTGAAAAAAATATGCATTGCATTAACCATGCTTGCATTTTAATGCATTGTATTTTTAGGGCTTGCATTTTTATGGGCTGAAATTCAACATGGTTGTATATTTAAGCTGTGAATATTACAATTCAAAACATTTCAAACACATTTTCATTCATAAATATTCAATAATCCATTTTCACCTTTCATATTTCACTTCCAAAATATTCAAACTGTTAAAAAATACAACCTATAATATTCAACAGGCAATTTTCGGTCCACTTTATTTCGCTTTACAAATTCGCTTCCACAAATTCAGTGGTTCAAATTCGACAGTAAATTCAACAGTGACCTCCAGGAACTGCAGGAAAAGCAGTAGATTACCGAGCATAATCTCCATCTGCTGTGAATCAACCTTACCAGCAGGGGGCGCAAGCGCGTGTTGTTGACGAAGATCAGAGCAACAGTTAGAGCAAGCCATTCATTCATAAAAACTGATTTATAGAAATGTAAGTGTATTTGTGATTATTATGAGGGCTGTTTTTATGTTTAATTCAGTGTCTTCACGGTCCCTGTGTAGCCTACGTGCATCTCTCTACCGTGAACGAGATTATAATGTTATTCCCCCGATGCTGATGTACAGAACAAATGTTACATTTGAGGTAGACATATATTTCTCTTGGTTGTTTTGCCTTAACTTTATATCGCGACGATGTGCTGCAGTACTGGGGTTTCCCTCAATAATTAAGGATTGCTGGATATATAAAACGCTTAACGTATACTAATGGACTAATAGTGATATAAAAGACCAAACTCGCACCTTATTGATAAGGCTGTACTATATGGCTACAGGCAAGCAGACTCAGAATATGAACTTAACACGCAAGCAAAGTTTCACGCTAAGCGTTTCCCAGTTACATAACTTACTTGAGGTCGATTAACAGCAGATGGAGATTATGCTCGATTATGCTTTTCCTGCAGTTCCTGGATGTCAATGTTGAATTTACTGTCGAATTTGAACCACTGAATTTGTAAAGCGAAATAAAGTGGACCGAAAATTGCCCGTTGAATATTATAGGTTGTATTTTTTAACAGTTTGAATATTTTGGAAGGGAAATATGAAAGGTGAATATGGATTATTGAATTTTTATGAATGAAAATGTGTTTGAAATATTTTGAATTGAAATATCCACAGCTTAAATATACAACCATGTTGAATTTCAGCTCATAAAAATGCGAGGCCTAAAAATACAATGCATTAAAATGCAAGCATGGTTCATGCAATGCATATTTTTTTTTAAGTAGTGCAATTCAACAGGCTTTTTTATTTCAAAAACATTTGTCATTATTTTACTTCCATACATTAAATCGATGTTGATTTGATGTCAGGAAATAAGATGTCAAATTTATGTGAAATTTATGTCAAAACAATGTCTGAAAAGGTATATTCATTACTCGTTGTAAATCAATGCGACTCATTTTCAACATCCTAAAGACCTCGCCTGAATGATCTTGAAAGTTGTAGGCCTAAAGTCTATGTATTTTGCATGTGTGTTTTTATTTATTTAAATCCTAGCATGATTACATTTAGTGCACGTTTAAAATGACAGCAGACACTATAATTGCATATACTATAAAAGGTAAATTTAATCTGATATCGAAGCTTGATATTGGATGATATAAAAATAGCATTAAAATTACATATGACATCCTGACGTCAAATATAGAATTGAAATCAAATGCTAACAAAGCTTGACGTTGTAATGACAGCAACATCATGACATCTTGACGTCAAATAAATGTTGAATTGACATCAAATGCCAACAAAGCATGACATCAAAATAACATCAAAATGACATCAGCAGAGGTCAAAATCTTGACATCGACACTTTGATGTCAATATGACTTTTTAATTTTTTACCTATTTCGTGATGTAATTTTGACATCAATGTTTTATGTCATGTTGATGTTAAATTGACATCAAATGCCCACTGTAACGGCAGAGTTGGGAGTTAGGCTACTTTTCAAGTAACTTTAGGGTTGTTTTAACCCAATTTTGGGTCAAATATGGACAAACCCAGACATTGGGTTACATTTTTAGATTGCATTTTTGATCCAACGTCTGGGTTTGTTCATATTTGACCCAAAATTGGGTTAAAACAACCCAGCATTTTTTAGAGTGTAAGTTACTTGGTTTTTCCATTTATTGATTGACACTTCTTCAGTCTCCACGTTGAGAGAAATCGCGAGTAAGTGCAGAGGCGTTGTGTGTGAACATGACGGTTACTTTAGATCGAGATGAGCATTTACTCATCTCACTTGCACAAAAACACTCACTATTCCTCAAAACGAATAAAAACTGTGAAATGCTATTACGCAAACCTGCAATACCTAAAAATGTTCAATTAGGCAAATATAGCATTTAATCTCACTATATAAGCCAATGTCTTTGCTGTTGACCTTTAACGATCCAATTCAACCATACTAATAAACAAAAATGACTTAGATAGACATCACAGTTGTTTGATTTTTTTGTTTTGCTGAAGAAAGAGTTTTATACTTTCTTCTCCTGTGTCCTTTTCTTCTGTGGTTCAGAATGGCTGAAATCTTATTCATTTCACTTTTGGTGTGAAAAGCCTTTACAGTCAAACCAAACATTATTCAGACACCAGATCATTTTTGTAATATTTTTTGACTGTTGTGTGCAGGACACAATAGTTAATTTATGTAAGTGAGGAGAGAAAAATAAAGTAAACTCTTGACACATTATAATCAAAAAGTCTTCATACAGTGACTACCAGTAACATTTATACAAAATTGGGGACCAAAGATTATTCAGACACTTTGAGCTGATTATGTTTTGCTGAAGAGTTTTTTTCTTTAATTGCTAATGCGACCTTTTTACACACACACTGAACAAAAAAAACTAAGCATTGCTTGGTAATTGGTTGATATAAACTGGTATTATCTAGGTAAATTTAACCCCGTAACACCCCCTTTTTTAAATAGACATGAAAATGCACATTCGGAACTTAAATGGTTGTAATTCAAGAATGCTTTGGAATATAGATGTGAGATTGGTCTTGTTTTTAAGAAGACATTTGGCAGATTTTTGTAGAAGTGAAATAAATTAAGGAAGTTAAACAGAAAAAAAGTTATAGAAGTTTGAGGTTATGAAAATTGACAATGTTAAAAATAGTATTATTCATATTTTATATAAAATATATATTTTCAAAACCTGGAGGACTCTAAAAATGCAACAAAAAAAAAGCTTTCAGTGAGATTTAGTTTGGGCGCAGTACCACACTTCTCCACTAGTGGACATTACTGCCCATATAAGGGCGCCTCCATCTCCATATGTTGTTTGAGTCTGAACCATTATTTTTTAAATTTTCATACAATTTATGAAGTAGACATCCTATTCAGAAGTAGTATTGAAAGTTTGGCAGATTTTTAAATTAATTCAACAACTAAGAAACACAGAAAGATCACGTATGTGCATTATAGCTCGATGCCACATCACAAATGGTGAATATATTATTATTTTCTTTATATTTAAAACATTTTCAGACCTTTTTTTCTAAAACAATTGAATGGATGCTATCTTCTGAACTCTTGTCATGAAAACAAACCGAGGTTTCTACCATTCTTTCATGATTTTTCATGTTTTCACTATTTCAAAATAAAGGTCTGAACACGCCTTAGGAGTATGAACATATTCTTGTTGCAAATTGATAAATTACGGCTCTTCTGTAATGTATTTTAAAAATCATCAAATATGTAAATTAGAGATTGTAAGCTTTCAAATGACATATAGTTTGTCAAGATTAGTTTAGGTTTAGTATAGGATATTACTGTTTTAAAAATGTAATGGCCGTGGGCCCGCCGTCTATGCCAATATAAGGGGTTTTAACAGCTGACAGTCAATCAAGAAACATACTTTACAATAAACTGGTATAGGACAGTATAATGTAAAAAGTATATTAGGATGTGGAAATGGTGAACAAGGGAGGACATATTTGTTTAGTTATTTAAGGAGGACTGGACTGGACTGGAAAGATGAATGTAAGTATGAAGTGACAAGCTAATAGACAGCAGGTGGCAGTAATGCAACTTTTTGGATGCCAGCTATAGGAAGAAGAAGACGACAGCTATTCAGCATAATTCATCAGTGAGACAGTCTAACAGAAGGATGGCCAAAACCAGTGAAATATCAACTGATTTGAGAGGAAAGCTAGTCAAATTCTACAAGGAGGGCGTTTCAATCAGGAACATAGCAAAACGATTAGACATGCCTAGAGGGACAGTCTTTTCCATTGTGAAGAAATTTAGAGAGACTGGTGATGTGAAGAATTTGCCTGGTCGTGGGAGAAAGAAAAAGACAACACCCAGAACAGACAGACTTATAAGACAGTTAGCAATGAAAAACAGAACATTTTCAGCTAAACAAATTGCTGCCGAAGTCAAAAAGGCGACTGACACAGAGCTGTGTGCTCAAACCATCCGCAACAGGCTGAAGAATGACAACGGCCCGCTTTCCCCGGAAGATCAGCAGGAGAAATCAAATAAAACGCCTCCAGTTTGCTAAAGAACGTATCAACAAGTCTGCAAAATTTTGGAAATCGATCCTTTGGAGCGGTGAGAGCAAATTTAACATGTTTGGCAGTGATGGCAAAACTAAGAGAAACCCCAGTGTCTTACTCCTATAAAGCAAGGCTATGGTGTGGAGGTGTATGCTAGTGGACTATAGGTAAACTACATTATATTGATGTAACTATGAACTCGGAAAAGTATGTGGAAATCCTCCAGATATGCTGCCATCAGCCTGGAAACTCATGGGCCATCGAGGATTAAAGTACTAAACTCATAGATATACATAATAAAGGCTAGATGTCTCATCCTGCGCTGCTGGCCAATGGAGGTCGACGTCCGCACACGGCGGCCATCTTGCCACAGTCGGCTCGCTCACTCGTAACATTGTGTTTTAATGGTGCATGTACTTTTTAAATAACCATAACTTGCTCAATTTTCTACCGATTTTCAATCGGGTTGGTTTGTTATAAACGTCAGAGATGTAGTTATGACACTGCGTACTTATGAATAATTATATTATTATATGTTTCAACATGTTCAAGCATCCAGAATTATAGCCACGTTAATAACGTTTGTAAGAAACCAAACCGTTTGTAAATCCGTCAAGATTTCAGCGAGATGAGAGTATTTGTGTTCGTCAGATCACTCACCTTACATCAGGAACCACAGAGCCCACCAGAAAGCTTGCCTGTGACAAGATGGCCGCCGGTGATGACGTTAGAGGCTCCGCCGTAAGACATCTAGCCTTTATTATGTATATCTATGACTAAACTGGGCACCGCAAAGTCCAGATCTAATCCCGATTGAGCAGGACGTGAGGGAACGTCTCCGCCTGGATGAAGTGCCAACAAACCCGCAGGAACTGAAGACCCTGGGGAGATATTGAAGTTCAGGTGTGCATGAACCTGGTTGACCGCATTGCCCAGGAGACTATACAGGCTAAGGGTGACCCAACAAAGACTTGATAGTTGTGTAAATATTGTCATACTAACAGTTGTCTGAATAATTTTTTGATTGATTGTATACCTTTTCTATGAAAGTTACCTGACATTATCAAGATGAATTTGTTCTGACACCGTAATGTGAAAAAAGTTGAAGGTCTGAATAAATGTGAACAAAAAAACAGTCACATTGGTCAATTGTTTTGAAATTGAGATGAATAAATCATACAAAAGCTGAATAAAGAAGCTTTCCATTGATGTATGGTTTGTTAGGATAGGACAATTTGTTTCCGAGATGCAACTATTGTAAATCTGGAATCTGAGGAAGCAAAAAAATTTAAACATTGAGAAAATCTCCTTTAAAGTTGTGCATTTATGTTCACGATCGTGCTGCATTCACTCACAAAAATACATATTTTATATATTTACGGCAGGAAATTTACTAAATATCTTCATGGAACATGATCTTTACTTGATATCCTCATGATTTTTGGCATAAAAGAAAAAAGAAAAATCAATCATTTTGACCCATACAATGTATTGTTGGCTATTGCCACAGATATACCGTGCGACTCGAGATAGGTGTTGTGATCCAGGGTCACAAATAATTATGTTAAAGTAACTAAGTAACGCAAATAGTTACTTTTTAGGGGGTAACGTAATACGTATTGTCATGGCTAACTTTAAAAGTACTTTCATGTTGTGTTACTCAGTGTAAACTCAGTTTACTCAGCCTCAGTGTAATGTAGCACTGCAAGATGTCCTCGGAGATTTTGTCTCTTGCCTCTCCTTTTTGCCCTTTTAAGCGAATAACTTCTACGTCTACATTACATCTCCGTTATCACAAATCCCGCGACACATTAAAAACACAGCTCTGATCATGGCGGCCTCCGTCCTCCAGTTGTGGACACTGTTGAATGTCACGCTTAAATGTCTAACGGTTCCTGTATACTCACAATGCGAATGCAACCAGGACAATCACCCTAAGGGAAAATTTTGTTCCCAGAGAACTGTCCTGGTTGTTATAGTTTCATATAACTGAGTTTCTATAACTATAAATGTGGATTTATGGGATGGGCCACTATATTACACACTACAAATCACTTAGTATTGTGTATTTGCACAATCAAGCACCACTCACATTTTCTTGTAAAGTAGGCCTAGGGGAGAGTGGGGTAAGATGAGCCAGTTTTTACTTATGTGGATCTCCAGGCAAGGGAAATCGAGACCAAAGTACAATGAACACATCTACTGTTAATTTGGGATGTTCCCTATCAACTGAAAATATAAGAATGCACCTATGACAAAGAGCCTTGAAAATATGACCTCAGAAAAAAAAGTGTTCATGTGACTCAACTTACCCCAGGCTAGGGGTAAGTTGATCCCAGTCAGTGGGTAAATTGAGCCATCTGGGGGTAAATTGACCATCCTATTTTTCATGTTTTAATGCAAGCATAATAAAAAGAAAATAACTTGCCTCTTTAAAATAAATCATTTAATAATACACTTACCTTTCCAAACAATGTTATTTTTTTAAAGCTACCTCAAACAACACAAAACAAACCAATTAAAGTTTAATTTTCCCTTTAATCTTTTTTTTTAGTATTGGTGAACAATATTTTAAACATCTCTGTTAAGTGAAGGATTGCCAGCATAGTTTTCAGGAGTAAGAAATATGGTTATATGCTGTATTTCTTATGCTGTAAATCAAGTCATGTCCAATCACACACAAACATAAACGTGTTTGGCAGAAAGAACGTCCCACCAGTGTGTTCAGTTTTAATTTCCAATTTTGTTAAACAGTTTCACAGTTTTGAACTTGTGAGAAGAAAAGAACAGTTTGAACTTCCAGACCTCAGCACAATGAGAATGACTATTGGACATTCCATCCATCAAGGTTGCAGGGAAATATGAGTTGTTGCTCCCTCCTTGCAGTTCCTCCGACCTTTTGAGGTTTAGGAAGTTTCTTCAGCACATCATTCAGTGGGACAGATCCCACATCATTTTCTTTGAATGCAAAGGTGGCTTTGTCTTTGCCAGTGCTCCCTCGGATTCTTCTGAGGAATCTTGCATTGACTTCATTGCCCTCAAGGCTCTCAACCAAGCCAATATAATGGTAGCTGTTGCATTTGGTTGCAAAATTCACAATGATATAGTCACCAACTGACAGATCTGAGATGTCTGGTTCACTACTCTCATCCTGGGAGCTCTCACACTCAGAAGTGTCATCAAGTGGGATTGGAACATCACTCTCCTCAGAGCTGCTGTACACTAGGATTTTCTTCTTGGTTTGTTTCTTCTTTGACTTTCCTTGTTCTTTGATGTCCGTTACTTGTTTCACCTTTAGTTTGTTTTTTCTCTTTTCATGTTCCATTTCTATTGCCTGCTTTTCAGGTGTATCAGTCAGGATCCTTGTCTTCACCCGCTTTCTCTTTGTCTGTGCCCTAGGCTGCTGACTTTTGGGTAAGGGTAGAATTTCAGTGGGAGACACATATCCAGGGGAGGTGAGGAGTGAATCTGTCCCACATGTTGAAGAACATGCCTGTGAAGGCAACTCAGCAGAGGTGGAGGTTGAAGCCATGGGTGGATCTTCTTCGGAAGTAGACAGCACATCAGGGTTTGGCCTGTCTGACACCATGGATGGTTCAAACTCTGCATCAGAGAAAATGTCTCTGTTGTAAGGAAAAATCCCTGTGGACCTGAATCCAGAAGAGATATTCCGTGGTGTCATTGCTGACATGAAAGCCTCGTTCACACATACAGGGATGTGGTATATGCTGGCTGTTTTGCCTGGGTTAGATCTCATCCAACCATCAAGAGCTCTGTTGTAATAGGTCTTGAATGGACCATAGACACTCTTGTCCAGAGGCTGCAGACGATGAGATGTGTGGGGTGGAATTGTGAGCATAACAATCCCCTTAGACTTTGCTAAATCCAGTGCCCTCAGTGAAATATGGGCCTCGTGGTTATCAAGGAGTAGCAATATGGGATGGTCAGAGGAGCACTTGGTATGCTCAACCAGATGTTCAAGGAACTCCGCAAAGGTGTCTTCATTGATCCAGCCAGATCTGGTGGAGGTACCAATTGATCCTGGAGGTGCTCCTGTAATGAAATGGTCTTTGTATCTAACCCTTGGGAAGATGAACATAGGAGGCACTGCATTCCCAGTAGCATTGACTGCACAGACCACAGTCACAAGCTCTCCTCTTTCGGCAGATGTGATGGCCCCCACTTGCTTCTTTCCCTTTTCCGCCACAACTTGCTTTGGTGTCTGCACTGTTGTGACACCTGTTTCATCAACATTATAAATCCTGTTTGGAGGGAATTTGAACCTATAAAAAAAAGACAAGAGCCATGTTTAAAAAAAAAAAATTGCTTTCCAAGCAATGCTAAAATCATACTAAACAGCCCTGAATATATATCCTGGTAACTGTGGCTGATAAGTAAACACATGCCAATTTATTGTACAGTAAATGTACTTTACTCTTGTATCTTGCTAGTTGCCATTAAATTGTATTAATATTATGGAATATATTAATTCTGTCACCTGTCCATCACTTTGGTCAGATTGTCAAAGAACTCTTTGACTGTAGTTTTGTTGAAAGCTGTAGCTCTTCCTAAAGATGTTGCTTCAGGCATACGACAGGAGAGATGGTGCCGTGCCATAAAGTTTTTGAACCAATCTCGACCTAACAAAATATAATTCATTCCATTTAGATACTGTAGCATGAAACCATAGACGTCATCCTTTCCTGTCTTAATGAATTCGTTAATGTAATTTCCTGCACACCCTACCCGCTAGACCCTTCTCTTTCCAGTTGTTGGGGACAGGGATGTTGTTTTTCTGTGCAAACTGGAATGCCAGTTCACAGCATTTCTTTGGAGCGAGGCCATGGAACTGCTCAGCCAACTTTTTGATGTGATCGGCAAGCTCCTTTTCCACCTCTTCTGTGAAGACCCTCTTGGCTTCTGCTGTTCCACTGTACCCTACTGTTTTGACTTTCTTTACCTCCCTCTTTTTTATGTACCTCCGCAGTGTTGACCTGTCAATATTTCTGTCCTTCGCCACTGATCTGATGGATTTTCCGCCCTCAACATCAATGGCTGCTCTTTCCATCTCTTCTAAGGGTGTTGAGCCCCAGCTGGTTCTTCTTTTGTAGGTTCTTGGCATGATAGCTTTTATGCAATGTGTAATGTATGGTTAACAGTTGTGTAATACTATATTTATAACAATGTTATGCTTAAAACTTAACTTAACTTCAGTGTCTTAAGTTAGGGGTAAGTTGAACCACTGGTTCAATTTACCCCACATCATCTGGCTCACTTTGCCCCATAGTCACCATTTAGGTAAAACGGCCTAGCTTAGCAATTCAGGCTAACCTTTAGCTTAATGATTCACATGGTTTTATATGTTGACAAATCACAAACATGTACCATACACAACTTTAGACCTAGATAAATTTGCTTTGGCACAACAGCTATTATACCTGCAATGCAGAAAATTTACTTTAACAAGCAAATAAGTGTTTTTGTGGAAAAAAAAACCTTACCTATTTTCCCATGTGCTTCTCCTCTTCACAGCAAAATAGAAATGATGGAGTCCTGCAGAATGTATGGTCACATGACACCAAATGTATATAGTTGCCTAGAAACAGGGGGTGGGTCAACTTACCCACTGGGTCATCTTACCCCACTCTCCCCTACAGACCGTGAAACTCCCAAAAATTATAATATTGTGCAAAAGTTCATTTATTTCAGTAATTCAACTTAAAAGGTGAAACTAATATATTATATAGACTCATTACATGCAAAGTGAGATATTTCAAGGCTTTATTTGTTATAATTTTGATGATTATGGCTTACAGCTTATGAAAACCCCAAATTTAAAATTAGAATATTGTGAAAAGGTTTTCATAAGCTGCAAGCCATAATCATCAAAATTATAACAAATAAAGCCTTGAAATATCTCACTTTGCATGTAATGAGTCTATATAATATATTAGTTTCACCTTTTAAGTTGAATTACTGAAATAAATGAACTTTTGCACAATATTATCATTTTTAGAGTTTCACCTAGTATAGCATAATCTGTCATAATTTTACACAGTCCATAATATTCACTGTACACGTGCCTTTTACACAAGGCACTTTGCAACAAATCATGTCACATTTACATAATATTTACATAAACATCAGATTTCCAGCCCACACATGATCCAGGCATATAATTTGCATGTCGCATGGATTGTATAATTCTTTACTGCATTATAGTCTGAAAGTTCCCCGAGTGTAAGACTGCCCTGCCGTCCGAAAACAAGGATTTCTTGTCTCGATATAATTGACGTATGCAGGTCAGCTGGCGCAGTCGCGAGGCATTCTTCATGCGCAGCTCAACAGAGGACGCATTGTGTGTGAGACGAGGACACAGTGGAGAAATCTGTTAAACTAGGCAGGAATGCGCTCGAGCCCTTCTGAAAAACAAGTGTGCTTAAATGTGCGCTTGTACTGTAGGCCTACTTCACATTCAAAAAGCAAATATTTAAAAAAAAAAAACTGTAGGCTACTTGCGGAAAATATCATGTTAATGAAATAAAATGTTACTTATTCGATATTATAAAACGGTTAGTTCCAATCCTTGATTCTGATTGGTCAATATAGCTGTGTTTTATTCACGATCAAACACGGCTGACCGCCTAGCAACCGCTCTTAGCAACTTAAATACATGTTTGATCTCATCGATATTGTTCATTGAAGCTCTAGTAGAGTATTGCGAGAGATCGAGTAAGCGAGTGTATAGGCCCTACCTGCATTTACAGTAGCATTTTCATTCAGGTCAGTCAGTCCTATTCATAAAAAATCTGTTTGAATGTCCACTGCGATATCCTGTCCTTTCAACAGTTAAGGGGTTTTCCCGAGCCCATAGTCATCGGTCGGGTGCGTCTTCCTTCTCACAAGTTGAAGTCCTTTCAATGTAAAAGTCTTCTACTGACTGACTCACTCATAAAGACAGTCTTTGTCGCCATCTATTGGCGAAATAATGTACCGATGTAACTGCTGTTGCTGTTTATGGTGGTCAGGGACTATTTTTTCAGGGAAGGAAAGGAAGGCTTTTAGTGATTTTACTCCACAAAAGTTGCATAGATACATATTTTTCGGCTTTAATATGTGTGGTAACCGTTTTATAAAAGCAATAAGGTACGAGAGGCTGTGCTGTATCGTGAATAAGTCACGGCTGAAGGGTGTTGTTAGGCACGACGCGAAGCGGAGTTTTTATATTTGAAGTTAACATATTTGAGGGGGCGTTTACACGTCACCGCTTTCAGCAAAAACGGGAAACGGTTTGTCTGTTCATTCAGGCTATGTTTACACGGAAACAATCTGAAGAGAAAACGCAAAAGTGGCGTTGCGTTATCAATTTTTATTCTGCGTTTTCTCTTCAGATTGTTTCCGTGTAAACATAGCCTGAATGAACAGACAAACCGTTTCCCGTTTTTGCTGAAAGCGGTGACGTGTAAACGCCCCCTCAAATATGTTAACTTCAAATATAAAAACTCCGCTTCGCGTCGTGCCTAACAACACCCTTCAGCCGTGACTTATTCACGATGCAGCACAGCCTCCTTATTGCTTTTATAAAACGGTTACCAAAAACGCAAAAGTGGCGTTGCGTTATCAATTTTTATTCTGCGTTTAGACGATCTGCGTGCATATAGTGACGCAAAAGTGAGTGAAATTCGATGTAGTATGTGAAGCACTGCCACACAACAACACCAAGTCCGCGCGCCTGCGTACAACCTTCCTTCTACTTCTCTCCCTAGTAGACTTTTGCGTTTTTTCCCTTTAAGACGCTTTGTTGCTATGATACAGAATATCCGTTGGCAGGTGTGGTATTAGTCCCGCCCGTCCTCCACTGTGATTGGACGACTGGGTAAAAAGTGACAGTGATGAGCGCTGCGTTTTACCCACAGTTGAACATTCTTCAACTCTCGGCGACCTGTAAAAAGCGGCGAACGCTCAGCGCTTCAGCGTGTAAAAGACGCTCAGCACCTCTTTACACTCATGGCGTTTTAAATACGCGGCGCACCCATTGAAAACAATTGAAAAAACACGCCAGCCGCGTAAAAAAAAAAGCTTTGGTGGACATACGGCCTTACAAAGTGACATCGCCACCTACTGGCCTGGCACGAATAATACAGCGTTTTTAATAATTTTCACGGATCCGGGGATCTTTTTTGCAAAACTGTCGTCTGTATGCGGAAAAACATGAAGGGAAATGTTTCCGTTTTTTAGCACATTGTTGTTGTGTAAATATATCCTCAAGCACATGCAAAGCACTTGATTATAATCTACTGATTTTTAACTGGTGTGTTATTCAATATTACGTTTGAAATATGAGATGTAGGCCTACTAAAGTGCAACTTCATCATGACATACAAGTTTAAAGTATTTTAGCCTGTCATAAATTCTTTTCAAAATGATAGTTTAACTATATTTCAAAGACAACAGAAGTAATTATGAAATGATAAAGATGTGCTTGAGTCTTACTTAAGTGGGTCAAAAGAAGCAGTCAAAAGTTCAGCTAATTGCATTTAATATAAATTTAAACCATAATACATTTTTATTTAATTGCAATTATCATGTAATTATGTGTCTGAAATTATCTTTTATTATAGGCTATGTAGTCTAATATTATAGAAGCCCCCCCCCTTTTTTTTTTTTTTTTTTTTTTTTTTTACAATTAGGGGAGTACTTACCAAAACAGAGCCTTTTTTCCAGAGTTTCTGTTCCTGAAAGCACTTTAAAGGGACAAAGAGTTCCCCTTCATCGCTCCGCTTTGCCTTTGTTTATTTTGAAACGCAATACTTCTCTCATCTCATCGTGCATGAGTGTCTGTCCACAAAGAAGACTTTAGATTTGATCTCCAATGGCTCATACCGACATGATTGTTTAGTATGTACTCCTCAAAAACAGGCTTGAAGTATCTAGCTAAATTGCAATAAACATGAAATAAAAAATCCCACGTTTCCAATAATATGTTATATAATATGTGCATGGTAACCAAAACTTAAACAGATTACAGGTGTGGTGTGTTGCCTCACAACATTGTTCGGTGTTTGTGACAGAAATCTTTGATAATTAACAAAAATATTCTCACTATTGAACATTAGTTTCAACACCCTTCTTTAATTAGCATGACTCATAGGCCTATCAATGATATATGTATTATCTTGTATAAGTAATGTGCAATTGTATGGCCATAGTACAAGTCTGTCACATGAGAGAAATATCATAATGTATATTTCTGCACATTACCCTTGTGCACTTGTTTTAATGGCTGTTATCTCTCTTATATCGGCTCAGGGCCACACACACACACACACACACACACACACACACACACACACACACACACACACACACACACACACACACACACACACACACACACACACACACACACACACACACACGTTCAGGTTCTCTGTCTGTGTTCGTCATCCGCACTCCCTGCCCCCACCGACACACACACACACTCCCACACACACACTCCCACACTCACAGCACAGGGTGTGGATGGTGAAACTCAATACTGTGGCTTTGTCTCAAACTCCTGAGCTTCCTATCTAGACAGCATGGGCATTTTAAATCCCTTCAAAGATGTTTGTGCTCATCACAGTAAGACATTGTTAGTTGCTGAAGTCAGAATCATAAGCCATAAGCTTACATTAGTAAAAAGTTGTCCGTCAGGAAGAGTTTATGAGTGTGCGACGTATGATGTAAACGAGTGGCTGTTAAAGGCAGCATGAAACTTAAGTTGCGAGAGTCTTTTCTTCCCTATTATGACATGAGTGAAAACGGCTTCTGGAACGAGAGCAATAAGGTGGGGCTTGATTTTGTCCTTGGGGGTTTGATTGGTTGGTTGGATGGTTTAGGTTTGCTATTGGCCAATCTCATGTGAGTGACAGGTTGCTCCGCCCTCGTGCCAGTATACACGTCATCAGAGAAGAGAGATGTAAGAGGGACGGATATGTGATATATAAGTCCTCCTGTAATGAGACCAAGTGTTTTTTTAATCAAACTTTAAGTGTGCATGATGGGAGTTAAAAAGAAAAATAATAATTTATGATGTTTATTAATTTATTAATTTTTTTCACCCTAATATGAAGTTAGTTATGTGATTTAACGTTTTAATTAGGATATGTTTAATATAACTAAATTAATTTCAACTTATTTTAAGTTATTTTGCTGCCCTGGCATTTCTGAGGGCCACAGACCCGGTTGTGGAAAGGTGGAAAACTTGTGAATTATTCATGAATCACAAAATTCAAGCATTATACTTTTGTTTCTGGGACATTTCTAGGATCACACAGGCTGTCGGTGTACAAATAAGCCCTATTATGCCACATTTAGCTGTTTAAAAGACACCAAAATGAGTCATATTTACAAGATTCCCAATTATTTCAGATGTCTCCATAAAATGGGTTGCTCAGATTTTGGTTTATCTAATAAAATCGCGCCCTGTCCTAGTGGTAGCGTGCTTTATTATTCACTCGGCCGTCAACAGTGATCAAGTGATCGAGTGTGTGTGTGTGTGTGTGTGTGAGTGTGTGTGTGTGTGTGTGTGTGTGTGTGTGTGTGTGTGTGTGTGTGTGTGTGTGTGTGTGTGTGTGTGTGTGTGTGTGTGTGTGTGTGTGAGTGAGACACGGCCCGTGTCAGAAGCGGGCTAGAATCCGTCAGCATTCAGTGCTCTCGGTCTCGGGTGCGCGCTCGGGATTGGCCCGTTACGGTTAAAGACACTCCCCTGATCACGGACGAACACCCTTCCTCAACCGCAAGCCTTCCGGTCTCGAGTGTTATGTAAAATACCCGACTCTGTTCTCGAAAGTTGACTCTAAAGTTGAGTTGTAGTTGTAAATCGAGCCATTTTAAACTTTCCGTTGATTTATTTTACGGTATCAACAAGCGACTAAAGAGCGCGCGATGGTGTTGAAATCTGAAGACGGAGTCGGTGAGTGACGATCATCGACAGATGTTACTTTTACCAAACTTATTCTTCATCATAAACAACACGCGCTTGTTTATATCAAATATCTGTGATATGATATCTGAGATAAATTTAAATGTCTATTGACATCCATTCACTGTGTTCAAAGCTTGACTCCTCTAGAAGTTGTGTTTTTTCCCGTAAATATAACGTCACATTTTTTAACGGTGTATTTATTTCGATTTCGTGAAACAAACTAGCTTTTAATAAATAAATAAACAAATATTATGGTCTTGTTTCTACATGTACCTTACTTTGAGGATAATCAGATACTTATTTGTAGGCTGTTATGGGGAATGAGTGTGATATAATGCTGCATATTAAATGTCTCTTTTGACAACAATACTCCCTCATGCGAGCTGTCCATCATCTCTTCTTCTTTGTAGTGTATGCAGTTTTGAATTATTCATGGGGTAATGAAAGAAAGGCCTCTGGTTTTGACGAGAGATGAATGTGTTTTATTGTTCCATGATCCTCTTATGTGCAAACATCTCAGTTAATATGCTTTCTGTTATTTGAGCTGTGAAGAAAATTAAATCCCTGTGTGTTTTTGCAGTGCAGTGTCCTCGCACTGGTTTTGTCCTCACTTTTAGTCCTGCATGTTCGCCTGTTTAATTCCTTCACTTCCTAGTGTGACTCAGACAGGCAGTGACTTGTCTGAACCAACCTTTTGATTTCAGAGCAAGTATCCACAAAGTATTGCACATACCGTGAACAGAGAAGTTTCCTGGACGTTTAGCAGTAGTAACATGCTGTAGTCGTGTGTGTGTGTGTGTGTGTGTGTGTGTGTGTGTGTGTGTGTGTAACACTTGTTGTCTGTCCCTGAGGAATGTGGTTCAGCTGTCTGGGTTCAGTGAGGGGGTTGGGATGTTTTCTGTGGGAATGCTAAATGCTGAGAGCTCAATGTGACAGACTTTTGACCATACAGTATCGACAACTTATTTTGGCCAAGAGCCAACTACAAAATAAACCAATTTGAACAGAATCAAGTTTGGACAACGAACACGAAACGAAGCACAATATACAATTGTGCTTGAGCATTTCTTGCACTCAAATAAATGCTGGGGGTGTTTCAATCATATTTGGGTCAATTATGGACAAACCCAAACGTTGGGTTTAAAAATTACATTTACACTAGCAACTCCATCCATCCTAACCACCCACCCGTCCATCCACCCGTCCACCCATCCACCCGTCCATCCACCTGTCCATCCACCTGTCCATCCACCCATTCATCCACCCACCCGTCCATCCACCCGTCCATCCACCCACCCGTCCATCCACCTGTCCATCCACCTGTCCATCCACCCATCCATCCATCCATCCACCCGTCCATCCATCCATCCACCCACCCATCCGTCCATCCACCCGTCCATCCACCTGTCCATCCATCCACCCGTCCATCCATCCATCCACCCACCCATCCGTCCATCCGTCCATCCACCCGTCCATCCACCCACCCGTCCATCCACCCACCCGTCCATCCACCCACCCGTCCATCCACCCACCCGTCCATCCACCCATCCGTCCATCCATCCATCCATCCATCCATCCATCCATCCATCCATCCATCCATCCATCCATCCATCCATCCATCCATCCATCCATCCATCCATCCATCCACCCGTCCATCCATCCACCCACCCATCCGTCCATCCACCCATCCACCCGTCCATCCACCCACCCACCCGTCCATCCACCCGTCCATCCACCCATCCATCCATCCATCCACCCGTCCATCCACCCGTCCATCCACCCATCCATCCACCCGTCCATCCACCCGTCCATCCACCCACCCACCCGTCCATCCACCCGTCCATCCACCCATCCATCCATCCATCCACCCGTCCATCCATCCACCCATCCATCCACCCGTCCATCCACCCGTCCATCCACCCATCCATCCACCCGTCCATCCACCCGTCTACCCATCCACCCAATCCACCCACCCATCCACTCGTCCATCCACCCGTCCACTTATCCATCCACCCATCTAATCTGTTTGAAATACAATTATTAAGATAACGGATTTCAAATTCCAAAATTTGGTCACTTTGATCACTTGCATATTGTAACTGTTGAGAAGTATGCGTGGGTTGCTCTTTCCCATAGTAAGGGTGTGGAGCGTATAACGGCCTTCTGAGAAAGACACTTGACAGGAAATGTCACCTTACGTTGAACCCTCACAGTAAGAAGCATGTCTCAGCTGAGGATCTTGGGAAACGCAGTGCAGTTTAATGTCACTAACGTGTCTGTGACCTGACTGTTGAGTCGAGCTGCTGCTATTGATTTATTTCTGCTCTGCTCTCAGTTTCCTGTCTGTGTGCTGTTGGTTATCTATGTGTGACCGCTGTGGTCACATGACTTCCTGTCTTGCGTTCTACAGGCGCTGTGTTTATCAGGTGAAGGGCATGTGGGATGTGGACCGTGTGTCTGTTCACACCATCAGTAGATGGAGAGATAGAGGACAGAGATGTTTTTTTTTTCTTGATAAGCTACATCTGTGACATGCTGTCGAATATCACAGAAAATAAATGCATCTCTCATTTTTTATAATCAAGTAAAAGTTGTTTACAATTGCAGTAGAAATAAAACATCTTAAACATTGTGCATTGAGCAACGTCCACCCACAGGAATGACTCCTGTAATGCATGACTAGAAGTGCATCCACTTGTGGAAAAGTAGATGATTTCATTGACTTTATTATCTAAATCTACAAGTTGTTGTATGCCCCATAGACTTCCATTGTAAGTGCATTACTACACAATTGGCTTGTTTTTATAAGCTGACGTCACTTCATGTTTTGGAAACAAATGTTGGTTACATCGATTGTGTTGGGGTCAAATAAACGGCCATTGGTTTTCATGCAGTTTGGTAAAAAAAAATTATAGGAAACCTTTATTGTAGCTTGTTAAAGACTAAAATATAAGAACACATGAGAAATACATGTAATTTAAGACTCAACGTTTACTTGAAAATGAAGACTTGTCTTCTGAATAATCCATGGAGAATGTGAATTCTGTTCTGGTTTCTTCATCTATTTGAGCTTCACAGTGAAAGGATGTCCCCCCCGGATCTCAAGTTTGCAGAATTTTACCTTTACAAGGGTTTGAAAACCAGTCGTAACAAAACGACAGCGGTTATTTTCACTTATGGGTCAGCTTGCAAGAGAGGTGGGCCTGTTTTCTGAGGAAGCGGAGCCATATAGCAGAAGTAGGGCTAAGATACCTAGTGCTGAATGCAATAAATACTTGCACTATAAATAATACTGTTTACTTGCAGTTATTTGCACCTTAGTGTGCATATAGTCACTAAAAGTAACCATGACAAAAAAAATAGAAAAAAAAAATAGGTGGAAATTATTATATTTCTTAAAGGTGCTATGTGGAGTTTTTCTTCTAAAATGAATCCTTTAGACCCAGTTTCGAATGATGTCTTACTCTTATCTGTAATAATAGTAATAATAGTGCACATTTATCTAGGTTAATAACTTTAGAGCAAACGGCCATGTAACGTGGCTAACCAGGCATTGGGACTGTTGATGGTCAAGAGTTTTTATAACGTAGCCTATATGATATAGTTAAGCGACATCACACGACCAAGACAGAGTGCTGAATACCATCACTATTGAAAATGTGAAACCGATTTCACTTGACAGTTCAATAAACAAATAATTAAAATTAAGACACATTTTAGATGCAAAATTGACTCTAAAATAATTCCAAACAAAGATCACAGCAGAACCATAATGCAGCTCACAGGAACACTTAACCGTGTTTTCATGAGTGAATGATTCAGCGAATCGGTTGAGTCTAAGATTCAATGACTCGCTCATAAACACCTTCCTCATTCCTGAACGAATCAGCCGTTTGAGCGAATCGCTTAAATACATGACTCATTCGTTCAACTGCCGCCTCCTACTTGTGGTTTAGTTTCGTGTTTAAAAGTGTCATTCTTTCCAGAATTTCTTATTTGTATTTTCCACAAATATATAAAACGGTCTCATGACATTATTTAATGCAGTTGTCATTTTTCAGTGTAAATTATTTAATTTGATTGCTAACAGCCCTATTGTGTTTTATTATTCTAATTTAATTTGATTAAATTTAAGAATTTAAAATGAAAGCTGAAGCATAGCCTATATTTAAAATGATTTGGGGACAAATGCCCTTTTAAAAGGTTAAAATATCATAAATATGCAGATTTAAATATGTCAAAGCTGAGAATATTGCTTCAGAAAACTTTTTTTTTTTTTTTTCTGGGCAAGCTTATGTTTTTTTACTCAGACAAGTGAAAGTGAAAAGGCTTAATGTCGAGCCATGCTAACGTTACGTTACTACTTCATGTTTCAAATGATAAGCCAAATTTAAGGTCGGTGAGTGATTTCCTGCCCGATATACTTTACCACAAGGACCCGATCTGTCCCTCACAGAGTGAGAGACTTCACAACTTCCTGTGGAGTTTATTTCTGCAATAACTGACCACATATAATTTGGTAAGACTAAGCCTCTTCTCATCGACTAACGTTTAGTTGATTATTCGGGAGCAGATGCCTCTTCATGAATGAAAGTATTTAATATTAGAAAATGTGTTTATGAATAACGCTAACATTTCCCACAGTATATAGTCCTCACATGGCGTGAACCTCTGCCTCAGTCAGGATTTGTGGTGTTTACTCATCAGATTTCTCCTGTACGCTTTGGTTTGCTCACATGAACGGCAGGATGTTTACTCTGCAGAGCTTCAGGATGTTTGCTCAGCACATCGGCCGTCGGCTCGGGCCTCCCCGTCGCAGCTCACACATCAGATCTGCAGAAAAATCCTCCGGTGCCTCATGATCCTTTAGCTGGGCTGATGATAAAAATAAACCGCTCTGCATTCCACACACAGGCCTTGGAACAATCTCTTATTGTTGCTCGTGTTATTTTTGGCTGATGCCTGCTGCCTTGATTCCCTGGCTTTCACTCAGACCCGTGAGTCGTGTGATATTGAAAGCATGTGCGTGACAGAACTGTGTCACCACCTCAGAGATCTGATTTAAGAGCCTCTCAGGACACACCGATTCCAGGAAAAGCATTTCAATGATGATCCCAGGCCTTGATCATTATGCTATTATTACAAGTTTATCGGATTAGGTGAGCTTTACACAGTAGGCTCCAAAAATGCAGACATTGCCGCGCTTTACTGTTTGAGCAACGTCAATGTCATATTCCCGTTATACTCTGTGTTAGTGAAGTAGTGATCATGAAAGTGTGACTCATTGGTCTGAGTGTGAGACTGATGACATTTCCTCCCCTGCTCTCCTTCGTCATATGAACACAACACTTCATACACCACCAGTATTATGTGGCTCTAAGACAATGTGGATTTACGAGAGTTACGATTGACACCGAAAGGGATATGCCTAGTTCACAAAAAAAATTACAATTATGTCATCATTTACTCACCCTCATGTCCTTCCAAACCGGTTTGAATTTCATTCTTCTGGGGAAGACAAAGGAAAATGTTGGCAATTAAACAGTTTTGGTGACCATTGACTTCCATTGTCTCAAAATACCTTCTTTTATGTTCCACAGAAGAAAGAGAGTTGTAAACTGTCCCTTTAATAGAAAGTACACTCCTGAAATAAGCAAACTGCTGGTTAGTTTGTATGTCTGTGGGGTGGCCTCTTCCTGAGAGGTTTTTAACAGAATAATATGAAATGTGCCTTTGTGGACCAGATTTATTGCTGATGGTAAATATTCTGGCTATATGAGACTAAATATTCGATTGTAAAGAGAGAGAAAAAATCTCATTGTCCTGTTGGTTGGTACTAATGCAACTTGGGCCAAGTAACACGATCCCTCTTGTGGCCAGTGTATCTGCTTGATCCATAAACAAAAGTGAAGAAATTACAAGTGAAGGTCTGCAAGAAAGAGCAGAGAATGGCCACTAGATGGGGCAATCCTTGTTTATGATGACATTAAGTCTGAGAGAGAAGGGAGGAGAGAGAGACAGAGTGTGGGATGGAAAGGACCGTCTGCACATGGACTTCAGCAGTATGTGTGAAATGTGTCTTCCTCTTTCTCGGTCTGAGGTAGCGAATGTCTGTCTTTGTCATACTTGACTGCCAATTCTTACCTGGATGAGGTGTTTGGTTTGAGTTTTTCTTTGGATAATGAAGGGGAGAGTTTTGATGAGTGAACAGAAGTGTACTATTGATGTCAGGACGACATATTCATTTCACTAAAGATTGCGGAATCAGGTCAGTTCGCTTTGATACTGAAATGGCTACTTGGCAGGGTGTTGAAACTATTGTGTTAGTGTGCCAAGTTACATTTTCTTTGCTGTAGAATGAATGCAAGTGCCTGTAATGTGAACAGTCTCACATATTGAGTGGTTTAATTGCAAACAGATAGATTATTTGTGGACTCGATACAACTCTCTGCAGTGTTGTTGAGCGTTCACAGGACATGTGACGTTAGTGGCACATGGCTTCTCCCTTCCTTCACGCAGTCATTTGTTCCTTTTCTGCTGCATCTACCAGTCACTGGCTGACCATTAGCTTAAGGAGCTTTAATTTTACTGGTTCATGTTCAGAAGGACAGAAAATACGTTGGTTGGCTTGAGCCTAGCATGATTCTGTGATACGCTGTCAAGCTGTACTTGATTCCAGGCACTATAGGAATGATGATTATTGTATTGTAAGTTCAAGGGATTTCTGAAACCATATTCAGTTGTAGCCAAACTCCATGAAGAAAGACATTGTCTCATTTATCTAGAGCATAGTTGCATTGATTTATGGTGTTCAGTCATCAATTATCTGCCCACTGTCATATCAGTGTTCATTCGCCAAGAAGTCCCACGCTGCCCTTGGAAATGCTGTCTCTTTCAGCAGGTCAGACCTGGTGCCCAGTACATTAAAGTGAGTCTAGTACGTTTGAACAATGCCATAATACATCCAAGTGAATGCAGTTTCTCAGTATTTCTGTCGTGGGGTCAACCTTCCAGAGGTAAGGAATGTGCAATGTGTTACATTGTAGAAGTAAAACCAAAGAGCCAAAAACAAGATACAAAGTATTTATGATGTCGGATTAGAAGTTCTGAATTTCGGTTTTGACTACTGTTCGATTAATCGTCCTGCTCTAAAGCACACACATGGTGAGACAGCCTAAGAGAAGTGTCTTTGACTGATGACCAGACTTGTTTCAGTGAGTAAATGTTTAATGTTTACAGGCTGGCAGGACAGATGTGGCTCCTTTACAGAGACTTTGTGTTTTGCAAATCCTACTGAATGAGGGGAATCAGCTGTACTTGAAAGATAATATTCTCTCGAGAGAAGGACATAAAGGTGGATAAAAGCAGAGACAATTGAAAAGGTTTTCTTGACAACAAAGGAGCAAGTTGAGGTGTAGTGGTTAAGGTTGAGAGCGAGCCATGAGCCACTATTTAAACAATCAACTTAGCCTAGCCACCAAGTAGGCTAAGTAGCCTTTTACCACATTGCATCCATGGGTCATAGGGACCACCATGGATGACTACAGTCCATCATAGGGGTAAAGTCTTTAGATTGTGGGGAAAGTCTAAACTCCTGAAGGAAACTCATGACGACACGGGGAGAACATGCAAACTCCATGTTCAGCCGGGGCTCGAACAAGGGTTCGAGGGTCGCTACTGCAGTGTTTCTGAAGATTTTCAGCGCCACTGCAAAATCTTCACATGATCAGTACTATTACGACATTCACTTACACACTGTAAAAGCAAAACAGTAAAAGTAGACGCCTCCGTCTCAACATACTGTACGTGACCGTTGCGACGTATATTCACATCAAATGTTAACGCAGAGGAACTGGACACTGCAGTTCACAAAAGTTCATTATTTGCTTGTGATTTAAAGCCTTTCCGGTTAAACATGTCATTCACACGCTTTTCTGAGCTCAAACACCCGACGCACTAAAAGTCTGTCAAACAGCGCCTGGTTACTGGCCTAAGTTATCTTTTGAGTCTTATTGCGCTAATACTGGCAAATACACACAAGGTTTAAATAAACAAAGTTGGTTATGTCTGAAGTGAAAGAAAACAGGAAATGTAGAGAAAATCTGCTTGTTAAATGCGTGTATATTATTAGACGCGTCGCGTGCAGGTCTTAAAGAGACAGTACCCATATAATAGTAAACATGCTGCCGCTTGTCCTTAAAGGGATAGTTCACCCAAAAATAAAAATTCTGTCATTATTTACTCACTCTAATGTTGTTCCAAACCTGTATTAATTTATTTCTTGTGCTGAACACAAGAAGATATTCTGAAGAATGTGGCTTACCAAATAGTTGCTGGTCCCCATTGACTTCCATAGTAGAAAATATATATACTATGGAAGTCACTGGGGTATATCAACTGTTTGGTTACCCAGATTCTTCCAAATAACTTTTGTTTTCAACAGAAAAAAATAAACTTATTTGGGTTTAAAACAAACAATCAGGCCTTGAATCTGTTGATGGTATGTAATATTTGTATGTCTTAAAATGTCCATTTCTGTCCACAAAACTTGCCAGAGGTCATGGTTTAAGGAGTAATTAAAAAAAAAAAAAATCTTCCGATGGTGCATGCCGTGTGCCGGTGTAAACAGGCGCATGTAGGCAGTGATAGCATTGTAAAATGCAGAATTTCCTTGCACAACAGCTGCTAGCAAAGACATCAACATCAGTAACGCTTGTAATTCGTTATCCATGTTGCAGTCACGAACGTTACGTAGTCCAGGCTGTTTTGTATGTTTTCTTCCCGGGGACGGGTCATGTGATGGGTGTCTGACGAATCAGGGAAAGATACGCCATGACTGAAGACACCCAATCATAGAGCCGGGTGTGAGCCTCTGCATCATCGTTTCTAAAGTCCTCCATTTTGACCGTCTTCACTAAAACGCCCTCCGGAGATTCAAAATGCAAAACGAGGTCGGAGCGTTTTTAAACTTCTCCGTTTTAGGTCTTCGTTTTTGCCGTTGTAGTCTGGACGGGACGTGCAAACATAGCAAAAGGTCTCCGTTTCTAAACGAAAACGCAGTAGTGTGGATGGGGCCTTAGTCACCATGACACACCCAGGTTGGATCCAGTGGGATTTCTTCATGTGGGACACTGTAGGACACTTTCCTTGCTCCAGTCCCTGAGATATGTCTGTCAGGATCTACTTTCAATATCCAGCAGCACTGTCTGCAGTTGTCTGTTGCCTTAGCAATGTAATTTTGTTACCGTTACTGATGGTCATATATTCCTACAATAATCAGGAATGAAATCATAGCTCAGGTTCTGTTGGAGCTGATGCATGTCTCTGCAATTTCTTTGCAGCTCAGTCGTTATATATATATTAAAGCTCTTGAGCTCTTGATAGAAGGGATGGTGTGGGCATATTTTTTTGCTCCCTGGCTCCCGTAGGCACATGTTAAACTGGGTTAAATCCGAAGGAGGAGATCCTCAAGTATTAATGTCCTGACTGAGAGTTCTCCAAAGGTTCTGGACGGAAAATAAGATTGTGCCAATCCTGACAACATGGAGTTTGGGCTCGGTCTTCAAGGGTTTATGTCAAGAGGCTCTCTGTAATTGCGGTTTTTCTTTGCTGGGTTGCGGTGCCTGTGCCATTAGGAAGGCCTTCACCCTTCCATTCAATCAGAGCGATTATAGAGCAGCTTTTGTGACTGATCAGAGCAAAACACTCTTCACTCTTTACGGCTTAAATAAGGACCACAGAAACAGGTCAGGACAAACTCCTGCTGCTGTCAGTGGAGAGATGGGAGCATGCACACTAAATATGTCAGCAAAAAAAAGCACATGATAAACGAGGTCAATGAATAAGCTTGTTCTGGATAATACCCTGATCAAACCAGCTGAGCTGTGTTTTACAAATCCAGAACATGGGTGTGCAAGACGCAAGTCGAGAGATGCTGGTTTCGGCTCTTTGAATCTGCAGTTCCTGTTATCAGTCAGAGACATGTTGGTTTTCTTGGAATATGAACCTTTCATGTTTTCATCCCAATACCAAAAAATGATGTGTATCGTCCCGATCTGAAACCAGCACAGTTTTTTTTTTTATCAATGTAGAATTTCTGTGTGTGGAAGAAGTCATAATGACTCTTTTATGTGTTAAAAACAATCTACTAAATACAGACTACTTCATTATAAAGAAAAATTTCCCAATGCCACGTGAAAAAAATGTAGGCAAGATAGTAGTATCATGGCCCTTTGTCGGTTAACCTTCAACACTCGAAAATACTTAGTCAAGAACACATGACTAATGCTTCCAGTGTCTTCTGCTTCTAGATATTTTATAAAACTGTCCTCTATGCTGCTTGATATACAAACTGGTGCATAACTGATTCTTTTAATCGATCACAATCATAGACATACTGGTTTGTTGCACAAATAGTTTTACTGTTTACTGCACTTTATTATTCTTCTAGTTATTCACCTTAAGCGGATAATCAATCAGAAGTCTTGCACATTCACAGAAAGGTTGACTTACTTCCAGGTTGCAAAATAAGGTGGACGGGGACAGAAAGAAGGGTTTTGTTTGGGACTTGTCTCTAGCTGTGTGGGTTCTTGTGTGTGGGATGTTGTAGCATTAGCATGTGTGGGTGATTCTGATTAGCAGCCCACTGACTGGCTGTTGCTCTGAAATTACTCAATTTCAGACCTGATCTGATCCTGCAGCCTTAAACGTTTGAGATTGACCCATTTATCAGTTTCGAGCTGCAGCAGATAGGCCTAGCTGTTGATAGGTTGTGCTACTTCTGTCTTAATTCATGTTAAGTGATTTGTATTTGCATAGTGCTTTTCATAATCCGTTTAAAGGCAATAATGTCTTATGCTAGGATCAGACCACACAATCCATTTGTCCACAATCCACAATCCATTAATTCAAGTCATTAAAATCGGCAAGCAGCGATGATTGGTCGGGGGTGCAACGTTTAGTCTGACAGGTTTCTTGTCCACGACCCAACAAGAATTTAGGAGTCATAATCTGACACCGTGACATAGGTCTGCACGATATTGGAAAAAAAATACATTGCAATATTTTTTTCCCCAACGATATATATTGCGATATTGAGAGCCATAACTTACAATAATTATCATTTCATGATATTAATAATTTCACTAATAAGCAAGCTTCATTACAAGTGACAAAAAAGGTCACTTAATATTTTATTCCAAAATTAGAACATTTCTGTAAACACAAAAGCAGAACACATTTTTAAATAAAACAGCAGCTTTACACCAACCCCCTGATTGGTTTACAACAATATAAATTAAAATAAATATATTTTTTATAAAACAACTTAAGCATTTTGGTTCACAATCTTTTAAGTCAACTTTTAAGCCAAAGTGCCAAAGTAAAACAGTGTTGGTGTTGGTCATCATAATCATATGAAATAAACAAAATTATATAAAACTTTAATATGTTTTGTATTAAATCTTCTAAACAGATTAGAGAACATGTTTCTGTAAACAGAAAAGCCGAACACATTTAAACAGCAGCTTTACACCATACCGCCTGTCAGCGCCGCCGCTCCACGCGCATCATGCGCTGAGGGGGCACCAAAAAAATTGCCTAATGAAAAATCAATAATTCTAATGCCGATATTATTTCAGTATAGAAATAAAGACATCCCAAGTCTCCCGGAAGTTCCGGGAGTCTCCCGCATATTGATAGCGGCTGATGCCCGCGAATTATTTAAAATCTCCGGAATCTAGAGCGAGCGCGCCCGCGAGACAGAGACTGTGCTCCTAACCGCGCAGCGCGTGCACGGCAGAGAGAGCAAGAGACCGCGCGCGTGCCTCATGAAGGGCATGTAATATCTCCTGCTGGTGCTACTGTGCTACTACCCTTCACATCGCATGTTCCGGCGATGTCGATGTTAAAATCGAATATCGTTCAGCCCTACCGTGACGGACATAAATATTGTGTAGTCTGAATGCGGCATAACCGCTCCGGTGAGCAACTGTGGCAAGGAAAAACCTCCATAAGATGTTTAGGCAGCGCCGGGAAAGAACCTGTGTGGGGAGCCCATCCTACTCTGGCATTGCAGGGAATTCATTTTCTTCATGTGGGTTTCTCGAGAAAAGCGAACACTGAGCTCTCTCTTCACCTCGTTTCATTGTTCATTGCTGGAGGAAGCAGAACTGTGTGTTTGCCACTTGTATGACTGGGAGGGGTTTTCCATCATCCAGCATACATGTGAAGTGGTTCACCATATCTATCTTTCCCTCAGACTCTCAGAACACAAGGGTTTTTACATTGGTAAATAAAGAGTTTCTTTTCAAATTAGGTCTAAATTCATTTTGTGCAGTGTTATGATTTTCTACATAATTGCTTTAGGGTCATAAACTTTCCTTCTGATGTTGAGAAAATAGGCATAATTCCAATGTGGGTTTTTTTTTTACAACTTTTTCTCATGGAAATTTTTGGTTCCCATAAATCTGGATGTTTTGTCTCTGTTTCGGTAAAATCTAGTTTAATTAATGTAGTAATCTAGTTTCAATTACTATGTTCTACACATTTGTAGCATTAAGTTTTTCCCTGAAATCCACTTGTTATATAATGTGGTCTCAAACAGGACCAGGGTTGAGAATCACTGTTTAGAGAAATATATGTAAATGACCTCCACATATTGGCATAGGCTAGGTCAGGGGTTCCCAAACTTTTCCATGACAAGGCCCCCCCTTTTGCAGGATGTGTTATTGAACCCATCGACAACACTATGGCAAATGTAGAAATAAATAAATAAAACATCTGTTAACATCAAATTATGTGATGGTGTTTGATACCAGCCAACCACACTGTAAAATCCGATTAGTTCCGCTTACTCAAAAAAAGCATGCAAACCGATTGCACTTAAAAAACTAAGTACAGTGGAATCGGTATTGCGTGTTGTATTAACAAATCCTTGTTTAGTATGGTAAACTTACTCTTGAGTTTAAGTTACTAAAATAAATGTGTGCGATGTACTCCTGACTTAGTATAGTCTACTCAGAATTACCATTTCAAACAACTAAGTAAAACCATGTGAACTTTACTTAAAGCGATTCTGATTTACTTGTTAAAACCATGCAAACCGAAGTAACTGTTACTTCTGTAAATGAAGTACTTCAAACATTAATTTTACAGTAATCAATTGACATTATTCTGAAGATATTCTCAATCTCAAACACCAAATGCTCACCTATATGTTAACTCTGTTCTGCAAACTCACTATACACTTGTCACAAATGTACCAGAGAATAAGTATAAAGTATCATAAAATAGAAATATTTAACACACAACCACATTATAGTTGAAAAACAGGTTTATTCTTTGAACATTAACCATTGGTATTTAATTTCCAATGTTAAAATCAAAGTCTTAAAACCTTTTGAATCTGATAAAGTATACATTACCTTGACATTTTTAATTTTATTCTGATTGTATTTTATCATCTTATTTGTCCAGATAAACCTTGTTATTTCAATCAATCAAATTTTGGCACAGGATTTCACAATTTTGAGTTCTTGACTTGGCTGATAAGTTAACTTTTTTTAACCGGATTATATGTATTAATATGAATTTTTGAGAAATATACTTGTTTTTATGAGTGTATCCAGTACAGAGATGTTTACTGGGAAAACAGTCAAATCTGTACTTTAGACAGCTGATAGAGATACTAATTGGTTTCGAAGAGATTAAAATGTTAGTCATTACTATAAGTGATCAGTACCACTTGAAGACAAAATTCAGACTAAAATTATCAATGTCAAGGTATTAGCGCCAACCCCAGATTATGTCTTCTTACAGAACTAGAATGCGCACACACGCTTATCACACTGCCATAAAATATAAAAATAAAAACATTCTTCAAAGTACAGAGTGAAAGCAACACCCAGGGGTGTGAACAACGGAACGGACAGCGGAATGTTTGCCTATCTGCACATATACAACGGTACCAAAATTGTTTTTCAATAATCTCCCAGTAATATACAGTACATAACATTGTCATTTGTGGAAAAACATCCACTGTGTCAAGTTTGTTCTGTCCCAGGCCAAGCATCACTCGTTGAATGTGTTTTTCATAGCTTTAGGGTAGTCCAAGTGTAGCGCATAGCCCAAACAAGAGGCAAAGTGCTTGAGGTAGGTTCTGGAGAATGTCCATTACAATACCTCCTTCAAGAATGATGGCAGTAGACACTGGGTCGAGATGGAGATGATTTGGAGAGAGAGGCGCATCTTCACTGATGACAGTCAGCAACCCAACAGATACCTGGGCCCAGGCCTCATTACTGTCAGAATCCTGTATACAACCAACGAAAAACAACATTACAACAAGTAATGCAGCCCATCTCTGTTCTGAACACACAGTGACATACAGTATGAGCTCCTTTAAGATGTGAGAACTTACAAAGGAGGTGTTGTAGAAGTTACAGGGGTCATCACCAAGAAGAACAGAGATGCTTGGAGAACAAGGGTACGCACTGCTGTCACATCTGGTTTCTAGAAGTGGATAGAACAAATAAAGTTCAAGAGTTACAATACAAACATTCAAAAGTTACAATACAAACACATTTTTAAAAGTGTATATGAAAAAGGTGAAACCATGTATGCTTAACAGTTCAGAGAACAGCACAGACTAACACGTCTGTAGTTTACTGACCCTTGAATTAATTTGCTGCACAATTTCAGCCAGTTTCTCTCCAACAAAGTCATTCTCCAAGTTTGTCGTAGCTATCCGGTTGAACTCAGCAAACACCTACAAGACACAGAAAAAATGTAAGTGAGTAGACTGGCTTGAGCCAGAGTGGAAATTTTGGAAAACCTTTGGTTACCAGTCCTAAAACCTAAATACACACTTTGTCATAGGAGAAAACAAACAAAAAAGCATAGCAATATCAATACGTACTTGTCTCTGTAAATAGGGCTGGCCAGCGCTCCAGGGTTTTCACTGGAAGTTCAGCCTCCACAATCTCCTGTCTCCGCAGTGGGAAGGTCTGGTCCATCTTAGATCCAATGACAGTTTCAGTGAGGTTCCGTTTTTTCATTTCTTCAACCAGGAGCTTTCTTTCAGCCTCTAGTCTATCTTCATTCCTCTTTTGTCTGTAGAAAAAATACACTGCTTACAGGTCCACTGCATCTGCAAAAAATTATTTTAAGTGGAAATTTTAGGTGCAAGTTGTAAGTCTTCGGTCATCTAATGTGCATGTGTTTATATATATATATATATATATATATATATATATATATATATATATATATATATATATATATATATATCCTCCAAAATGTTGTCTACTGTTATCTCACCTCCAGTGTATTGAGACCAACACTGACAAAGCAGCTGTGAAGAGTCCTCAAGCCAGTCGCCACAAGCACTTCTGTAAAGGACAAAGAATGTCTTAGTTAAAAGAAAGCTCCACTTACAGTGATGAGATTTGTAGATTAAAGACACATGTGAATAATTTACAAGCATTACAGAATAATGCTTGTTTTCCAATATAAATATAAAAAGTATATATATATATATATATATATATATATATATATATCCTCTTATATTAATATTTGAAGATTCAGATTGAGTTTAAATAATTAAAAAAAATTAAGAATATAAACAATCCTCACTTAAGTATAATTACAGAACAGCAACCACATTTACTTAAAAAAATAATAGTACTTATTTGAAAGAAAGTGTTGGTTTTTTACTAACTTTATTACAGTTCATTAACCCTTTGTACTAAAAGCACAAGTATGATCTCATTTGAAAGCTAACACCTGGCAGTTGATTGTAAATGTAGAATTAATTATTGTCATAATGAAAAATAATTGCTTGAAAGTTTTGTAAAGTTATTAGAAATGTATTTTTTTATTTTTTTATATCTTCATGAAAATAAAAATTTAAGTTGGCATTGTATCAATCTAGAAATGCACTGCTGCTCAAATTTCTGTGTTGTTAATACCCAACATTCGACCAATATACATCCACTGTGTCAACTCGGGGAAAACACAAAATTTGCTGTAGCTACATTTAAATTTTCACTTTCAGTTAAAATAAGATTTTTTAGGTGAAACCAAGATTGCACCAAACATGTGCTCTGGCTGTTATTTTGCTAATGTTTAACAAATGTTAGCTAATGTTGAGGCAGCAGACAAAAACACAAATTCACACACAAATAAAACATAACTTGATTGAAAACTTACCTTAATATTCCACAAGCAATGAAATCGGTACATTTCCAGCAAATGCGTCAGCACAGTCCGACAGGCACCACTGTTGTTGCGAGGAAATTGAACGTTGGTAGCTTCTACTGAGCACATGCTCACAACCGAAAATGCGCACAGAATCTATTACGCATGCTCTCACAAGTGCTGCTTCTTCTTCTTTGTTTTTTCTGCACATTAGGCATTCTTTATTTCACTGCTGCCTCTCAATGGTTTAGTAACGTCATTGCATTCTTTGTTGCTACTTGCTTATTTCAAGTAAGCGTCACTCAAATGATTGAGTAACTTGTTATTTTCACGCTGCAATTGCCTTTAACTCAACAAAACCTAGTAAGAAGTATGTATTTTATATTACTGAGTAAAGTTTACTAAGTATAAGTGAGTCAGGAAAGCTATTGGATTTTACAGTGCAGAAAGATTATAGAGATGCACCGATTCCAATTTTCTCGGCTGATTCCGATTTTTCATTGAGTTTGAGCTGCCGATACCGATTTTAGCCGATTCCGATTAAATTTTTCAAACTACTTTACAGCACACACAAATATTTATTTTCTATTTTTAATTTTTCAATTTTTTTTTCTTATAAAACACCATATACTTTTACCCAAACTGAATAATAAAAACAAGTTAAAATGGGTAAATTTAAAAAAAATTGAGTCTTCATTTTCTTTTCTGAAATAGCCTACTCCAGTTCTTGTTAAAACACACTAGACATGCAAATAATGTGCATTTTAGGCACTTTTTGTGTGAAATCATATTTATTTTGTCCATCAAAGTGCTTTCACTTTAATTGAGGTAATTGAGGTACACTCACACGTTGTTCGCGCTTGCGGTGTGATACGGCCGTAATTCACGAGGTTTCCTACATGTGCGTTCCCTGTGCACGTGTGATGCTGATGTTGCGCGATGTTAATCATGCGGTGCCCGAGTGCATTTGACCGGCATAAATTGTCATATATGTCAGACTGATTGGCCGGTCTCCTAATCTCTAAAAGATTAGCATTAAAAGTATAATGTTCAGATAGGCTATGCGACAATTGATTATAATGCTATTTCATAACAATTCTCATAATAATATAATAGTTTTGTTTTTTACTTTTTTGTTTTTTTGTTTTCTTCCAACTTGCTGTGGCTCCCACTTTGAAAACCCCTGGGCTTGGTCACACACACTGTAATTTATCCAGGAGCTGCTGAATGTACTTAATAGGTGGTGATAAAGTCGCCTAATGATGCAGTTTTGACTTAAACAATATCGCTTAGTTTTATTAAATGATTTTGGTGGACTGGGGACTTGTTGAAACTGAGTTTTGAATGTTACAGTAGGACAATTAAATTTCACTTTATGAAGCATTTCATTTCAAGTGTATATTTTATGGGGATTATCCGCTGTGAGGTGATGAGTGTTTGTTCTCGGCACCCTCGCAGATGGGGTTTGAAACACTGATGGGTTGCCATGGCTACAGAAGGATGCTGTGAGTGAGATCTCACAGTCACATGGTGAATAAAAGTTTGTGCCTGTGATTGAGGCGTCTGGCTAGAGAGCACTCAAGCCCATGTCTGTGCTGCCGAAGGCGTCGTTCAGGCTAGTTTGACTCAAAAGGGTTTTGATCGATTTGTGCTTTATCTGTTGGATCAGTTTGAGGACATCTGCAAGTATTTACGGATCTCTTTGTTTCCTTGTGCCAACTGTGCTTGGTGTCTCTTTCACATTTGGAGTAGTTTTACTCATGATCCAATTACGTTATCATAGTAGAAATCAGGCCTGGTTATTGTTTCTTTTCAGTGATTGGTTGGTTGTTGATGCATGAATGCTTGTAAAGATGCTGCTTGGGTAATATTGTGTCCTATCGATTCGACACGATTGATTCTGTCTTCATTTCACCTCTTATATCATCACTAAAATAGTATTAGATCAATGTTTAATATTTCTTCAGTTCAAGGTTGAAAAAAAAACATATTTTTTTTATCTCGTTCTCAGTGCCTGACGACCTCACGCCTGAGGAGCAAAAAGAACTGGAAAACATCCGCCGCCGAAAGCAGGAGCTGCTGGACGACATTCAGGTAATGGAGAATTATTCAACTAACTAACTCCTAATATAAAGCGTGACTTACTTCTGAATAGTATTACAATATCACGCATGGATTTTACTGGCTTATTCATTTAATAATCTACAGTTCAGGGCTCAAGACTGCGACCAAATGGTAGCATTTTGCTACCTTTTTTCCCACCGGTGCGACTAAATTTAGTTTGAGGTCATATTGGTGCCACTTGACACTTGGCCAAACGATAATAGCTGCCTTTATATTGCATATGAGAAACGAAACCGCACTTCTCGTTTGAGATGTTTATCAGCTCGGATCAATATTAGAGATAGCAGCACGAGCTCAGAACAGGTTTACTCGCGGCCGCTCTCGATCATGTGACACCGCAACTACACATCGTTTGAATTCACAGAAGAATAGATAATAGATCAGCACTGATGTGGAAACCAGGAGATGCATTGTGCTTGAACGAACAAGTTGTAAAAGGCTTTTCAATCCACAAATCATCAACATTCATCATGCAGCGATGTAGCGATGCTAACTGTAACCATGGTATTGTGGCAGAATGTGTTTTTTACATCATCTCAGGGTTCGTACTACTTTTTAAGGGTGACATTTAAGGGCTTTCAAGTACTTTCACTTTTTCCAGCACTTCAAAGCTCAAGATATGATCCAATTTTAATATTATTTGTCATGTGATGATTTATACAACTAAAAGTTTAAAGATGTAGGAAACTAAAACTTCATGGCAATGAAACACTTTTATAAAAGAAAAACAAAAAAAACATGAAATTACCACTATAACCAGTAGATGGTGGCAGAGGAGGACCATTTCCACTCCCTATTATAAGGAAAAAAGTAGGAATTAACAAAGTCTCAAGAAAAACGCGAACTTTTCTTCAATTTGTGACGTAATTTTATCTCATTTTACATTCATTTTATAATCACTGAAGCTGTCGGCCAATGGTCGGCCAAGAACAATGGTACATTTAATAAGAGTGGAATATTTACTGTTGTTAATTATGATAGTTAATTTTAAGTGCTTTGCTGTCGAATTTACAATAAGCAATCAAGTATTATTAGTAACTGCACTTATTAATGCAACAAAAAAAGTATTTTTTTTTATTAAATTGAGTTTATGATTTTAAAAAATAAAAAAGTAATGTGCTGGCGCCACCATCTGTTGAGCTTAGTGGCACCGGTGCGACTGCTGCCCTCAGATGTTAGTCTGGAGACCTGCATTTCCTCTTTAACAATTTTTTTTTTTATTGATTTAAAAAGTCTATATTTTAATCTGTGTATTTAATCACTTTGTGTGAAGCACATTGTAGATAAAAAAATAGAGAAATATAAAAAAATAACTTTTTTTATTTTTATAATACAAATAAAATAAATCATTATATATATTATTTAATCTTATCCCACAGCTGCTATATAAGATGTGAAAATGTTTTATTCTGAAATAATAATTGTAATAACTTCAGGAATCTAAAAGTATTTGTGGTTTTAAAATAATTTGACTTGTAATTCACCAAGTATGAACACCGTTAGTCCAAAAAGGAAATGACTCAAGCTGACAGGAACAGGGTGGAATTGTTTAGAAAGGGACTCTCTTACATGAGCCAAACACGGATCACTTTCAGCTCTTCTACTATAACACAGTTAACTGGATTTGATCTGTCAGGGCCGCTGACCTCCAGTATACTATATACTTACTTAAAATTCCTTTCGTTTTCCATGGGGATGTATAATTTCCTTAGCACACTCCGGTTAAATTGTTAACAAACTTCCCTGCCCTTTCCAAACCGAATTTCTACATCTTGAGGTCTTCTGACAAAAGTGGTTCTGTTCTTGAGGCCGTTTTCCTTTGGGAGGACAAACGTCTGAGGAATGTGGGCTTTCTCTGGTTTTGGGAAAACAAAAACAGGCTTTTCTTTGCTAGTGAATTACAAACAGGAAGAATAACTTGAGCTTGACAAACACTTGAGAGCGAATTTCACCACCATACAGCTGAAAACGAACACGAGGAGGGAGAACTCTTCATTGTGTGACCTCTGGACCAGCCCGGCTCCAGACCGTCACTAAACTCTTGGCAGAAGAGACAGGCCTGCGTCCTAAAACCATTAATCTCTCCAAAGACATGGTAAAATAATCCAATTTCGATGTCTGTAGTCTTTACTTTGGGGGCTATTCTCCAGTTGTCCTCCTTTAATGTCATGTATATCAAACATAGCAGTCTAGAGCAAACGATTCATCCGCTGGAATTAGGTTTGAGCCGTTAATGCCAGGCCTCGTGAGGTGGGACAGGACACATGCCACCATACTCTCTCTTGTAGTAGACCATAAAACATTCACTACTAGGTTTAAAAGATATAACCAGTTTAGATGGAAAGAATCTGAAGATTTTACTATAGCTAAACCCATTAATAGAGACCGAGTGTATTTAGGCCACGCCCACACCGGGGGGGAAACCAATCCAACCGTCTCCATTGACTCTGCATTGCGAGAGGCTGCCTCATTGTCATTTCTTGCTTCTAACTAAAGACAGAAAAATGCCTAAAAGCTGCTGTGTGACGAGGTGTACAGCAAACAAGCTAAAAAACCCAGAAATACGTTTTTATAAGCTGTCGACCCCAAAAAACGAGTGTTTAAGGACTTTATTACGAGCTCTGTCGCGATCTCTTTTTACCAGCAGACGCTCTTTTTTTTTTAAATGGGGGATTCCCGGATGTTCGAGATTAAGCCGCTCCATGTCAACCATTCCCACTTATTGCCACAAAAGTAGCCAGATCAACTTTTCTCTATTTACGGATGTGACGAGACGCGTGTATAATTACTTGCTGCTGAAAAATTCCAAGTGTTTCTTGTTTTTGGTACTGCTTCACTCACAACACAACTCTAGACACGTGTGTGTTGTTGTTGTTGTTGTTGTTTTATTTCTCATCTGTATTGACCACTATGGTGTGGCGTTATTATCTCTGGAGTCTTGTTTGATTTGAACCCTCTCATGTCCTCTCACCACAGCGCCTGAAGGATGAGATAGCCGAGGTGACCAGTGAGATCGAGAACCTGGGTTCCACCGAGGAGAGGTGAGTGGACGTCCCGTCACAGACGACTCATACACACTTAATGTCCACTGATGTGTCACTTTGTGAGTCATGCGTGAGGTCAAATCTGCCTAGCATCTTAGCATCTAGCTACACCATCTTCTTGAATGTCAACTCATCCTATTTTATTGGAATCTGTTAAACTATTCAAGTCACAGTAGGGGATTTCCAGAGAACTGAAATGAGAACCAAATTGCAATTCCCAATCCCATGTGGTTTCCACAAGACCTCTATGTTCAAGGCAGTACTTGTTTCAATTTTGGGTTCGTCAGCCTGAGATTACGAAGCATATGAAATAAACCTCATGACATCTTTTGTAAAAGGGTATAAAAAAATAAACATCAGGCGTTATTTTTATAATCTACTGATCATTGTCCCCGCAGGAAAAACATGCAAAGGAACAAACAAGTGGCAATGGGCCGTAAGAAATTCAACATGGACCCCAAAAAGGTGATTAAGCAGTCTTATTAAAGCACACTATATGTGTATCATTTGTCTTGGACACTAAACACCTTGAGCACGTGTGTTTGCAGGGGATCCAGTTCCTCATTGACAATGACCTTCTGAAGAACACCAGTGAAGACATCGCACGGTTCCTCTACAAGGGTGAAGGTCTCAACAAGACTGCAATAGGAGACTACCTAGGAGAGAGGTGTGTGTGGTTATTAGTGCACAGCCGCTGGGCCAGATAAAGGGCCGTTTTAAAGACTTAAGTGCAATATTTCATAATTTGTCAAATTCATGCTTTTGGTTCTTTACGGCTTGTTCACATTAGTGCAAATTCAGTGAATATCACAGGCAAAAAAGATCTATCATCCACTTTCAATAGAGTAGAGATGCAGAAAGCACTACTTACACAAGTCACTTTCAAACCAAGCATCTTTCTGTTGGTCAACGCGACGAGTTTGCATTAAAAACACAAACAGGATGTGAAATATGTGTGGAGAAATGCCTTTACGGGAAACTCCGAATCGCAAAGATCTCTATTGTGAAATGACTGGATTTTCATAAGTTTTGCCGAGCATTGGTTAGTGTAACGGTACTTTTACCCAGAAGTGTCTCAAAAGTTTATATGTCAGTCCATTTGATTTGGTGTTGTGTATTTGCATTGCTATCTAAATACTATCAAATTAAAATCCCAATCAATAAAATATCATAAATGACCCATTATATTGAATTCACCAAAATGCATATTCCACTTATGTTAATAGAAACCACATTAGATCCACTTTAAATCCACCTAATATCTTGTCAACTGGCCCTTCTGGTTAGTTCCCGGAAACCAGTGTCATCTTGCCAGTGTAATTTGCTGAGAGACGGGATAATGTGGATTGTTCTGTAAATCCCGTCTGCATCTGTCTTTGATGACCCTTTTATCCGGACTCTAAGCTCATTAGGCTCTTCATATTTAAGGAACGCTGACTCAAACGGGACTGAAACTCAGGCGTGTTGTTCTAGTTCACCGGGCAACACCTAGTGACGTGGTTACGTCTGCACAAGAAATATCCTGGTTTTCGCCGCCTCCGCCTCCTTGTTTTCTGTTCTTCCTTCGGTCTGGGTGTGGCGGCTGAAGCGCTCAGGAAACCGAGAGCTTTCCATGACAGCGGATCAGATGGTCTCTCTGAGCTCTTCAGCTGCTCTGGTAGGGAGGGGGTCTGCAGGGCTGTGTCCCGTGAGCGGACTGTCACCAGATCACCGGGAAAGGGTGTAGAGATCGCCCTCATTCCCCATGAGGGATATCACATGCTCCGCTTGCAGAGGTTAAGTGTCACGGTTTCGACAAATGATGCAGTGCTGAATGATCTCACATCCACTTTGTCTCGAGTAAAGTCTTGGCCAAGAGGTCACATAAGTGACAGATTTGATTATCATTGTTGCGTGCTAAAGAGCAGTAATTATTCAAAATGTCTCCTTATGTGCTCCACGGAAGAGAGGAAGCCATACGATGACATGTGTATTATTTATTTGGCGGTGAACTATTCCTAATAACTATTCCTTAAAGGGATATTCACCCAAAAAATGTAAATGGTCATGCATTTCTCACCCTCATGTCGTCAGACTTTTGTTCATCTTCAAAACCCAAATGAAGATATTTTTTTATGAAATATGAGAGCTTTCTGTTAATTCAACCAAAGCTTTCATGTTTCAAAATGTCCATGAAGACGTTGAAAACGTAATCCATATGAATCGAGTGGTATAATGCGAAACTGTTGAAGAGACATGATCTATATTTATGACGAACAGATTAAATTTAGACTTTTATTCACATAAACATTTGTCCACACACACACACACACACACACACACACGCGCGCACACACACACACACATATATATATATACACATACAGGTGAAACTCGAAAATTTGAATATAGTGAAAAGTTCATTTATTTCAGTAATTCAACTTAAAAGGTGAAACTAATATATTATATAGACTCATTACATGCAAAGTGAGATATTTCAAGCCTTTATTTGTAATAATTTTGATGATTATGGCTTACAGCTTATGAAAACCTTTTCACAATATTCTAATTTTGAATTTGGGGCTTTTCATAAGCTGTAAGCCATAATCATCAAAATTATTACAAATAAAGGCTTGAAATATCTCACTTTGCATGTAATGAGTCTATGTAATATATTAGTTTCACATTTTAAGTTGAATTACTGAAATAAATGAACTTTTGCACGATATTATAAAGTTTCGAGTTTCACCTGAAGAGCACATCAGTGTATGGTCAATAAATGATGAAGTCTTATGGGTTTGGAACGACTTGAGTATTTGAAGGATTTTTTGAGCGAACTGTCCCTTTAAACTTCTGTTACTCCAATAAAGGCCCATTCATAGCATTAGCGATAATGCTAAAGATAAAGTTCTAAAGATCATCTACACCACATCTAACAATTACGGGACAGATAAACTATATCATTGGAATCACTTTTTAGATCGATTCCCCCCCCCCCCCCAGCTGATGAACAACAAAACCTTGACAGCCAATCAGAATCCGTCCTGCTTTAAAGAGCTTGAACATTTAAAGCGACTGTCGACAAAACTATAATTATAATGAACAGAACGTTATCGTCCGTTGGTGTGAAGGCCAGTATAATTATCGCTGTAGTTATGTTTATAGTTATCATTCTTGGTGTGAACTGGCCTTTGCATGACACTTACCACTTGCTCTCTTTGTTCAACAGGGATGAACTGAATCTCCTGGTCCTTCATGCTTTTGTGGAGCTGCACGAGTTCACGGATTTGAACCTGGTTCAGGCTCTCAGGTAAAAGCTGTAGTTGTGACTGTAAATAATATGTATACTGTGCATGTTTGAAATCTACGAAAGGTTTAATACATTTGCAACAGTGTTCAGTATTCAACCAACACAAACCGCATTGGGTACCACATCCTCCAATCCAGAGTTCTCGACTTGACCTTTCATTTCCAGTGTGATTTTGAAATATCCTTCTTATGTTTGGTCAGACCTAATATTATCCCTGGTGTCCGCCTCCACACAGGCAGTTTCTCTGGAGTTTCAGGCTTCCTGGCGAGGCACAGAAGATCGACCGAATGATGGAGGCGTTTGCCCAGCGCTACTGCCAATGCAACCCGGGCGTCTTTCAGTCCACAGGTGTGTCTACTTCACATTGTAGTCTGTGTTCGAAAGGTGTTTAAAGCTGCTTGAAGGTAACTTTTTCACTCCACCAAAGCATAAAAATACCATAATATGTTTGCATATATTGAGGAAACATACTAAGTTCATACTCGTTTCTCTGAAAAACACTTTGTTTGTTTTTAAATGTGCTTTTCCAGGCTGGAATGTTTGTTATTGTTTTGGTCTGTGTGATGCCAATTTTCATTGTCCATTGCGCTCGTTCCTGATGCGTGTCTCAAACTGGCGACCCGTGTGAGCGCCGTCCCGTCTGAGGAGCAGGAGGCGGGAGAAACCACCCTCTCCGATCATTTTAATTTAAATGCAGTACCTGTTTCGACCACTAGTTCTCATTCTTACATACTGCACCTTTAAACCAACATTTACAAGAAACATGAGCGGTGTTTCACCAATCCTGCTTTCCCTAGTAATACTCACGAATTGAGAGCTGGATATATCGAATTAGACACTCTCAAACAATGCATTTATCTTAAAATAAATGTAATTTACCAGTACCCGATATTTACAACACATGTAAATATAGTTAAATGAAAGTTTCCTGGCAAATGGCATCAACTTTTATTGTGTAATGCTAGCAGTATGTAAAAATCCCGCACACGTGCAACACCCGTTAACTTCTCTCTTTGGCCTTTTTGCTGTAGATGTATTAGCATCTCCATTCCTTGAAAGTGTTTGGAAATGCTGAATCAGAAGCGATGTCAGTGTGGATGGTGGTAACGAATGGCTTGTTTTTTGTTTTGTTTTTTTGCAGACACATGCTACATTTTGTCCTTCGCCATCATCATGTTGAACACCAGCCTTCACAACCCAAACGTGAAGGACAAGCCCGCCGTAGAGCGCTTCATCTCCATGAACAGAGGCATCAATGAGGGAGGAGACCTGCCCGAGGACCTGCTCAGGGTTGGTCTGCTCTCACTTCTGCTTGCGTCTGTAGATGTGTTCATATTCTCGTGTTTGTGTTATCGTGGTAGCGCTGTTGTCTTCGTCCCTTATTCGTCCCTAAATCTTGCTTAGGAAGGGCATTACTGAAAACTGAAAAACTGGCCACTGTCTGAGTCACCAATCTCGTTTATACAAAACCAGATTAATTTTTTTATTCACTTTCAACAGCGCTTCTTAGAAATCACTCACTGCAGGGTCCGTGTAACGCTTCACAATTCAGTTTTCAGACCATACAATGCAACAACAACAAACAAAAAAACATTTTTTTTTCGAAAACATACTTTTTCTAAATCGTGACTTCAGAAACAAACATTTGAATAAATGAACTTTTCTATTTTTCCATTTTTCTTCTTGTAATTTGCGCTGTGGTGTGATCTCGTGGTTGTGCTGTACTGTGCAAAATAAACAAGGGTATGAGGTTTATTAATAAAATAAAGAACGAACGAATAAGTTGGGAAATACAAACAAGGGCAATGTGCCAAATCAGTGCCCAGGCCATCGGGATTTCACTTTTCCCGGCTACTCCCGATGGCCAGTCCGAGACTGCCTTATAATTTAGCACAGTTAGACTATTAATAATAAAATGATGGCTCTTCAGGTGAAAAAGGTCTTTTAAACGTACTCCTCAAAGCACATGCAGTGTAAATAAAGCAGTTACATCCATGAAATGATAGTAAAGTTAGTCAACGGCCACACCCCCGTGTTAATGGCATAAGGCGGAAAATGGAAAAATAGAAAATCGGTTAAGGCCCTTTCACACCGGACGCGTACACGAAAAAGCGAAACGAAAAAGCGAATAGTTCGCGTGCGAAATAGGGACAATTTGAGGAGCTCGTTCAGACAGTGGCACCGCATCTGACGAGACAAACCACTAACTTCAGGGAACCAATCGGTCCGGAGCAGCGTCTGGCAGTCGGCTGAGGTGAGGGCTACGTTTACATGCAATCAAATAAACAATCCACTGTGTGTGATTGGCTGAAGCCTTTTCTGTCGCTGCAAAAGTAAAAAAAAAATCGACATCGAAGCGGAAAAAATAAAAGTAGTTTTTTCGCCGCAGCACATTCGCGTTCGGTGTGGAAGCACTCATTACACAACAGCTGATCAAAAAATAAAACCATCGCGCGAATTATTTGTGCGTCAAAATCGCGTCCAGTGTGAAAGGGCCTTTACATTTAATTTATTCAAATGTTTGTCTCTGAACTCACAATTTAGCAAAAGTAAAATTGGGGAAAAAAGCAAATGTCCATTGATAATGCAACCAAAAAACAAGAAACGTCTGGTTTCAATTTGTCATTTTTGTGTTTGCATTGTATGATCTGAAAACTGAATTGTGAAGCGCTACACGGACCCTGCACCTTTAAGAGATCATTATTCTCAGATGTTCACCGTAACAGTCTGATATTCAAAGGGATTATTGGTCTACATTTTCTAATTTGTCTTTCTCTCATCTTTCTTTGATCTGGTTATAATGGAGGACGTGAATGAAAATAAATGACATGATTAAATTACTAAAATGCAGAGTAATAAATGGGAAGAATGAGCAGAACAGAATAGCAGGAAATGAAAGAAAACATGTTCAGAATAGAGCTTTGGTCACTTTGTTTACAGGAGTAGTCCTGTCATTGTGTGATTGAGGAATGTTTCTCACATGACATTTACAATTGTAAAAATATAATCACTGAACAGTTTAACATATTAGTTTGACTGTGTATATACTGTGTGTATATGTGTATATATATATATATATATATATATATATATATATATATATATATATTCGTTCATCTTTTCAAGCCTTTATTTGTTATAATTTTGATGATTATGGCTTACAGATTATGAAAACCCCAAATACAAAATGAGAATATTGTGAAAATGTTTTCATAAGCTGTACGCCACAATCATCAAAATTATAACAAATAAAGGCTTGAAATATCTCACTTTGCATGTAATGAGTCTATATAATATATATTAGTTTCACCTTTTAAGTTGAATTACTGAAATACATGAACTTTTGCACGATATTATAATTTTTCGGGTTTCACCGGTATATTGGTACCGCCTATATATATATATATATATATATATGTATATGTATATGTATATGTGTGTGCAGAAAGTGGGAAACGATAAGTAGCCCATGGCTGGACCTACTTCATTGACTAGATAATATTGTCCAACTATGAATAGCTTACACTATTTAGTGTTATCTGTCTCTCCTTATAAAGATGTGTGTGTGTGTGTGTGTGTTCATTGATGTTTTGAGCTTCATAGTCTTTTGCTTTGACTCCTACAGAACCTGTATGACAGCATCAAGAACGAGCCGTTCAAAATCCCCGAGGACGACGGCAATGACTTGACGCACACTTTCTTCAACCCGGACCGAGAGGGCTGGCTGCTCAAACTGGGTGAGCGGGACTACACGCAAACGGCTTTCACTTACGCCATGATCGCGCGGCTCGACACCTACGTTTCATTAAGAAGTGTCCTGCCCAAACACACGCTCTGAGAGTGTCACACACACACACACACACACGCACACACTGTACAGTAGCACATCTTTCCCTCTGCACTGTTGATGGATCAGTATCTCTCCTCACAACACATGAAGGTAATAATAACACTTCATGATCACAATGAATCGAGCTTAAGCACATCCTTTTAATTAGAGTTAATGTTGGGAATCGATATCTCAAGCTGTCGCTGTCATGAGGTGTCAGAGAAACTGCACTTTGAGAGATGGACACTCTCTATAAATAAAGTATTATTACAGGTGAAACTCGAAAAATTTTAATATGGTGCAAAAGTTCATTTATTTCAGTAATTCCACTTAACCCTTAAAGACCTTCACAGCCGCCGCCGGCTAAAAATAACTATTGCTCTTAAATGTTGAATAACTTTTGAACCGCTAATCCAATCTGTGTGCTTTAAAAAGTCCCGTAAAGAGGAGATTCATGGCTTTTATGATATATATATATATATATGTCACTTTTGCTTCAGTGTTCAATTACAATGTTTTCTATTTATTTTACTTCCTGAACTTTTTTGGACACATCTACATTGTCAGTCAATTGAAAAACACACACCAGCTTTTCACTGAAAATCGCCTATAATAATGTTGTAATAAATGGCTATAACTTGCTTAGGGATTGTTACATGTAGTCAAAATTTCATCTGGATATCTATAATATCCAAGTAAAACTTTCTAAAGAAAAAAAAAATCCAAACTTCAGGAGGATTTGTTCGAAAAAAAAAAAAAACACTAAAAATGTGCTACCGTTTTTCTGGTAAATTCATCCATTCCAAGACAAAATGAATGTAAAATTGTGAATTTAAATGAGCGAGATGGAGACTTCAGGTTCTCCTCTTTAAAATGATATATGGCACTTGATGCTGACGGCTATAATGGGTCAGAAAAACAAGGAAAGGCGAGTCAGGTGCTCCAAAAATGTTCCAGGTCTTTAAAAGGTGAAACTAATATATTATATAGACTCATTACATGCAAAGTGAGATATTTCAAGCCTTTATTTGTAATAATTTTGATGATTATGGCTTACAGCTTATGAAAACCTTTTCACAATATTCTAATTTTGATAACCATCAAAATAATAACAAATAAAGGCTTGAAATATCTCACTGTGCATGTAATGAGTCTATATAATATATTAGTTTCTCCTTTTAAGTTGAATTACTGAAATAAATGAACTTTTGCACCATATTCTCATTTTTCGAGTTTCGCCTGTAAGTCTATACTGTACTCTAGTTCCTCTTTGTAATCTGCATTATTGTCATAAACAGGTTTCAGGGATTTCTGTGTAATAATATTCATGGTTACACTGTTAATGAATGTAAAACATTAAAACGTCTTGAATTATGATTAGTTACACACATAAACACACATCTTAGCAGCCGTGAACATCCTACAGTTATTTGAATTATTCTGATTCGTTCGTCTAACAATTTATTGAAGGTTAGCACGAGTTTAGCCTTATTGCTGTAATATCTTTCACTAAAACTGTTCATAAGAATAAGTTGTCTTATGAATGTAATATAGGCTCGTGAGTAGTTTGCCTTTAGAGCAGCAGTTCAACCTTTTTAAATCCAATATTTTCCAGTTGTTTGGGATTTACTGAATAAAGATCATAACAAAGTCGATTCTTTATTGATGTACTACATGCTTATTATTATTATTATTATTATTCTGGCCCAGGCCTGAAAGGTTCTGGCGTTGATGAACTGACTGTCCGCACACTTGTACTCTGATTCGCTGTGTTGTTTTTGGAGGTTCCTCTGTGAAACTTTCTTTGATCAGAGAAGGCAGCGTGTGGGGAGTATGATTTCCTATTTAATTTAATTATTTTGTTTCCTTTTTCTTCCTCATTTGTTTGTTTGTTCCCATGATTTTGGCTGTTGTCTTTCCCTCAGGAGGTATGTACACCTGTTCTTCCCAAACACTCGCTCATCTCTCCGCTCTCAGGTGCTTCTGGTGGTCCAGCCTTGCTTCCTGTCCCCTGTTCTGTTGTTAGCCACCGTAGGGTCATTGTTTCCCATGGGCTTCGTCTTTCCATGAGTTCACTCTAGTTTTTTTTTACATGTTCCTTCATTTGTTTGTCTGACGGCTCGTTTTATCCATCGAATCAGCGGCTCGTCCACGTGCCGCCCTGTCTCTGTATGGTGGCGGGTGCTTGGGTTTTGATTTTGTGGCCAGTGTATTGAAGAGCACCTCTCTCTGTTTGCTGTGGTGTTCGAATCTCTCTCTCTCTCTCTCTCTCTCTCTCTCTCTCTCTCTCTCTCTCTCTCTCTCTCTCTCTCTCTCTCTCTCTCTCTCTCTCTCTCTCTCTCTCTCTCTCTCTCTCTCTCTCTCTCTCTCTCTCTCTCTATCTATCTCTCTCTCTCTCTCTCTCTCTCTCTCGTCCCTCTCTCTCTCTCTCTCGCCTCTCTCTCTCTCTCTCGCCCCTCTCTCTCTCGCCCTCTCTCTCTCGCCCTCTCTCTCTCTCTCTCTCTCTCTCTCTCTCTCTCTCTCTCTCTCTCTCTCTCTCTCTCTCGCCCCCATCTCTCTCTATCTCGCCCCCCTCTCTCTCTCTCTCTCTCTCTCTCTCTCTCTCTCGCCCCCATCTCTCTCTATCTCGCCCCCATCTCTCTCTCTCTCTATCTCTATCTCTCTCTCTCTCTCTCCTCTCTCTCTCTCTCTCTCTCTCTCTCTCTCTCTCTCTCTCTAGTCTCTCTCTCTCTCGCCCCCCTCTCTCTCTCTCTCTCGCCCCCCCTCTCTCTCTGTCATTTCCACTTTGGGAGCTGCAGTATTTTCTGCTTCCTCTCAGTCTGAACGGAGCTCAACAAACACCAATGAAAACAGCGACAGAAGAAAACTAAACGCATGAGATTAAAGGATAGTTCACGAAAAAATGAAACATCTGTCATTGTTTTTTCTCACCGTTCCAAACTCATATTAATCTGTCCTTACTCAGATTCATTGTAAGTAGGGGTGGGCAATATTATAGTAGATGGTAAAGATTTAAGTTATTTCTTGAATAAACATAAACTGTGTCTATTCATCTGTGCATTCGGTCTTAAAGTGACAGCAGCCTAATAAACCTGATGCCCGTCTATGTTAATTAAACAAAAAAATGCAGCTTTAATTCATACAGAAAAGAGATTTCATACATTTGATTGATTTATTATCTGTAGTATTTCATATTTTTGATAGACCTGAAAAATTTCAAGCACTATTTATTTAATTTGTATCTTTTTTCTTTTTCTTTCCCCCCCCCCCCCCCCCTGTAATTAGCTTCTTTGTTCATATTTCCTTACTGACTTCTACTCACATTAGACTAGTTTATTAATTATGAAATTTCAATTGCATCTAAAATTCTGATGTCACAAAATAACTGTATCTTGATTTACTTTGTTATAGATAGTGAAATAAAATTACTAATATATCGTAACTCAGGTTTTCGCTCATATCGCCCGCCCCCCATTTATATGGAAAAGAGCAGCTTGGACTTTCTTCAAAACGTCCTCTTTGTGTTCTATGGCAGAAAAACTCATTCCTGTTAAAACATGATGACGGGATTTTCATTTCTCTGTGAACTCTTCCTTCAAATATGATAATCAGTCATCTTCACTGCTAATGGCTGGACTCCTGCTGTTCGATCCGTTCAGACTGAGTCAGAGAACTGCACCTGGACCAAAGACTGCTATTCGTCATGCTCTACGTAAAGTGTGTGTGTGTGTGATGCTGGACTGCAGCGCTGAGGAAAATGTGTGTGTGTGTGTGTGTGTGTGTGTGTGGTCAGATCGGACTCACCACTATGATGCTGGGTGAGGGTGTGTTTCAATTGATGTGTCAGACTGACATCAGAACTGACTATAATAAACTCAGTAGCACTTTAGTTTAGGGTCCGATTCTCACTATTAACTAGTTGCTTATTATCATGCATATTATTAACAAGATCATGCATATTTACTGGGATATTGGCTGTGTGTCAGGACTTCTAAAGCACATATTAATGCCTTATTCTGCATGATCATATTCCCTTAATCTGAACCAATACCTCAACTTGACAACGACCTTACTAACTATTAATGAGAAGTAATTAGGAGTTGTAGTTAAAGGGATGGTTCGGGTCGTTTGCACTATGACCTCGAGCCAAACCTTGGTTTTTCCCCTTGGTTGAACATTATTAAAGTTAGAGCTTATTTAGAGATATCAGCCGAATGGTTTAGTGCGGGCGCTAATGGATCCAAGGTTGTATCTGGTAAATTACTCCACTAATAATGCCCGGGATGGCACCAAACTTCTACAGTAGTGCACATAGTTTCTGTCCTCATAAAATGAGGCATTGGAGAGTGTGCAAGTACATCAGGAGTTTATTTAAATAACACTTGCCTGATGGCTAATGCTACCGCTAACCCGGACGTCGAGGTCACTTCCGTGATTTGGGAAAAGCCTGTAAAAGTCCGGGCAGAAAGCGGTGCATGGGGATGTAGTGTAGCGACGACAAATATTTTGTTGGTAGCACCAGTTTGCAACAATTATTAGCTAACACTAAGTTGTCAACACTTGAAAAAACGACATTTCTATGGAGTGTTAAATTCGCTAGCTTTTCCCTTACCCTTGTTGTGAGTTTATGAAAAGGACTTTTACGGGCTTTTCCCAAATCACGGAAGTGACCTCGACGTCCGGGTTAGCGGTAGCATAATCAGGCAAGTGTTATTTAAATACACTCCTGATGTACTTACACACTTTCCAATGTCTCGTTTTATGAGGACAGAACCTATGTGCACTACTGTAGAAGTTTGGTGCCATCCCAGGCATTATTAGTGCGGTAATTTACCAGATACAACCTTGGATTCGTTAGCGCCCGCACTAAGCCATTCGGCTGATATCTCCAAGTAAGCTCTAACTTTAATAATGTTCCACCAAGGGGAAAAAGCTTCTGTTTGGCGCAAACGACCCTAGGTTGAAATTACTCCGAACCATCCCTTTAATAGTTGGTTAATAGTGAGAATTGCACCCTAATCTAAAGTGTGATTATAATATATATATAAAAATAATAATCCACAGATGTGTGATTGCTGTTGTCTCGTGAGAGACGTGACTAGGAAGGCCCATCCATCTCCCAGCCCTGTATCCGTGTCCGTCCTCCTCACTCCTCCACAAATCTCCCTCTGAGGCGTTTCTGGACGTGATCATTAATAACAGCCGATATCTCAGCCAATCAGCTTGCTCAGAAACTGCGTGTTCGTGTGTGTGTGCCGCTCCCGCCAGGACTCGGATACAGTGCCGGAGGACCAGGACCAGGAAAGCTTTAGGGTTGTCCCGTGCCGGATCACATCGGGAACTACGTTAAATAACATTAGGCCTGTCACGATCATCAATTGACCGTTCGCAAAGACCCGCCCCCCTTAGTTACTGTCGCTATGCCCGACAAGCTACACCGCTCTCACACACACCATGTTCTCATGCAGTGAAAAACACATCGTGGAGCAGAGAGGACACTGACAACACACTGACAGACACCGACCAGCTTCTCGGTTACTTTTGATATTAAACGTATTAAACAAAGTCTCACCTTTCAAATGTAGTCATTTTTTAAAAGAAATTTAAACAATAAATGCCGTTTTGTGGCTCTTTAATGTGTGTGACAGATCGCTGTGTCGCCTCAGTTAAAGCTGCTCGTGAACCGATCATCTCTTCCTTCTAGTTCATTTATAGCATCAAATAAACATGGATGAACATCAGAAGGAATGTTGTTTTAACCGCGGAAAGGCGTCTCCGTTTTTTAAGCTCAAATCCTCCCATGTTAATCTACTAACTCTCCTGACGGCTTTGTCGGACAAAATGGCGGACGGCGAAGTGTGATTGGTCAGATCACCTGTCAATCAAGCTCCCTGCGAAGGGTCAATTATGTGCTTATGGTTTTTAAAATGTTTTACTTGGAAACATTTATTTAAATAGGCCCATTAAATTTATTCAGTCCTGTGAAAATAATATTTTGAAAGTTACAATATTTCTCAAAATATAATACGACTTTAATAATGGTCAAACTTTTAAAAGAAGTCTCTTATGTTCACCAAAGCTGTATTTATTTGATCAAAAATAGTCAAAATAATAAAATGTTATTACAATTTTTGGAAGTATTTTCCATTTTATTATGTTTTAAAATGTAATTAATTCCTGTAATGGCGACGCTGAATTTTCAGCAGCCGATCACATGATCCTGCAGAATAATATATTTTGCTCAAATTGAAGTTATTTGAATTGCAAAATGTGACTGAAGTTTAAGTTGCACAATTATCTCAAATATTTTCAATAAGATCAAATAACCGCAATCAGACGATTGATCGATAATCGCGACAGGCCTAAACGGCGTTTTGTTAATTATTTTATAGCCGCTATGAATTATAGCCGACTTCATATGGTATTTGTACAGTACTTTTCCTGCAAAATCAGCTGTGAAAAGGAAATGCTGAATAGATGGGAATATCCCTTCCCCTGTATATTCCTCTTTCTCCCCCTTTTTTATTTTGTTATGATTGATAAATATTTCATAAATGCCTATGGACATGTTATGCATCAACTTCCCTGACACACACAGTTAGTTAAAAGTGCTTTCGGTTGCACTACACTGTCTATTAATTGTAAAGGCGTCTCCTTTGCCACTGTGAGAGGTCAGAGGTCATCCTCTGCATTTACTTGCAGTCCCTATAGAGAGGGTTGTGGGAAATCAGCAGATTACTAACACAGTCTGTTAATCACCATACGTGATCCTGGACCACAGAACCCAGTCACATGACGCACGGGCAGTGCTTAATTTGTAAAGTGGGAGGTCCCGGAGCGCAGAGGGGGGGGTGGATCCGGCGACTCAAAACGGGGGTTGGAGGAAACGGAAAAAAAAAAAAAAAAAAAAAAAAAATTACACTGGCTACGTAGCTTCTCTGCAGGGACAGCATGTGCTGCTAGATCATTGACGGGGAGCTGCGCAAAACTTGGTCACTAAATATTTAATATTCAGTTAAAGATCACAATTAAAGTTTTAATTTTATTAAATTGAACAAGCGCAGCATTCAGCATTCAATCAAATAGGCCTGCCGCCTATTCTAAAAGATGTAGGCTATTATTAATAATAATGTTATTTCAACACAATATCTCGTTATTTCGAAATAATATGTGTGCGTGCATCTGTAAATCCGGTGACGCGTGTATTGATTTTTATTAATAAACAAGTGTTTTCTCTAAGTGTCGACTCGGCTGCAAAGATGAAGTTGACGATCGCCATCTCCGTGTGAACGCGCTTATAGAGAAATGCACATAAATAGGCTAAGCCTAATAATGGATTATCAGAGAGTAGCCTTTTTCTTTTTTCGTTTTGAATTATTTCGTTTAAAGACATTTCAAGCTTTGTGTATTTGATGTATTTGTCACGTCTGTGTGAGGCATACACTGAGTTTCGTTAAGTTAGGATGTGCTCTAGTTCACGTGCAATGCAAGTGAGCGCGCGGGCGCCTCCGTTATATTTGTTTCGTCGGCCTATTCATTAAATACAGGCAATTGGTTGATGAAAAATTGATTAAAATTAAGATACAATTTATACAAAACGAAATTCACTTTAAAAAAAAAGGCTTTCTATAACAACTTCAACTTCAACGGTCAAAATCATGTCTGACCCGCTCCATGTCTCACATTGCGCATCTTACTCGGTCGTGCTGTTCACTTTCCATAAATCAACATAAATGAAAAAATTTTTTTATAATATTTTAACAAATATGAAACGCGCTTTTTTTAATGGCTACAACAATATAGTAGGCCTACATAGCCTACTCTCTATTTGTACACATTTCTGCACATTAATTTAATTCTGAATTTTGCACACACAAGTTGAAAGGCATTTGTTTAAAAAAAAGTTCACGGATAATTGTGCGTGCATTTATTAGCCTAATCATTATGATACTAAAATCCTAACAAATAGCTATGTACAAAAAAACAGATGAGCGCAATATGAACGGTTAAGCATTTTCCTTCCATAGAAAACCATTAGGCTATAAGAACGCTTAATGTGGCTTAATGCAGATTAGAATGTCCCCTTATTATGTCGAAATAACGAGATATCGATACTAGGCTACTGTGTCCACCGTGTCTCCTTTTTGATCAGCGGAAACGATTTTTGCTTGTTTGGGATCTGACTGTCAAGCGTATTTGAAAAAGTTAAGCAAACTTTCCTGTCTTTTTGACATTTTTCCCCTGAGTGAAACGTTTGAGGCTAACAGCAATAGAGAGCCTAAGTCCCGCCCCTCCGCTTCCGGCTCATGGGACCTTATTTCGGAAAAAATATGTATGGAAGTCAATGGCGAGAGATAACTTATCTTTTTATTCCGTCTGAACTGTCCCCTGAACTACACATATGATGTTTGTCAATTTAAAAGGTAAATATGAAAGTCAAGAAAGTCGCAGTTTGTCATAAAACAGAAGAGTAACGTTTAGTTGTATGTGAAAATCGCTCGATGAACTACATCTCTCGTCTCGCACTATGTAGCCTACGTCACAAGATCCGTTGCTCGTATGTGTGTATTCTGGCTCAAAACACGAGTCAGGCATGACGGCGTAACGTTACGATTATAATGTAAGACTATAGAAAAAATGACAGACGTTAGCTTCAGTAAAGTTAGCTTCATTCATTGCGAGAAAAGGTATGACGTCGCATGTGCGCCTTCTGGGTTTGTAGTCTTTGTAATTACGTATTTTCACAGTCTTATACCTCAACAGTTTTACATCAAACTGCGACTTTCTTGACTTTAAAATGTATCTTTTAAATTGACAAACATCATATGTGTAATTCAGGGCACAATTCAAACGAGATCAAAATATTTGTTGTCTCTCGCCATTGACTACCATACAATATTTTTCCGAAATAAGGTCCCATGGTGGTCGACCGGAAGGGGAGGGACTTAGGCTCTCTATCTCAACTCGTACAACAAGCGCGGAAGTCATGCGTCACAAACATTGAACACTACACAAACTTTAGTGACACAGGAGGTGCCGGATCCAATAAAAAAGGTTCCGGATCCAATGTCGGAGGTGCCGGAACATGTTCCGGCGTGTTCCGGCTCAAATTAAGCCCTGCGCACGGGTATATCTGTGGAAATAGCCAACTATACACTGTATGGGTCAAAATTATCCATTTTTCTTTTATGCCGAAAATCATGAGGATATTAAGATCATGTTCCATGAAGATATTTAGTAAATGTCCTACCGTAAATATATAAAACATGTGTTTCTGTGAGTGAATGCAGCACAATCGTGAACATAAATGCACAACTTTAAAGGAGATTTTCTCAATGTTTAGATTTTTTTTTGCTCCCTCAGATTCCAGATTTTCAATAGTTTCAATAGTCTCGACAAAATATTGTCCTATCCTAACAAACCACACATCAATGGAAAGCTTCTTTATTCAGCTCTCATATGATGTGTAAATCTCAATTTCCACAAAACGACCCATGTGACTGGTGTTGTGGTCCAGGGTCACGTATCGAGCGTCCACACGGGTCCCCCGGGCCCTCGTCGGGGGCAGTGCAGGGGTCAGTCGGTGGGGTTGAGGGGAAGGACAGCTGTCAGGTGGTTCGCTGATGGACTGGTTTGAGCATGGTGTGCTGCTGGTGAGGAATGCTGTGCTTGGGTCTTACTGGACATGGAGTGGCTGTAGAAGAGCTCATTGTGTGTTCATCTGTCTGTCTGTCTGTCTGCTCCTCTGCCGCTCTACTCTTCAGCTGCTCGTCTGACGCTCGCGCGCGGAAGACTAACGCTCATCTCTTGTTCCTCAGGAGGACGTGTCAAAACCTGGAAAAGACGGTGGTTCATCCTCACTGATAACTGCCTTTACTACTTTGAGTACACTACTGTAAGTACTGGAAAACATGGCATGCTGCCGTAGGGGATTTATGTTCATATATATATATATATCAGGGAACTACACTGCGACCTTTTGAAATGCCATTGCGACCCTAATTTTTAATGGGTCGCAAATGTATCACTGATTATTTTTGTTCCTACCTTATGTTTTAGTCAATATGCTATGATTTACTATGAGCATTTATTAAAACAGAAATGTGTATTTTAAGAATACGTTTTATAACGTGCTCTGAGCATTGAACACAAAGTTGGCTTCAGCCCCGCGACTTAAAGTAATCGGGTTGATGTGCGCGTTTATATGTCACACGTTTCCCGCTGTTCGCGCATAACCATTCTCCTCTATTGGTTCTTTATTTGTTTTAAACAGCAGACGTAATATTAATCCGTCTCTGGTCATGATTTGGAGACAATGAGCATTGAACCGGTTTGCCGTGCTGCTTATATTTATCACGCAGTAAAAATGCCCCTCCCCGCGGCCAAAACCAGTCGTCTGTGGATGAGAATCCAAAACAATTAGTGGGACGTTGTCCTGCTTCACTTCACAGGCGCTGAGTGAAATGAGAATTTTAGAATGACGGGGTCACGGGACACTCATTTATATGACACTTTATTCAACAGGAAGAACAGCTCGTTCCGCGCGTCATACGTCATTGTACGCGCAGTCCTTTCAGTTTCGGTTTTCAATCCGATCAAGTGTTGACATGTTCTCTCGATCGCATTACAAAAGGAATAAACAAACCCTTTCAATCCGATCGAAATTGCATTCGGATCAAGCTCAATCCGATCGATTAAGGCGTTTACATGAAGATCTTTTTAGTCCGATTGAGCCGTCAATCCGATTATAAGTGTCCATGTAAATTGAAGCTTCACAATGACAGTATGAAGCACGCGAAATGTATAGACAGGTACATATCCCGTGACGCAGCAGCACTCCGCACTACATTACGGCGTCAAGCAAACCAAGCAAGTGAGGAATCTGAATTGATAATTGAGTTCAATGTAGCTTATAATATAGCCTTATTTGTGGCTTATATTTCACTTAATTGTGAAGTAGACATGCATTTTTGTATTATCTTTAATACTGAATAGTCAATAGCTGCTGAAAATCTATTATTATTTTATGGATTATATTTATTTTATTTTAAGAGTTCAGGAGTCTGCCCATCTGTGGCAACCGTAGCATGTTGAAATCCAAAAGAAATTAATTTTGCACTTTATTGTGTACTGTATTTTCTATTGCAGTAAATCTATCCCAACCAATGTTAAAGAAAACAAGGCAGCATGTGGTTTAAAAGATGGAAAGTAAAATAAAAAGCACACCTGTATGCAATACAGTTTCATTATTGTTCATTATTATCCAGAGCGGCTTACTATAAATAATTTGTGCGACCAAATCATGTTTTGCGCCAGTAACTGAAAAAGTTAGTAGCGCAAGTGCCACCAGTGGAAAAGGTTAGTGTAGTTCCCTGATATATATATATATATATATTAGGGCTGTCAAAAGATTAATCACGATTAATCGCATCCAAAATAAAAGTTTGTGTTTGCATAATATATGTGTGTGTACTGTGTATAATTATTTATATATATATAAAAACACACACAATCATGTATATATTTAAGAAAAATGTGTTATATTTATATATAAAATATTTATATATAATATTAATTATATAAATGTATATACAGTATATAAATGCAAATATTTCTTAAATATATACATGTGTGTGTATTTATACATAATAATTATACACAGTACACACATATATTATGCAATCACAAACTTTTATTTGGATGCGATTAATCTTTTGACAGCCATAAAAACTTCAAGCATATATATATATATATTATTATTATTTTATTTTATATATAGTCTTCAGAAATTATATTTACTTATTTAGTCTCTTATGCTCACCAAGGCTGCATTTATTTGATTAAAAATACAAAGAAAAATGTAATATTGCTAAATATGTTTACAATTCAAAACTGTTTTCTATGTGAGTATACAGTAACTGTACGTTCACACCGCCGCCGGCGAGAGCGGCAAAATTCGCTCTCGCCGCCCTGCCATCGATGCCGTGAGATTCGGGGACTCTCTGGCGCTCTGACGTAGATTTTAGAATGCGTGATTTTTTTAAAACTTTATTTAAAGGAGCCGCAAAGCAAATAAGAAATGAACATAAATGAACATAAATCAGTATCCTATTTTGTGCATACTGGTCACATGTAGGGTATAAGTTAACCTATTAAAATCTTTTAAATGTGAAAGTAACAAAACACCAACAATTTCAGACACCTTTTTCCATTCGTCGTTCTTTTTATTAATGTCAATGTCCCCTGTGACACGTCGTACAATAACGGGAAACCCGCAACAGAAATAATGAACTTTTCCTCCATTTTCCTCCCTAATGTGGTCGGAACCAAAGTTTACAGGATTGTGTTCTCTGGTATCCTCTCAGGCGGAGGACTTCTACATTCCGATTGGTTGCCGCCAAACCGTGTCATAGCTTATTACCATAAAGTTGACAAATTTCAACTCTTCTCGCCGCTCTCGCCGTCCAAGACGCGCCGCGCCACCCTCGCCGGAGGTCGCCGCCGGCTCTCATTGAAAATGAATGGCTTCCGGCCAATTTGACGCCCTCGCCGGCGGCGGTGTGAACGTACAGTAAAGTGTAATTTATTCCTGTGACCAAAGCTGAATTTTCAGCATCATTACTACAGTCTTCAGTGTCACATGATCCTTCAGAAATCAGGATAATATGATGATCTGATGCTTAAGAAACATTTATGATTACAACATATCAATGTTGAAAACCGTTATGTAAAAGAAAAAATCAGACTCTTTGATGAATATGAAGTTCAAAAGAACAGCATTTATTTGCAAAATAATCTTTTGTCACTTTTACTGTCACTTTTGACCAATTTAATACATACTTTCTGAATAAAGGTATTCATTTATTTAATTTCTTTCCAAAAAATAAAACTTCTCACTGACCCCAAACTTTTGAACGGTAGTGTTAATGTTACAAAAGCTTTATATGTCAGATAAATGCTGTTCTTTGAAACTTTCTATTCATTCAAATTTACACAACTGTTTTCAGCATTGTGTATTATGTTATATTGTGTATTATGTTGTGTATTATGTGAAATCAATATTATGTTTTTTGAGCATCAAATCATCATATAAAAATGATTTCTGAAGGATCATGTGACACTGAAGACTGGAGTAATGATGATGATGAGAATTCAGCTTTGATCACAGGAATATATTACATTTTATCATATATTCAAATAGAAAAGTTATTTTAAATTGTAATAATATTTAACAATATTATTTTTATTTTTAATCAAAGAAATGTAGCCTTGGTGAGCAGAAGAGATTTATTTTAAAAACATAAAAAATCGTAACGATCCCAACCTTTTCAACTGTTATGTATGTATGTATATATGTATACATATCTCAAACATTGAGATCTGTGTTCACGCTGATCCAGAGAGAGCAGTTAACATGTACAGTATAGATATGAAACCGCTTCACAAACACACAGGATCATTATTTCTCTTACAAATATTAATATTATCGCAGAAGTACTGGGATGAAAGTTCATAGTTCGGTTATAAACCCTGATTTGGATGGTAGTGTATAAAATAGATTAAAGGTCCTGTATGGAGGTTTTCTTCTAAAATGAATCCATTTTTTATTGCCTGTGTGTGAAGGGGTTGTAATCTCACAATAAAATGATCCACTGGGCGGGTTTTGCTATTACCTCTGAAAGTAAGTATTCCAATTTCTATGTGGAGTCTCCGGGTCGGATTTACCACGAAATCCAGTGCCGTGACTGAGACCGGCATGCGCGCTCCCGAGCGTCTCGCCTCTCGCCTCGTCTACTGACTGTGCACTCAACAGCGACGACACTGCAACTTTATGACATGAGTCTGCACAACACAGACTCCAACACAAACTCCACATAATAATAAAAGCACGATCACTTGTTTGTAAACGTATTGGTTGCAATCTGAAACATTACCGCTAGATGCCGCTAAAAACTACACATAGCCCCTTTAAATCACATGACGAAATTAAATAACGATTATATCGATTATAATGTTACACAAGTTGGTGGCGACGAGTGATTGTTGAAACAATGTATGTGTCATTGAATCATTCATTCATTCATTCATTCATTCCAGAGATTTGTTTTAAAACTACGATTCATCCATTCATTAAACAAGTGACGTTTTTTATGAGCGAGTCATTGAATAATCTTCAAATCAATGAAACATCTTCAAATTGATTGAACTTTGAGAACCTCCAGGAAATTACATGTTATTTTGTTTAGTTGTGTATCCAGAATTGTGCAGGTCTAATATGTACACACACACACACACACTATCTGTCTTTTTTAAATTTTATTTTTATAAGAAATCATGATAAACATAAACTAACATGTCTCTTCTTGTCCTGCAGGATAAAGAACCAAGAGGCATCATCCCTCTGGAAAACCTCAGCATTCGTGACGTGGAGGACAAGAAACCGGTAAAACCTCTTTTCCCGCAGTTTAAACTCATAAACTGTCTCCAGACAATCAGGAAAATATTATATTTCATCTGATCTGGCGTGTGGAGGAAACATTTGCAGAGTGTTTGCTAATGATCTGTGTTACCTTGAGAGAACTCAACACTGTGGGCTGCATCCCAATAACACATGCAGACTATATAGTGTGCTGGGAGGAGTGCGTCCTAAATCATGTTACATTGGGAATAGAGTCCCAAAGGTGTCCGGATACAGAGACGCATTATAAAAAGCAATGAATTGTGCTTGATTATAACACTTCAGACAGTGACTTCTACACTGGAGTTGACCGTGAAAACCCTGTGTCTCCTCCTAGTGGTCAGACATGTGATCGCCTGCTTGTGTTTGCTTCTCAGAACTGCTTTGAGCTCTTCATCCCGGATAACAAGGACCAGGTGATCAAGGCGTGCAAGACGGAGGCTGACGGACGCGTGGTGGAGGGGAATCACACGTTCTACCGCATCTCCGCTCCCACCACCGAGGAGAAAGACGAGTGGATAAACAGCATCAAGTGAGTGTTGCTCATTAAAGCGAGACACTACAGGTCAACAGGGTACATTTCTTAACTAGCAGATATCACCGTGAAACTTTCCCAGTTGATTACCTACATTAAGATGAGAAAAAAATCTATTACAAGTTTTCTGTAATTTAATGTTTAAATATGCAAATTAGGCAATATCTAATTAAATATGCGCTAATTTGCATCTATTTAAAAAAACAAAATCTGAGTATTGGATAAAGCCAGGTTAAAAAAATATACTTTTTCATTGTGTTCACATATTAGATGGGAAAATAAATGACAGGGATTTATGGATATCTACTTTTGTTATCCTGTTAATCAGAATATACTGTCAATCGCCTTTAAAAAAAAATTCGCCATGTTTTTTTGGAATAAAATGTTATATAAATCAGGCTAGGAATAATATATTTACAAATCCCTCTGTAAATGTCTTCATAATATAACTAGGTACAAGACTGGGAGGTTTGGTGTATATCGGTGCGACTGAAGTGGAGATTTCAGACTTGGAGAATGAGAGAAAAGTCATTTTGAGAAAACGGGCTTTAGAGATTTATCATCAGCCAATGAGATTGCGCATTCAGCCCTTTAACTTTCACGATTGGCTGCTGATAAAAAGGAAATTACCATATTTGGATCTGACAGCATTGTACAGGAGAGAGAGAGCTTTCTAACGGTGTGTGTGATGACAGGGAGCAGACAGCGTATTTCTGACTTTTTTTTCACCACAAGTCTGAAAGTAGACATGTTATTGAATTATCCAAAAATCTCAAAATTGACCAGTAAAAAATTTTAAAAAACGATGTTTTTTAAAGACATGCATCTCATGGTCATTTTTACAAACTGAGGGGCGAGCTTGTAGTGTTTATTTTGGGTCAGGTCCAGATAATTGTTAAATATCCCTGTTTTATTGAACAGCTCGCTGGAGCCTCTCTCTTGTTTCTGATTGGTCAGTTGCAACATTGTGGAGGCAAATATTTTTCTAGCCGCAAAACTGTGTAATTTGACCGTTGTAGCATTCAAGCCATTTCCTGCATAGCTGTGCTATATTCATGCTGATCATTTCACTCCACTCTCTTTTTTCTGATATTATATGTCAATATTTAATATCCATTTAAGTCGTAAAAAATGTACGTTTATTGTGTCACTATGACCATCTGACGGTACTTTATTCCTGACTTATTTCAAGACGCATTTGTTTCTGTAGCGCTTTATACAATACAGATCAGTTCAGTTTAGTCTGAATCTGTTAGTGAAGTCAAATTAATAACATTATTGGATATTAAGTGTCTTTTAAACTCCAACCTATTATTATGCTATTTTCAAGGTTCCTCATTTTGTTTTGGAGGTCTTCTACAAGAGGTCTGCTCTGATTGGTCAGATGGTCCAGTCTCTGTTGTGATTGGTCTACTCTGCTCTGATTGGTCAGATGACCCAGTCTGTTATGATTGGTCTACTCTGCTCTGATTGGTCAGATGGTCTACTCTGCTCTGATTGGTCAGATGGTCTTCTCTGCTCTGATTGGTCAGATGGTCCAGTTTTGATTGGTCTACTCTGCTCTGATTGGTCAGATGGTCTACTCTGCTCTGATTGGTCAGATGACCCAGTCTGTTGTAATTGGTTTACTCTGCTCTGATTGGTCAGATGGTCTACTCTGCTCTGATTGGTCAGATGGCCCAGTCTGTTGTGATTGGGCTACTCTGCTCTGATTGGTCAGATGACCCAGTCTGTTGTGATTGGGCTACTCTGCTCTGATTGGTCAGATGGTCTACTCTGCTCTGATTGGTCAGATGGTCTTCTCTGCTCTGATTGGTCAGATGGTCCAGTTTTGATTGGTCTACTCTGCTCTGATTGGTCAGATGGTCTACTCTGCTCTGATTGGTCAGATGACCCAGTCTGTTGTAATTGGTTTACTCTGCTCTGATTGGTCAGATGGTCTACTCTGCTCTGATTGGTCAGATGGCCCAGTCTGTTGTGATTGGGCTACTCTGCTCTGATTGGTCAGATGACCCAGTCTGTTGTGATTGGGCTACTCTGCTCTGATTGGTCAGATGGCCCAGTCTGTTGTGATTGGTCTACTCTGCTCTGATTGGTCAGATGGTCTACTCTGCTCTGATTGGTCAGATGACCCAGTCTGTTGTAATTGGTTTACTCTGCTCTGATTGGTCAGATGGCCCAGTCTGTTGTGATTGGGCTACTCTGCTCTGATTGGTCAGATGACCCAGTCTGTTGTGATTGGGCTACTCTGCTCTGATTGGTCAGATGGCCCAGTCTGTTGTGATTGGTCTACTCTGCTCTGATTGGTCAGATGGCCCAGTCTGTTGTATTTGGTTTACTCTGCTCTGATTGGCCAGATGACCCAGTCTGTTGTGATTGGTCTACTCTGCTCTGATTGGTCAGATGGTCTACTCTGCTCTGTTTGGTCAGATGACCCAGTCTGTTGTGATTGGGCTACTCTGCTCTGATTGGTCAGATGACCCAGTCTGTTGTGATTGGGCTACTCCGCTCTGATTGGTCAGATGACCCAGTCTGTTGTGATTGGGCTACTCTGCTCTGATTGGTCAGATGACCCAGTCTGTTGTGATTGGGCTACTCTGCTCTGATTGGTCAGATGGCCCAGTCTGTTGTGATTGGTCTACTCTGCTCTGATTGGTCAGATGGCCCAGTCTGTTGTATTTGGTTTACTCTGCTCTGATTGGCCAGATGACCCAGTCTGTTGTGATTGGTCTACTCTGCTCTGATTGGTCAGATGGTCTACTCTGCTCTGTTTGGTCAGATGACCCAGTCTGTTGTGATTGGGCTACTCTGCTCTGATTGGTCAGATGACCCAGTCTGTTGTGATTGGGCTACTCCGCTCTGATTGGTCAGATGACCCAGTCTGTTGTGATTGGGCTACTCTGCTCTGATTGGTCAGATGGCCCAGTCTGTTGTGATTGGTCTACTCTGCTCTGATTGGTCAGATGGCCCAGTCTGTTGTATTTGGTTTACTCTGCTCTGATTGGCCAGATGACCCAGTCTGTTGTGATTGGTCTACTCTGCTCTGATTGGTCAGATGGTCTACTCTGCTCTGTTTGGTCAGATGACCCAGTCTGTTGTGATTGGGCTACTCTGCTCTGATTGGTCAGATGACCCAGTCTGTTGTGATTGGGCTACTCCGCTCTGATTGGTCAGATGACCCAGTCTGTTGTGATTGGGCTACTCTGCTCTGATTGGTCAGATGGCCCAGTCTGTTGTGATTGGTCTACTCTGCTCTGATTGGTCAGATGGTCCATTCTCTGTTGTGATTGGTCTACTCTGCTCTGATTGGTCAGATGGCCCAGTCTGTTGTATTTGGTTTACTCTGCTCTGATTGGCCAGATGACCCAGTCTGTTGTGATTGGTCTACTCTGCTCTGATTGGCCAGATGGCCCAGTCTGTTGTATTTGGTTTACTCTGCTCTGATTGGCCAGATGACCCAGTCTGTTGTGATTGGTCTACTCTGCTCTGATTGGTCAGATGGCCCAGTCTGTTGTATTTGGTTTACTCTGCTCTGATTGGTCAGATGGCCCAGTCTGTTGTGATTGGTCTACTCAGTTCTCATTGGTCAGATGACCCAGTCTGTTGTGATTGGTCTACTCTGCTCTGATTGGCCAGATGACCCAGTCTGTTGTGATTGGTCTACTCTGCTCTGATTGGCCAGATGGCCCAGTCTGTTGTGATTGGTCTACTCTGCTCTGATTGGCCAGATGGCCCAGTCTGTTGTGATTGGTCTACTCTGCTCTGATTGGCCAGATGGCCCAGTCTGTTGTGATTGGTCTACTCTGCTCTGATTGGCCAGATGGCCCAGTCTGTTGTATTTGGTTTACTCTGCTCTGATTGGTCAGATGGCCCAGTCTGTTGTGATTGGTCTACTCAGTTCTCATTGGTCAGATGACCCAGTCTGTTGTGATTGGTCTACTCTGCTCTGATTGGCCAGATGACCCAGTCTGTTGTATTTGGTTTACTCTGCTCTGATTGGCCAGATGACCCAGTCTGTTGTGATTGGTCTACTCTGCTCTGATTGGTCAGATGGCCCAGTCTCTGTTGTGATTGGTCTACTCTGCTCTGATTGGTCAGATGACCCAGTCTGTTGTGATTGGTCTACTCTGCTCTGATTGGTCAGATGACCCAGTCTGTTGTGATTGGTCTACTCTGCTCTGATTGGTCAGATGACCCAGTCTGTTGTCTGTCAGCTACAATTACAGTCTTTGAGGGTTAAAGTAGATGTTGTTTACCAGCAGCCAGTAAAGTACAAGTTACTGATGACAGTTCAGAATCAATTCCTTCTTTTAGGACACAATTTTATTCGTCGTACAATTTGATCTTCAAAACGTTTGCAGGCCTTTTACATTCACAAACAGCCACATTACACACTGCATGAAAGGTAACATCTGGAGAAAGAAAAAAGCAGTTTTTCATAATATTCTTCCTCTTCCTCTCCAGAGCGGCCATCAGCAGAGATCCTTTCTACGAGATGCTGGCAGCGAGGAAGAAGAAGGTGTCCTCTGTGAAGAGACACTAGAGCTGCTCAGTGTCACAGACTCAGGACTACTGGAGACAGTTGAGCTGTGAAGAGGCGAACACAACCCCCACTCGAGGCCTAACCTCGCTCCACTCTTCAGAAACGTCTCCTTGCTCAGCTCAAGCGTGCGTGTGTGTGTGTGTGTGTGTATGTGTGTGTGTGTTAGAAGGAAGTCAGTGGGATTTTTAACTCGCTAATTCTTCCTTAAACCCCCAAAGAGAACATTTTTCCTCATGCTTAACCAAAATAGGCTCTCTCTCTCTCTCTCTCTCTCTCTCTCTCTCTCCCTCTCTCTATCTTTCTCTCTCTCTCTCTCTCTCTCTCGTCTCTCTCGTCTCTCTCGCGCGCGCGCACTTGCATTATCTGAAATCAGCGGGTCTGACAGAATGTGGAAAACCAAACGAAAGTTCCTGCGTGCGTCAGAAGAAAAGGACGATTTTCCCTTTTTGTGCTATGAAAATGTACAGGCAATAAGTGTATTTTTACATTTTGTATCGTGCACAAAAAAAGCGGCTCAGTCCTCAGAGGTTTATTTGTGTATTTAACTGTACAAACAGGTTCAAAAGAAACGTCTATTATTTGCAACAGAAAAGGAGAGGGTGGGAAAATCTCTTGAGAAGTGTGTGTGTGTGTGTGTGTGTGTGTGTGTAGTTGTGTTTGTGTGACGCTGCAGTGCTTTGTATATTGGCAGCGTTCACAGACGAATGAATGGTGGCCCGCTAAGGATTCTGGGACGAGGACATCATGCATTGGTACTACCTCTCAGACAGACGGACGGGACGGTAATGAACAGATGGCAATGCTTTTATTCTCCATGAGGTCTTTTATCCCAGACCTCCCCAATAAAACGCTTCTCATAAATGTGCCTAACAACGGTCGCCAGTCCTCGGGATGCTCCAGTGCCTGCTCGCGTCTCTCCAGCCCGGCAGTTCTTCTACACGCTATATATATATATTCAATCTGAGCAGTATTGGTTTAATTTATCAAAGATGTACATACTTTAGTGTATAGAGAATATCGGTTTCCATTTTATAAATGTGTGTAGCAGTGTTGTACTAGTTGAGTTTCTTTTCTTTTCTGATTTTCTGGAGGTCGATACCATTGTAGTGGTAGCCAGATCTCGCTGAAATAAAGATGCTATAGCAGATGTGGTTGTGTCTTCATTTTGATTCAGTCACATTTAAAATATGAACACCATTCATACGCAGTGTATGAGAGACACCAGCAGGTGGCGGCGTCGCGACATCTGTGCTACTTTTCCTCAGAAACATCGACGTAGGGTTTTCGGTTACACTTTATTTGGAAACACAATGTCCTTGTTACATACTTACCATAGTAATAACAGTAAATTATGTATAATTACATGCAACTAACCCTCAATCAAATCCTGACCCATATAGTAAGTACATGTAGTTGATGATTATTACTCAGTACTTAAATTACACTAACAATGACACCTTAGGACACTTTGTCCTTGTAACCTTATTTCCTAACCTTATAGTAGTCAGCACATGTTGCATAACATTATGAATGGTTTACAGTTATGTGGCGGAAAATGTTGTTTGGGAAGAGCTACACATTTCCTCGTCTTCTCTTACTTCCTGGGCACATCGGTCTCTAAACAGTTGCGACACGATTTACAGAAAACGGACTATTTCTTATCAATACTCCCAACAAGTCAGTCAGCCAGCTGATATATTTCCTCATGACACATTGTAAACACTCCTGATAACACACACACACTCCTCGAGGAACAGAGGGGCGTTTGATGTGCTTTGTTGAAATCGGACATTTTCCAGAAACGAGAGATATAGGAGAGAGAGATGGAGAGAGAGAGCGCGCACAGCATGGCAATGAAATGGTAATTTTACGCCTAGTTTTGGGAAGCGGGAACACGTGAGAACAGTGTGTTTTCAGCCAAGGGCCTTTTTAACAAACCGGACGAGTGAACAACACATGTGCTGAACACTCAGCCGGTTTTCTGTTGTGTAACTGGATCTGGAGATTATGTGACATCTCATGTTATGTTAAGGCAAAAGAGTGCATTCCTACAAAAAAAATTATAATAATCATACAAAATGTGAGTTCTAATAATGTGTGCAATATTTACTTTGTTTTAAGTTTCAGAGGAAGGCAGATGCTGAATTCAGAAACCCATACTAGCATGCCATATCTTTCTTTTGCTTCCCATGAGATAATTTGCTGAATTTGAACCATACTAGTATAGGCCTACTATACTTCGGTATAGTAAAAATATAGTAAAAAAAAAACTAGGCTAGGCTATATATTTTTTTTTCCCTCGGAGTAGAGTAGTAGCAGTTCCTAATTCAGCTATTTTCTTTTATTCCAAAAATCATGAGGATATTAAGTAAAGATCATGTTCCATGAAGATATTTCCTACCGTAAATATATAAAACATGTATTTTTGTGAGTGAATGCAGCACAATCGTGAACATAAATGCACAACTTTAAAGGAGATTTTCTCAATGTTTAAATTTTTTTGCTCCCTCAGATTCCAGATATTAAATAGTTGTATCTCGGCCAAATATTGTCATATCATAACAAACCACACATCAATGGAAAGCTATTCAGCTTCCATGTTATGTATACATCTCAATTTCAAAACATTGACCCATGTGACTGGTTTTGTGGTCCAGGGTCACGGTTGTGGTGTGAAGCTGAGCCTCAGGTAAAGAGTCACATGAGAGGCTACAGTTGTGATTGGATGATGGTCAGTGGTGTACCGTGTATGTAATGGCCGTCTATGGTCAGGCTTGCAAAATCCTGACAGGTCAAACTAGTATAAATAAACAGCTGACCCACCGACAATCACTTATGCTCACTTCAAAATTGAAACGACTTGAAACACTGATCACATTAATTTCATGGATTAAAAGCTTAAGAAATAAATTCAAGCTGCCATCATCAATATACTTGCAGACAGTGTTTACTGAGGATTTAATGACTAACCCCATCCAGAAACACAATATAATCCTGTATATCTAGTGACAGTGTATGTCAGAACACTTTATTTATAACTCTTTATTTTACAGTAAATGCACTTACAGTGTAGGCTACTTACCTTAGAAGTACAGAGTACGGTAACTAAACAGGTTAAGGTTAGTTTTATGAGTAGGTTCAGGGTTAATACCTGGTTATTACCCAATTAGTGTAATTACTGTAACAAGTACATCATGTACAGTACATCGGGAACAGGACTGTAAAATAAAGTGCTACCAAAATTTGTATACCAAAGCATTTTTTTTTTTTAAGTATGATATACTGACTGTGGGCGACAATCTGAAAGCCAAACGAATTTGTCGGCCGAGAGGCTGAGCAGGGGAAACTTAAATTGCCAGACGCGCTTGCTCAATGATGATGACGAATCCAGAGACTTCGTTTTGTAGATTTATTTGCAGAAACAAACAAGGCTGTGTATCCAGTAGGCTACGTTCCATAATTGCTTCACAATACGATATGGTGTACAAACAGCGTTGGAAGTGCGTTCTTCAGCGGTCAACAAAAATAGGACTTCCCCCCGTCACCCCCTCTCTTCCACTCCCGAACCACACAGGTGAACAGATGATATGCTCTACTTCCTCCGCCACCACCAGGTGCCTTAATTACCGTATGTGACCAAAAAGAGTGTTCATAAAAATACAACTATACCTGGCTCTTACACTGACTATGCATGTTTATGAAAACAACAACACACACACACACACACAAAAACTGTATGCATGTTTGTTCTCTTATTTAACATGTATGTCGATTTTTGTTTATGTCTATAACATCAAAACAATTTGCAGGTTTTATATAGGCTATATAGCACACACACACATTGAAATATCCTAATATTTATAAGTAGCCTGCAGTAATTAAGAAATGAGTTACAGTAACGTTATGATTGATGCTTGATTTAACAAGCAGCACTAATGGAGGGCGGTGTAAAACAAGTACATGCGGTATATCCAGCTCACTTATGCATCATCAGTGCCCGAACTCAGTGTGTGAGGGTTTCCTTGTCCTGGATGGGAAACTGGGAGGCAGCCAGCACACATTATTACTTTACGTGCCAGCATACTGGAAACACCGAGCAGTCGATGCTCACTTACACTAGCGTGCGTTTGGTGTCTCATGCTGGAGAGTGCAGACAGATCTCCGAGCTTGCGGGATTCCTCGTCCTCTCTCCTAAACAGATCCATGTGTAAACTCACATAGCCTACTGCCAGTTAAACAGCCCGTTTCCCAGAAGAGAGAGCTCCTCCCTACCTCGCGCTCGACACACACACACACACACACACCCCTGCCCGATTCAGCAACAGCTGATCACACGGAGAGAGAGAGAGAGAGAGAGAGAGAGAGAGAGAGAGAGAGAGAGAGAGAGAGAGAGAGAGAGAGAGAGAGAGAGAGAGAGAGAGACTGCTAGTTAGCTAGAGATATTATTGTAGGCTGAACTCACAAGAGAGACAGTGTTTCATTCGACACTGGATGTATTGTGGGAATAACAATAAAGATGCAGCCAGAGTTTCTTGGAAACCCAGGACATAAAAAGTTCACAGTGAGGAGCAGACTATGACTACCTGGCGAGAGCTAGCCGTTAGCATTAGCATTCATCTCGGCAGTTGCTATGGGCGCTCACCACTGGATACAACTAAAAAAACATCTAGAATATAATAAAGTATTTGAAATGTATATGTTATTTGTGTGTGTTTATGTGTGTATTTCATCATATATTTATTTTTAATGGCATCAGAGATCAGTATGTAAAAGTTCATCCTCAGGCTTAGTTTACTAATGCTGTAGCCTTCATGTTTATGATGAGAAATTACTTCATGGCAATAATTATTGCTCTGTTTTGACCAACAACCTATAAAACTATGATCAGAAGTTAATGTAGAGCCCAATAAATCCAAAATATAACGTATCATTATGTGACTTTTGAACATCTCTAAACTTAACGACTTTAGAAATCCAATAAAAATCAATAAAATATGTTGAAACAGTTGAGACCATTCAGCAGTAAAAATATGTGAAAAAACACGTGTGGATATTTTGTTAAACTAATACTAGATTAAATACAATATAGTGATGGCCCAGAAAGATAAAAAGCAGATTAAAGATTAAGATTCATTTAACCTAAGATTAAGTTAGGTTCTTTAAGTTGTAGATAAAATTTGTTCTAGTTGCATTATGCAAAACCAGGTTTATTTAGCCTATGATATTTGATATTGATATATGTTGAATCCCCAATTTCTGTCATCAACATGTAAATCCTGTAAACCTGGTAAAAGTATGTAAACAAATGTGTATGGGAGATACGGGGATCCAGTTTACTGTATATTTGCACAGATAGACTTAGTAGTTGCATCACAAACCTGTAAGGCCTGAAACACATTCAAAGTCAAATTCCTCTATAACCTACCAATGCTTTACTTATGCTTACTACATAAAGCTAAAGGGTTTTGTTAATATTGTAAAAAAAAAAAAAAAAAGTAGTGTTTACCTTTAAGTTATAATTAGGTCAAGTCACCTTTATTTATATAGCGTTTTTTTTTTTATACAGATTGTTTCAAAGCAGATTTACAGAGATAACCATATATATATATATATATAGCCGCTCTGGAGAAAACCGTGATGTCGTTGTTCAGTTTGTGTATTATGGTGTCAATGCAGGCAGATCAATAATATTATTGAATATTAAATTAAATGTCCCCCAACTAAGCAAGCCAAAAGCCAGAAGTGAAAAAAAATGAGAATGAAATGCTTCTGTAAGACTGTAAAAGTAAACAAATGCTTTTTCTCTCAACTCGAACAAAGGTGACCAAGAGTAGAAAGGCCTAGCCGAGATGGTATCGCTGGAACAGACTGTTCTGTGTTTCACAGCTGAGAGACTTGGCGTGTTTCCAGAGGAGTTTCGCCTTAGCCGGAAACCCTCTTTCATGAGAAGGGAACAGGGAAGTGGCCCGAGAGAGCAGGCCTCAGCCTGTTCAGTTCTCTGGTATCTGAGCTCAAAAGATGTTCAGACGAATAAAAGAGTTGCACATACTGTACGCAGTCAGGCAGGGCGATACGAGTGAACGGGACAACTGTCAGATCCCTCCTTGTTGAACTCTGCTGTACTGTTATTCTCACTGGCTGAGAAGAGAAGCATGCAAAGTCCAGTGTGTGTGTGTGTGTGGGAAGTCCAGTGTGTGAGTCCAGCAGGGAACAGTCGCACCGCTGAGAGTTTCAGACCACCAGGACATCTGTGCCATACAAGCACTGCTCCCTAAGGGGCTGTTTACACCACAACGCCTACAGCTAAAAACGTAAAACTTTTTATGCGTTTTGGCCGTTCGTTTACACGACAACAGCGTTTTGGGAAAAACGCAAAAAAGTTTTGAAAACGGGTTTCAAAGTGCAAGTTAAAAAAACGGTCTCCGTGTAAACCATAGACATACATAATAAAGGCTAGATGTCTCGTCCGCGCTGCTGGCCAATGGAGGTCGACGTCCGCACACGGCGGCCATCTTGTCACAGTCAGCTCGCTCACTCGTAACATTGTGTTTTAATGGTGCATGCATGTACTTTTTAATATATAACCATAACTTACTCAATTTTCTACCGATTTTCAAACGGGTTGGTTTGTTATAAACGTCAGAGATGTAGTTATGACACTGCATACTTATGAATAATTGTAATATTATATATTTTTAACATGTTCAAGAATTCATCCAGAATTATAGCCACGTTAATAATGTTTGTAAGAAACCAAACCGTTTGTAAATCCGTCAAGATTTCAGCGAGATAAGAGGATTTGTGTTCGTGCCGATCACTCGCCTTACATCAGGAACCACAGAGCCCGCCAGAAAGCTTGCCTGTGACAAGATGGCCGCCGGTGATGACGTTAGAGGCTCCGCCTTAAGACATCTAGCCTTATATATCTATGGTGTAAACAACAAAAACGTGAATCTCTGAAGACGATGACGTAATGCACATGCGTATTACGTGTTCAGTCTATAGTGTTTCATCGCCATCTACTGGCCTGGAGGCAGAATACAGCGTTTTTAGCCGTTTTCGCGGAGCCGTGTGAACGGGGATCGTTTTGACAATGGTGTCGTCTGTACGCGGAAAACTCAAAGGAAAATCTTCTCAGTTTTTAAGCGTATCGTTGTCGTGTAAACGTACCCTAAGTCTTAGCATTAGCATGTTGATAAGCTACAGTACGTAGCAAATCTCATCTGCATGTTTTGGTGTGTTCAAGTCTCTTGTTATTTCTCAGGGTTATTTCTCTTAATTAATTACACAAACATACAGCAATGTTCTTACACTCTAGTTCTAGAAAATGAAGAACAAATAAATGTGTCAGCATCAGGTGTACTTTGTTTTTTGTTTTATATATATTTTTTTTTTATTAATATATTGAAGCCACTGCAAACGTTATCGTAACACAGGGGAAAATGTGTTTTCTTTTTAATCCCTGTGTGCAAGAATGTGAATATTCAATTCAATTCAATTCAAGTTTATTTGTATAGCGCTTTTCACAATACACATTGTTTCAAAGCAGCTTTACAGAAAATGCATTTCAAAAATATACATACAAAAATACAGTTAGTTAATCATAAAATTTAGGGCATAACATATCGCCGGCGTTGGGTCGTCTCTTCACAGGCGTCGAGTCGTCTCATCACAGGCGTTGGGGCATCTGAAGTCTCCATGAGAGGCTGGATACTAACTGGAGCTGACAAACTCTATTTGAGTTATCTCGGGACAGGCGTCCCGAGATAACAACAAAAAAGGCAGATGGGAAATAATTAGCGTAGCTGCTGTTCATAATATGAATGCATTTGATCTGATTTAACTGTAGTATAAAAGGTATGAGATGCATCATGTGAATGCTTGGCTAAAGAGATGCGTCTTTAATCTAGTTTTAAACTGGGAGAGCGAGTCTGAGCCTCGGACAGTATCAGGAAGGCTATTCCAGAGTTTAGGAGCTAGATGTGAAAACGCCCTCCCTCCTTTAGTGGACTTAGATATCCTAGGTACGACCAGAAGCCTCGAATTTAGCGATCTTAAAGAGCGCGATGGATTATATGGCGATAGAAGATCTCTTAAATACACAGGAGCTAAACCATTTAGGGCTTTATAGGTCAGTAACAATACTTTGTAATTGATACGGAACTTAATAGGTAACCAGTGTAGAGATGATAAAATTGGTGTTATATGATCATGAATCATGAATAAGGGCAGAAGTCAATGTAAATTTGTTATTTTATGCATTTAAATATAATCCATTTTTGTTTGCACTCTACAAATTAGCGCTTATATTCTATGTACAAATGCACAGTGCTCACATTTATTTGTGCAATAAAAATGAGATAACAGCCTGTTCCTTATATTGTGATCTCACATAGCATAATATTTTAGTCCATACAGAAACACTTCTTACATGTGACGCATGTATAACAAATATATGCATGCACAAAATTACATCAGCTTTAATGGCCTTTTTGCTTATTTCATGACTTAATTAAAGGGATAGTTCACTTTAAAATGCAATATCTGTCATCATATACTCACCCTCAAGTTGAATTTTCATTTTAAAGTGAACTATCCCTTTAATAACAGAAGTATGACGTTGAATGCTCGTAGTTTATCTTGCGCTTTATTTATATATCTGTCTCTCTATGTCTCTGTCACATTGTATTGTGCAAACATGTTTACAGCAAGGACTCTGCAGTGTTTTCTTATGGAAGAGGAAATACGTCTCCGTTTCTCAGATGTTTGAACACGACAGAGTCTTTCCAGATGAAGTGCTCGGTCCTAAATCACTCATGAAGTGAACATCCAAAATTATGGCCTTCACTTTCTTCTTCCTTCATCTTTACAACAGAAAGTCTGAATCAACACAGAAGTGACTCAACACCGAACAGCTGGACAACACCTGAACGTTATCTCTGTAAAACTGCTCTGAAACAATCCGCATTGTATAAATAAATACAGCCACTCTAAAAAATGCTGGGTTGTTTTATCCCAATTTTGGGTCAAATATGGACAAACCCAGCCATTGGGTTACATTTTTAAATTTCATTTTTGATCCAACGTTTGGGTTTGTTCATATTTGACCCAAAATTGGGTTAAAGCTACCCAGCATTTTTTAGAGTGTGACTTGAATTGACTTTCACACTTGCACTAGACCCTATAGGGTCCTCATTAAACATGATTTAACATTAGAACACACAGATTTGAACATAGAGTTAAAATCCTAGAGATTACAACGCTAGAGTTTACAATGCTAAACTCCACACCAATGTTCATATTTATGAAAACGGTCTTTGACGTGGAAAAGTGCTCGACGCCCCGTCTGAGCAAACACACTTTTCCCGAGTCGGAGAACTGCAAGTTTGGAAATCCGAGCAATTCTTGCCGCTCGTCGTTCTCAGGTAAAGCATTGGACGTTGACAAAAAATGCTGGGTTGTTTCAACCCAAATTTGGGTCAAATATGGACAAACCCAGCCGTTGGGTATTAAAAATGTTAACCCAACGGTTGGGTTCATCCATATTTGACCCAAATTTGGTTTAAAACAACCCAGCATTTTTTTTAGAGTGCATTAATTATGGGGCGTTTGCGATTTATACATTTCACATCTTTAAGACATGCAGGCGTACGCATGTTTTTTTGTGCGAACGTTCGTTCTCTGAATTACATACGCGCATTGGAGAAATGATCGTATTTAGATTAAAAGTGGGATGGCTTCTACTCAACATTTTCTGAACGAGACTTCTATAGTCTTCTGTCAAAGTTTCCAACATGCTTCAAAAACGCATTCAAAGTTCCAGTTTCCTGTTAGAACGGTGTCGTGTTAGCTTCTAGCATCTAAGTTAATAACTAATGATCGTTGGCACGGAAGTGAATCAATCAAACCTAACTTTAGCTGGACAATAACTTTATTCTAGAGCTGCTGTAAAGCCTAAACACTCTCTGTTACTGTGATTTCCTATTATCCCTGTAAAGCTTCTTTGATACGATATTGAATATATATTGAAGGGGACTTGACTTGATTGACTTGAGCGTGTGATTCCCGCTGCTCCTGAAGAGCTGGATGCGCTGGTTCAGGAGTGATGGATTAGAATTGGAGCTGAACTCTCGTCCACAGCGCGTCCCATCGGCCACTTCAGGATTCATAAATGTGCTCAAGCTCACTATGTTCCCTCAATAAGCGCATTAGTGGAAAACTTTAGACTCCGTGAGAGCGACGCGTGCCAGCTGGGATTGAGCACCGGGGTCCGGAGTCGGAAAATGTGGTTCATTTTTCTTAATTATTTTGTTCATGTAAACAAACAGGATTTATTTTCCCTCACAGAAAACTCTCCTCACGGGGACCCCACACACACACACACACACACACACACACACACACACACACACACACACACACACACACACACACACACACCTCTCTCTCTCTCTCTCTCTCACACACAAACACACACACATACACATACATTCTCTCTCTCTCTCTCTCTCTCTCTCACTCACACACACACACACACACAAACACACACACACCTCTCTCTCTCTCTCTCTCTCTCACACACAAACACACACACATACATTCTCTCTCTCTCTCTCTCTCACACACACACACACACACACACATTCTCTCTCCCTCTCACACACACACACACATTCTCTCTCTCTCTCTCACACACAAACACACACACACGCTCTCTCTCTCTCTCTCTCTCTCTCTCTCTCTCTCTCTCTCTCTCTCTCTCTCTCACACACACACACACATACATTCTCTCTCCCTCTCACACACACACACACACACACGCGCGCATTACATTAGGTTAATGCCATTATACCATGCACAATAGTTTTGATGTCATAATTTATAATAAATATACCGTAACATAAAATATAAAACTAAAAATAACATATAAAATAAAAGTACAAATATAACAATGGTCATGTGGTAATGCGACACGTCCTGCTCACTGTCACTGGTTTTACTGCCCGGAAAGATCAACATAAAGGGGGATTTCATCCTGATAGGAAAACAATGTGGACATTCCACTGTTCATAAATTATTAATGTTATATTGCTGATATTTTCTTTTCTGTTTTCTGTTTTCTGTTTGTTTTTTGTTTTTTTTGTTTTTTTGCTAAACAAATGTTCTTGTTTTTTCCAGGAACAACTTTTCGGTTTTCTATTTCCAAAAGGAAATGAGGAAAACTGATAAAGAGTTCCCAACATGCTGTCGGGATTCTTCCTTACAGTAAAGACGAGCATTATCATGTAGCAATTCACACTGTCACTGAAGTGTGTGTGTGGACAGTTACAGGAGCTCATCGTGTGGGTGTGTGTGTGTGTGTTCTCTTTTCCATCCCAATATGCCAATGAGCTTCTGCCACAATGCTTTTTTCGTTTTGTTTTTTAATACAACAATATGTCTGAAAGCCTTGTAGAATCACATGGCTTCAGTGAATCCGACTGGTTTCTTCTAATACTCAAACCCAGTCTGAAGAGAAGGTTTTCCCCACACATGAATCATGACGAAACACAGATGGCACGCAGAAACCTCACCGAGATCTTATCACACACAAGCCAACATGCTTATCAAGTTCGCTTGCAAAATATTTGACCTATATATGGATTATGAGGCTCAATAAGTAATAATATGATCGATTGAACAGTGTTGCCAATGTGTGCCATGCTAAAGGAAACAACGGCTGCGGATCTTCATTTGCATGCAGAGAGCAATTCTACACTAAAACAAGGAAATAAGTGACTATTTTATTCAAAGTACATACTAACTGTTAATGCTGTAATATAATTATGGATCTGATGAAACAGGAATCCTACCATATTCCCGGAAATCGCAGTAAAATGCAGAAGTTTTTCTGCAAACTGTGAATAAACAAAACGTTAGTTGCCATGATTTTCTTAAAGGTACAGTGTGACTTAATAGGAGACCTTTTAGCTAAAAAAATGTTTTAATGAAACACAAATTCAGTCATAAGTACACTTTGGATAATATTGTAAAGTATGCAGGTCACTGCCCAGCATATGTTTAGAATATATTAGATAAAATAATAAATTCACACTTTTTAGTTTTTAAAACGGCATTAGTTTGTTATTTGGAAGTAAATGATTGTGGTAATCAAATGTACACTCTAAAAAATGCTGGGTTGTTCCAACCCAATTTTGGGTCAAATATGGACAAACCCAAACATGGGTTAAAAATGTAATTTAAAAATTGTAACCCAACGGCTGGGTTTGTCCATATTTGACCCAAAATTGGGTTGAAACAACCCAGCATTTTTTAAAGTGTACGTGTTCAAAATATTTGTTTTTACCATAACCAACTTAAACTTTCATTTCAAACATATAAGCATTTAAATAAAAACAACTGGAAATAATGCATAAAACATCAAATGAATAAAGCTTGTGATATAAGTGGAAATACTTTCTTATTCCTGTATATATTTATATATATATATATGTGATTACGTGATATATAAAATGGCTTATGTTTGTGTGAATATGTGCTATTTTTATTCCTGTAGAAATGTATACAGATTGCCCAGCATGTGTAATATCATATCTCATCTTCCTTTATTAGTGAAATGTCAGAGAAGGAGAGCTGGAAGCAGAACAGAAAACACTGGAGATTTCCAGAGAGAGGACATTTCTGCATTCGCCCGAAACTCCTACAAATCACCAACTCATTTCTCACTAAAACTGTGAAATGTATTACAGTAACATCGAAAATCCAGCCTTTTACTCAACTCGTGTCTTCCCTGACCCATATCCCGCCTTTATTCTGCAATAAACTGAGTGTTTTTGTACCAGAGGAACTTGATAAGCGGCAGCCCTCTAACTATAGCTTTGTTTGAATATAATGAAACCCTTCCTGGATCTCATTCCCATTATCAACATTTCATATTTGCTCTGAGCAAATGCTATCTGGCAAGTGCACTGACTTATTATTAACACACAGTTCCCGCATGTGTCACTTGTTCAGTGTTGATGTATAGACAGTTTGATGAAGGCATCTGCGTGTGTGTGTGTGTGTGTGTGTGTGTGTGTGTGTGTGTGTGTGTATCTGGGTTAGCTGGAAAACTGAAACCAGGAAATCTTCTTGATGGCTGAAGATGATAAGGATAATGATAGTGATCTGTTCTTCTGTAGTATTCTCTTTAAATATGAACTATGACATCAGTTGTGTTTTAATTCCTTTCTATGCAAAACTCCCTATGCTTGAAAACGCTGGAAAGTCCTGCGAGGACGAGTGGAAAACCGACCAGATAGGCCTACACACACACTCTATATTTTGTCCAGTTTCTAACGAGACGCGTGTCTTTCTGTTCCTTTTTCTCGGGCAGACTACCCATATTTTCATGGTAATTTTAGCTTACGTTTCTGCCTGAGGAGATTCAGCATTTTCAGTAAATGAGCTTCACCGCGCGCTCGCATGCTGTTGACTGTATTGTTTATGTGAAACCGGATTAGTCAAGGTGACTTATTTAATAATGTTTTTTTTTAGTTTTTTAATTCATTTTTTTTATAATGAGCACTTATATGATAATCTTTTAATGGCATGTTTGGGAAGTGTTCAAATTAATTTGGTGACACTTTACAAGAAGGTTCATTAACATTTAGTTAAAGTTAACATGAACTAAGAATGAACAATAGCCTACTTCTAAAGCATGTATTAACCGTAGTTAATATTAATTTCAACATTTACTTATACATTAGTTAAATCAAAGGTTGTATTTGTTAACATTAATGCACTTTGAACTAACATGAACAATAGTATTTCTATTAAATAGCTTTAATAAATACTGTAACAAATGTATTGACCATTGTTAGTTCATACATTAACTAATGTAAACTAGCCTAATGAACCTTATTGTAAAGTGTTACCATAAATTTGAATGAAAAAGTAGGCCACTGGATTTTTTCCCCCTCAGAAACTGGAATTTCCAGATTTTTTAATAGCATTTTGTGTCATTACCTATTAGGGTTTTATATTTATTGTATTTTTAAAATGTATAATATAGTCTTTCAGATACATATGATATAAATAGATGCATATCATGTAAATACATGTTTGTATTTACATAAACATGATTATTAGGCTACGCCTGCATTGTTTAAAATACATGCTTTGCGCAGTTTTCATTATAATTAATTAATTAATTAACGTTTCTAGCTAAAATAAAACGTGTGCTTTGTGCTATCTTGTTAACTTTACTATTATATATTTAGTTAGTATCTTATAATGACAACATTAGCGTCCTCTTGTGGATAGATATGCGTATTCAGTCAGACTTATCGTGTGTCAGAGAGAGCTCACGAGTCGAGTTAATATGTTGTTGGCCTCAAATGTGTTAAATACCATACACTTTTGTATACACTATATCATCTAAACAGATCCTTTAACACGCAAGCATGCACACGTGGCGGGAATTTGTGCCCGAACACTCGCGTAGAATTCGAAATTCGAAATATCACTGTTACTAGGAAACGGATTCTGTTCATCAACAATGGGGAGTTGTTGTGTGAGGGAATACGTTTACAGTAAGACGGTAGATCTGGAAGAGTAGAGAGAGAGAGAGAGAGAGGGAGAGGGGGAGGGGAAGAGCATGTGAAGTACCAGGAATAGTATTACTGACAACCTAGCCTTACTGGAAGAGCTCTGGGCGTGGGCGGAGCCAAACATGCCGAGGAGGCCACTACAAATAACACAGAAGTACAGCACGACCAGCGAAGAGAAACACTAACTTCTCTTAACGAGACACAAGTAGAGGAGAAAGAGAGAGACTACTACAGTCTGTGGATATTACAAACACTTCTCATCTATCTAAAAAAGACTAAAAGGTAAGAGAGGTTTTCAGAATATATTCTTGGTAAACTAATCAGAGTGCCAGCTCTGACTTTATATTTAAGACATCTTTTTATTGGGTTAACTTAATAATTATTACTCCTTAATAGCTATACACAATACTTAGGTTACACTTTATTGGCAACACTTTATTTTACCATGTAATTGTTACACATATTACATGTAGGCTACCATTAGTTGTGATAACTATAAATTGTGCATGATTAAATTCAACTAACCCAAACCCTAACAGTGCATGTAGTTTGTTAATATTACTCAGTACTTAAATGTATACTTACAGTGTAACAAAGACACCTTAAAATAAAGTGTAACTCTTTTATGGTGTTCGTGTTACAGTGTAAAATACATGAGTAATAATAATTAACTATATGTATAAGGTTTGGTTTAGGGTTAGTTGCACATCATTTATAGTTACTAATACAGTAACTTACATGTGTAACAAGTACACTGTAAAATAAAGTGTTACCAACACTTATGTTCAGCCAATATAAGGAGTAAGAGCTATTAGCCTATTAGCTTATTATTTTAACATTTTGTCAAGCAATCATAATTACAGCAAATTCAAATAATTTTTGTACATGATTAAGTTGGGTATCTTAACTACATGTACTTCAATCAGCAATGATAGAACAGTATCAAATGTCTTGGTTTGAAAAACTGGCTTCAAACCCCCCGTTGACTCATTGAACGTGTGTTTCCTGTGGTACTCATCGAAGTCTTTCTCCACAGGCTCCTGCTACCAGCTTTGAGAGGCTCACGCCATGGTAACCCACAGCAAGTTTGACAACGCAATGAGCAGCAGCCTTTTGGACACAAGCATGCGGCTGCCGTCTCACCGTTACAAAACCTTCAGCTCCAAGCTGCAATACCAGATGGTGCAACACGCCATCCGGATGCTCCAGGAGAGCGGCTTCTACTGGGGGTCCATCAACGGAAAAGAGGCCAACCACCTGTTGAACTCTGAGACTACCGGGACCTTTCTGGTCAGGGACAGTTCGGACAACCGGCACTTCTTCACGCTCAGCGTGAAGACTGAGTCGGGCACCAAGAACTTGCGGGTTCAGTGCGACAACAAGTCCTTTTTCCTGCAGACGGACTCCAAGAGCATGCAGTCCGTGCCGCGCTTCGACTGCGTGCTAAAGCTCGTCCATCACTACATGCCCTCGCCCAGAAGCGCCCTGTCCATTGGAAACTCGAGAAGCTCGTACTACATCTACACCGGCGGGGAGAAAATCCCTCTGGAGCTTTTAAGACCCCTACCTTGCATAATGTCCTCCCTGCAACACCTATGCAGGAAGACTGTGAATGGACATACAGACGTTTCTGACAAGAGAGAGCAGCTGCCACAACAGCTCAAAGACTTCCTACAAGAGTACGATGCTCCCATTTAAACGACTGCTAGCGACTGATAGAGATGCACTGATCTGTGAGCTACGTCGAAGCCACGAGGGAGCTGAAGCTAGTCGAGCCCAAAAGGTCCCTGGAGGCTTGTTGGGCCAAAGAAGTATTGAACTGTTCATGGAGTTGCACTGTCACTGATGGAGTCTCACGTGACTGATCTCTCCAAGCCTCGTTCTTGCCAGTGAATGGACATTTGTACCGGTCCTTCGCTTGCACCAGTGCCAGGATCTGTGGGCAACAATCACTGCCTCTGCACTGCCTGCCCCGAATCTGCAGGGAAGACTGCAAGCCGTGTAACCGAAACCAGCCGCCACCGCCTTCTTCCAAGTAAATATTTGTGCCTTTCAAAGGAAAAAAAGGAAGAAGTGAGTAACAGCGTAGCACTGAGGCACAAGCTGTTGAGAAACGACTTCTGGCTGGGAACAAAAAAGCAGTTTGGATAAAACACACCAGGACTGAACATGTATAAAAAACGGACTTGTACTTGAAAGAGCGACACTTTGAAACAAAATGTCTGTGTTTTTGTAGAGTCGACGTGTGGTTTGTGTGTGTGTGTGTCGGGAGCTGTTTAAACGACACTGCTCGTTATTGAATGTATTAACATTGCATGAGTGGTCTGTGTCTAAAAAGATCGCCCATGCTTCACCTTGTCATACAAGACACTGTTTACATTTATGAAGATCGGTTATCTTTTGTAAAGACACCTCAACCATGTTCTGATGTTACGTATTTATATTTATATATATCAAAAAAGAACATTTCAATAATTTATTAAAGAGCACTATTTTTGTACAAATGAATTCCATGTCTTGGGTTTTTAATTTCTCAAATGTATTTGTAGATGAATCAGAGCTATGATTCAGATTCCCGCAGCTCTTCTCCTGGAAGGGTTAAAGTTGATTCAGAGATATTCACTTTAGCGAGCGGGAATGATCCTCCCCTCGCTCTCTCCGGCAAGGCTGTTCCAGTAAAACTTTTGACTGATATGAGGAAGCTCGGGATTACAGTCAATGTTTTACTCAGTGTTTAAAGGAACAACCTTGGACAACTGAGTAGATACAATATGCGAGAAGAGATAACCGGTTATATTCCAATTAAAAGGTCATTACAAATGATACAATGACTTTATTTTAAGGTATCTTTGTTACACTGTAACTATACATTTAAGTACTGAATAATATTAAGCAACTACATTTACTTAGTATAGGGTTAGAGTTTGGTTTAGTGTTAGTTGCATGTAATTATGCATAATTTAAAGTTATTACTATAGTATGTAACAATGATACTAAAATAAAGTGTTACCCATTTTATTTTCGGGTTGCACTTAAGTTCGATGGTCTACTTTAGACATTTTACTGACTATTAGTAACTTTCCAACTACGTCAACTTCTTCAATCTTATTTTATTTTTGTATGAAGTACGTAATCAGATTCTATCCACATTTTAAGGTTACAACACATTGAAAAGTCAATAGCTTGAACACACCTACTCGTCCCTTTATTGTTACTATTCTATAGCAAAAGTATGTCATCAACTAAATAACACAAATTGAATTATGTAGTGGCTAAAACTTGTATTCAAATCTAGCTTACAGCCCATTTATATTTGTCTAGAAAACTAATTTCAAGCATTTAAGCAGAAGCCTGTAGATCAAAACTTTTAAAATAAGGGTCATTAATTCAGTCAAGTGTCCACAGCTTTGACTAGTGTGTGTGTGTGTGTGTGTAGTAACAGCTGATCTCTTTATCTCTGAGTCGAGCTTTACTCGGTAGAGACTGTGACAAAAGGGAAGAGGTGTGACTGTTTCGAAGTCTTTTGAACTTGAAGTCTGCTGGGAAACCAGTCAGATTTGTAAAGTCACGCTGTGTGCATGTAGTGTACTTAGACAGCTGGGGAGTGTGTGTGTGTGTGTGTGTGTGTGTGAGGATTCGTCTGAGAATGTGAGTGTGATAGAGAAGATTGCATTTGTGTGAGTAAGAGCATGTGGCAATCAATACATTGGCAGAATTAATATGTCACAATGAGGAAAAATATCCATTCGAGTCAGAGTTCAGACCTTGATGAAGCTTGATACACACCTTTTCATTGAAAACTGCACTACGGTGATTCATTCATGTTCAAACTCAAAACTTGTGTTTTGGTTTCATGCTGTGCTAAATGATCCCCTTCCAGAACTATTACAGAGTTTTGCAATAAAACACAAACCAAATGCTTCAAGGTCACGCCCATGGAATTATCACACAAAATTTTAAATCTCGAGTATTGGTCGAGAGGGGAAAAAAAAAAAATTTCACCACAGAGAAGTAAGGTACTTCTGACAAACAGACAGTTTCGTACATTTTGTACTCACAACCCTTTGCCTTTTTTCTTCTTCCTGCTATTCTGACGTTTACAGTAAAGCGAGAAAAAAACACGCCTGTCACAACACATGAGCCCTATGAGAGCTGTACCCCGGAGACAGTTTCATACCAGCCACACACAGGCGTGCAACCGGCACGCATGTGCAGAACAAACCTTCATCAGAATCCAATGATAGTCAGCTGTTTGTGTGCAAGTTCTCTCAGCTGTGAATATGCAGCGGTGAGGAAAGTTACTTTTAAAAATACTCCCTTAAAAAGTAGCTATTTCTGTTACTTTTTTATAGATTGTAATGTGTTAGATTACTTTTGCGTTACTTTTTCTCCCCTTGGCTGGGCGTCTTTGTTTGAATTTTTAATAACACAATTAAAAGTTCTATTTTTAAACTAGCGTTACTTATTAACTTAAAAGCAGAGCTGGGTAGCAACTGGTTACATTTACGTAATCAGATTCCAAAAATTAAGTCCTTATATTACATTTTAAAATAATTGTAATTGGAATAGTTACGGTATTTTTTTATTGATTTCATGATTACATGTTATTCTCAATCTCAATCTCATCTTAATTTATATAGCGCTTTTAACAATGTAGATAGTTTCAAAGCAGCTATACAGTGATAAACGGATAATTTAAGGTAACAGAGATTGGCTTTATAGTGGTTCTTCAATAAAGATATTTTTTTCAGCTAAAGTAAGTTTTGATTGATTCACTTCCGTCGCAACGATAATTTGTTATTAAATTAGGGGCCGCTAAGACGACACCGTTCTCTCTACACAGACTTTAAACGCGAACCTGTGAGAAACGCAGATGACGCTCACGTGCGCATCAATAATTCATTCTATAGTTATGCGCGTTTGATAGCTTTTATTTACATTTGGTTTGCGTCCATTACAAATTACGGTGAATTTACTTCCTTTTTGGCCAAAGCTTTTCCGGGTCAGTACGTCTACCTTGGGTTGTTTCGGCAAGTGCATAGTGTAAATGCAGATATGAGATATGGGTCAGTTTTAAAAGAAGATGTAAGTGGGATTGTCCAAAAAAAAAAAAAAAAAAATCAGATATTGTCAACAAATCGTAATTGGGCATCAAGACCTGCAGTGTAAATGCGGCCTAAATGTCGGTAGATGATGTAACACGATCTTTACATCTGTTTTCTCTCTTAATCCGTGCTCATATACTGTATTTTAATACAATATATAGCCGAATGTCCAATACAATACAAACGAACGAGTATGATATAATGACAAGCAGTCCAAAAAGTCACGATATTTGTTGCTTTTTTGATAAAAAGTCGCTTACGGGGTGTGAAAAGTTGATAAAATCACTGATATGTCAACAATGTTGCTAAAAAGTTCTCATTGAGTTGCTAGGTCTCGCCCTCAGGTCTCTATGAAGTTCTGGTCTCTAGATGTGGATCAGCTCCCTCTTTCAGTGGAAGTCTATAATATACATTTTGCCCATTTTATTGTCCACTTAGGGAAATTAGAGCACGCCTCTCTCTAAAACAGCAAAATGAGTTTGGAACAGAAGTTTAACTGAGGATTAAGGATGTGTTCAAATCTAACCCATAAGCAAGCATACAGTTGTTTCTATTTTCAGTTGCTGTGATAAAAAAAAAAAGACAAAAGATCCTTTCATGATGGGGTTATTGTTATATAGGTCGTTATTTTTCACTTCTAAGGCAGCTGCCTTTCCAGTGTACTCGTAATCAAATGTCAAATTCTCTAGTAGCCGGTTGGGTGATAATGTGATTCCACAGAACTTCTTTGTGATTACACAACACAGTGAGCTACAATAGAAGCGCGCTGTCGTTAACACTTCACGACGTCTCACGCCTTTTCCTTTTTTTCTCTTTCACAAGCCGTGAGCCGTGCCTGCTTTGGTCTTTCCTGAGCTCAACGTGTGCTGCCTTGACAGGGCTCTTTTCTTAAGAATTAAGGAAGTTGTGGATTTAAAGAGAACCCATTCAAGGAAGTATATGTGACAAATCAAATGTAAGTCAGACTGAAATATCAGAGTTGAATTTCTCCCCAGCTAAGTGGAAGTATGAGGTAGTATAATTATTAAAATAATGAATCGACAACAAAAGGTCCAATATTAAGGAATTAACCAAAAACTACTGAAAGGAAATAGCAGCTTGTTGTAATAGTGCAGCACTTTCAGTAACACTTCATTTTAAGGTGACGTACCCCATACGGAAATGTAATATATGACATATATCCCTATATCGCTAGTGACGACGTCATTTATGCTAAATATAAGACAATATATTGCTATCACATATATACATATCTCTACATATATGTTGATATAGGTTTTTAACATATATAAATTTGCCATATTAAATGAGTATATTGACATATATTAATATGATGTATACGATTATTATTTATATAATACTGCATGTTTTGACCATATATGTCACCGATATGTTTAATTTATATGTCAAACTATTTACTATTTAACTATTTATTTCAAGTACATATCCACATTTCATTCCAATTTCTATCTAATTTTCAAATCTTTTATAAATAAAATGTATTATTTATTATTGTTTTACCTCTTCTTGACCAGCTCATAAAAACAAAAAAAATACTACACAAATTCTATTTGAAAACTGATAATTATATGAAAGTATATAAAAAAACACTATTATACATACATAAAATATATGGGCTGGTTTAAATGTCAATTGTTCCATTTTCTAATAGGTTTTATATATGGGCATATATATTTTATATATGTGGATATATTTAATATATGTATATTTCATATGTGTACATACATTACATTTATGGGGTAGTGATACATTACTACATGTACTTACTGTAATAATAACTATGATAAGTAACTAACCCTAACTAGTAAGTACATGTAGTGCATTAATATTACACTCTAAAAAATGCTGGGTTGTTTCAACCCAATTTGGGGTCAAATATGAACAAATCCAAAAGTTGGGTTAAAAAATTTAATTAAAAAATTTAACCCAACGGCTGGGTTTGTCCATATTTGACCCAAAATTGGGTTGAAACAACCCAGCATTTTTTAGAGTGTACTCAGTACTTATTTGAGTAAATAAAATAAAGTGTAACCCACTTTTCATATTCACATGAATTCTTTTTTTTGTGTGTTATCAACTTCCAACCCAACTTTACAACAGATGTCACAACTTCCCAGAACACTTATCTCTGATGTCTATGAAAATAAAGCGGTACCGCTATGGCGATTGTGATAACCAATGCTTACGACATGAAGGGCTGTAGTAAAATGAGAAGTCGCCGATCACGATCAGAGGGACGTCCCCTTACAAGCACCTCTTTGTCACTTTTCTCATTTGCAGCTGTGGAGCTGCGCTTTTCCTGTATGACGAAAGGGAAATGATGTAATCTCTGTGCAGAGAAGCGGCTGTGAGAGGGTTGGCGTCAATATTTCGACAGTCTTGAGCTCTGTCGTTACACGGCTGGTTACTGCCTAAAAGTGTCTACTACTCACAAAAGACTCAACAAATCTCACAAATGCTTGTTTGGCATGTTTCTCTGATATAGTGCAGTCAGTGGATACGAGTGAGTCACGCAGGGCACGTCTGACTCCTACTCATACAAGTGTAATATGTAAACACACCTACATATACATAATCACGCTCATTGTGCGTATGGCCTAGGACTATGACTACTTTAGCCATGTGAGGGCATGTTGCAGAGTTACTGTATATAACATCTTGGACTCTCAGTGACGCAATGACATTTCAAGACTTTCTTTTTAATGCATTTACATGGCAACAAACAATTGAATCTTGTAATTAAAATAAAGTTACAGAATAATAAAACTAGAGGTGCATCCATATTCTTAAAGGCTGACTGGAGTGCCAGTGTTATTCAGTGTGTTGATGTCATTTCCACTGAAACAGGAAGACAGGGCGGGACACATCTAAACATTCTCAAATCAACATATACTTTGCTTGATAAAGAAAATGACTCAAGGCGGTTGAGTTCACGAACTCTCACGTGATGTATAAATGCCACATTCAAGCGCTCCAGGCACAACGACGCGTCCGCCATCTTGGAACAGTCAACTTTTCAGATGCTGTCTCACAGTAAAATTGTAAGCTTTTTCCAAGATGCCACAGCATTGCTGGCTTTAAAAACTGTAAAGATTAAATTTCCTGAAGAAGTGGGATAACCTTTCACATGTGCGAATGTGTTGATTAGTGTTTTTATATGTATTAACTCAATATTACAGGTTTTAAACTATGGTAACGTTTTGATATTTTGTTAGCTAACTCCATCTTGTTTTGTGTTAATGATAAACTAAATTCTGTGAAAATCATCTGCTGAAGTCTATTGCAAATATAGATATTCATACATGTGCATAACTACGGTTGCAGATGCTCTTGAGTGTTGACGGACCAACTTTGACTGTTCCAATATGGCAGGCGGCTAACTTCTAGCGGCCCATAGAAACAGCCGCTAATCTATGTATATATATATGGTTGGGATGGTCACGCATGACTTAAGCAGCAAGAATCATTCCATTGTTTACTTGAGGATTTAACATCCAGGATACACACCCAAACGGACCATTTCTAACAATAAACCGAAACAACTACTCTTATACAATGACTATTTGTTTTGGGCAGCGCTCCTTCTCTTCATTTGTAAACAGTTCTTGCCGCATATGTAATGCGAGAGGTCGTGAACTCAACCGTCTTGGAAACGCGCTTTGCAGAGCTGGACAAAGGCGTTTTTTTCTGAAAGTGACTGATCGTTTCGCAAGAAAATATGTTGACTGGGGTTTGTGTGGAACCCTTTGAAGCTCCCTAAATATGGATTTTAGACCGTTAAAAATGGTCATTCACTTGCATTAGATGGAAAAAAATCCTGGAATGTTTCCTTAATTTCCCTTCGGCTAAGGAAAGAAATTGATATACATAAAGGATGGCCTCGGGGTGATTTATTAATCAGGAAATGTTCATTTTTGGGTGAACTATTCTTACACACTTCCCGGTCAAAAAAAAAGTCCCTGTTTGGATTTAAATAGGCAAATGCTTAAGAGTCTAGAACTGGATCCTTTTTGTAGTGATTATTATGTTTCTAGCATGTTATATCTTTGCCAACAGTTCTTCTACGTGTGTAGCTTTTCATTTCTTAAACACCCATGTAGGAAGACACATCATGGCCATATTCCAGGACGACAATTTCAAGATTCATCCGGCTCAGATTGTGAAAGAATGGTTGTGAGGAGCATGAAGGATCATTTTCACACATGATTTGGCACCTCGGAGTCCAGACATTAAAGTCATTGAAAGTCTTTGGGATGTGCTGGAGGAGACTTTACACAGTGCTGGACTCTTGCATTGTCAATTGAAGATCTTGACCAAAAATTGATGCGCCTCTTGATGGAAATCAACCTTTATTTCTATCAAGAGATGCATACACTTGTGGTCAAGATCTTGTATTGACAACGGCCAAAACACATAAAAAGTCTTGTGTAAACTACCCCTGTAGTTGTGCTGAAGCAGGCTGGATATAAACTTTGCAGGACAGTGTGTCCCGAGGAGCAGGGTTGATGACCTCTGACTTATACTGTCACATTTCAAAAGAGTCCATGATCTCCAGGTCTCTAGATATGGCTTAGGTCGCTCATCCAGTCTTTGAAATTTTCCGAGCAATGTTTACTCTGCGGGCAAAAATCGCAAGAATCGCAATCCTCACCTTATAAGAATGAGAAGTTTAGCACGAGTGCTGCATTCCTCAGTAAGTCAGCTAATCTTTCTCAAAGAGCACTTCTCTGAAATGGCTAAAATGCTCTCATACAGGATGTTACTAATCTTGATTACCAACGATCTGAAATGGCATTACAAGCCCTGTGCATATCTCTGAGCATTGCTCAACATAAGGCCAAAGCGAGCCCTGCAACATCCTGCTTACAACAGCACGCTAAAATAGCAGCGCAACAGAGCGCATGGAAACAGTGAAGAGCGGATGACATCATGCATATTCTTATCCTAAATGAGGAACAATTTGCATAACTTGTAAAACAGTGGAAAAACTATTCATACTTCAGAACGAGGAGATAAGCATGTTACGTTTCTATATGTGTTTCAAGTTTCCATAGACCTTTGGATGACTTGTAGACTTTGTACACTTAAAACGGCAAATGTTCCCACTTTGTATCTAAAACATTTAAAATGTTGTTTCCCTCTAAAGGCCCAGCAAAGTGTTCCCTGATTCAGACGAAATTCAGGGGGAACGAGGGTAAAAATACCAGACCGACCAGTCAGAAGCCCTGAGGTGATTTAGCTCTTCTTTGGAGTTCTGCTTTTCAGATTTGAAACGGAGATAAAGAGCTCGCAGGAATCCAAGGCGCTCCAGTGGAACTGTGACAAGACATGCCTCACTCATCTGAGAGAATATTTCTATTTTTATTGCCAGAAACGGTAATAATAGCTTCGGGCAGACAACCGCATCAGCTGGTTTGGATCTGTGTTTCACAGAAATACAGAATAAGCAGTGAGGACATTCAGTACCTTTTTTAGAAGTAAGTCATGCGTTGCTATTACATAATGAGCTGACCACACCTCACGACTGCTGAGCTGAGCATTTACTTGGTATTTGAGTTTTAACCATGAAAAACAATTAACTATCTCATTACACAACACATTTGGGTAATTAAATAGTAATTACACATTGTTATGTCATTTAAAAGCTGTTTAAAATATGACAATATAATGTGTTTCTGAATTGGGAACCGCATACTAGTATACTACTCGTACTATGTTTACCGTATCTTTATACGAGAGAAATAGTAAGTATGATAGTATGGTTCCGAATTCAGCATAAGACAGTCAGTATGTTTACATGGACAACAATATTCAGATATAAAACAATACTCTGATTAAGAAACTACTATGTAAACAGTGATTTCTGATTACCTTAATCCGGCTAAAGTCATACTCGAAGTAAACACAAATCGAATTAAGACATGTACACACCTTAATCACACTAATGTCGTGTGGGAGTTTTCGCCGCGTTTTGCGACGGGACACACACACACACACGGCTGTGGTCAACCGTTTCGTTTGACGGCAAACAAGAGAGTATGGCTTCAGAATTTGTATTCTTTCCACCCTCGTGTGTTTGCACGTATAGCATGACAAATAATTTACTGCACTTTACAGTACATAATTTACTGTAGAGAATAAACATGATTCACTAACTTACACAACCACAAATGTCTCAAGGCTACACTCTATTTCCATGTTTTAAACATTCTAGACATTCCACTTTAGATATTTTATTGGATTTAAGTAACTTCATGTAAACTTTCTCTTATTAGAGTATGAGGCGTACACGTGACAGTGCTGTCAAAACAATATCCAATTACACAGATCCGCAAAAACTACTAAAAACTCTGTATTTTGCTGCCAGGCCAGTAGGTGGCGATGCCACTTTGTAAAGAATATAGACTGAACATGTAACATGCATGCGCATGACATCACCATTTTCACAAATTCATGTTTTTGTAGTTTAGATGGAGATGATAAAGGTGTCGTTTTCAAAAACTTGCTCTTTGAAACCCATTTTCAAAAGTTTGTTTTTAGGCCACCAAAACGGTTTTAGTTGAAAAAGGTGGCATGTAAACGGCCACTTAGTTGACTGTTAGTAGAGTGTAAGTAGAGTATTAGTAGAGTGTTAGTAGAGTATTAGTAGAGTGTTAGTAGAGTGTTAGTAGAGTGTTAGTAGAGTATTAGTAGAGTGTTAGTAGACTGTTAGTAGAGTGTTAGTAGAGTGTTAGTAGACTGTTAGTAGAGTGTTAGTAGACTGTTAGTAGAGTGTTAGTAACGTATTAGTAGAGTATTAGTAGAGTAGTAGAGTGTTAGTAGAGTGTTAGTAGAGTATTAGTAGAGTGTAAGTAGATTGTTAGTAGAGTGTTAGTAGACTGTTAGTAGAGTGTTAGTAGACTGCTAGTAGAGTGTTAGTAGAGTGTAAGTAAAGTGTTAGTAGACTGTTAGTAGACTGCTAGTAGAGTGTTAGTAGACTGTTACTAGAGTGTTAGTAGACTGTTAGTAGAGTGTTAGTAACGTATTAGTAGAGTATTAGTAGAGTAGTAGAGTGTTAGTAGAGTGTTAGTAGAGTATTAGTAGAGTGTTAGTAGAGTGTTAGTAGACTGTTAGTAGAGTGTTAGTAGACTGCTAGTAGAGTGTTAGTAGAGTGTAAGTAAAGTGTTAGTAGACTGTTAGTAGAGTGTTAGTAGAGTATTTGTAGAGTGTTAGTAGAATGTTAGTAGAGTGTTAGTAGAGTGTTAGTAGACTGTTAGTAGAGTGTAAGTAGACTGTTAGTAGACTGTTAGTAGAGTGTTAGTACATTGTTTTTAGACTGTTAGTAGAGTGTTAGTAGAGTGTTTGTAGACTGTTAGTAGAGTGTTAGTACATTGTTTTTACACTGTTATTAGACTGTTAGTATACTGTTGGCAGACTGTTAGTAGACTGTTAGTAAAGTGTTAGTAGAGTGTTAGTACATTGTTATTAGACTGTTAGTAGAGTGTTAGTACATTGTTTTTAGACTGTTATTAGACTGTTAGTAGAGTGTTAGTACATTGTTTTTAGACTGTTAGTAGACTGTTAGTAGAGTGTTAGTAGACTGTTAGTAGAGTGTTAGTATACTGTTAGTAGAGTGTTAGTAGAGTGTTAGTACATTGTTATTAGACTGTTATTAGACTGTTAGTAGAGTGTTAGTACATTGTTTTTAGACTGGAAGTAGACTGTTAGTAGAGTGTTAGTAGAGTGTTATTAGACTGTTAGTAGAGTGTTAGTAGAGTGTTAGTAGAGTGTTATTAGACTGTTAGTAGAGTGTTAGTACATTGTTATTAGACTGTTAGTAGAGTGTTAGTACATTGTTTTTAGACTGGAAGTAGACTGTTAGTAGACTGTTAGTAGAGTGTTAGTACATTGTTATTAGACTGTTATTAGACTGTTAGTAGAGTGTTAGTACATTGTTTTTAGACTGGAAGTAGACTGTTAGTAGAGTGTTAGTAGAGTGTTATTAGACTGTTAGTAGAGTGTTAGTAGAGTGTTAGTAGAGTGTTATTAGACTGTTAGTAGAGTGTTAGTACATTGTTATTAGACTGTTAGTAGAGTGTTAGTAGAGTGTTATTAGACTGTTAGTAGAGTGTTAGTAGAGTGTTAGTAGAGTGTTAGTAGACTGTTAGTAGAGTGTTAGTACATTGTTATTAGACTGTTATTAGACTGTTAGTAGACTGTTAGTAGAGTGTTAGTACATTGTTATTAGACTGTTAGTAGACTGTTAGTAGAGTGTTAGTACATTGTTATTAGACTGTTAGTAGAGTGTTAGTAGAGTGTTAGTACATTGTTATTAGACTGTTAGTAGAGTGTTAGTACATTGTTATTAGACTGTTAGTAGACTGTTAGTAGAGTGTTAGTAGACTGTTAGTAGACTGTTAGTAGAGTGTTAGTAGACTGTTAGTAGACTGTTACTAGACTTTTAGTAGACTGTTAGTAGAGTGTTAGTAGACTGTTAGTAGACTTTTAGTAGAGTGTTAGTAGACGGTTAGTAGAGTGTTAGTAGACAGTTAGTAGACTGTTAGTAGAGTGTTAGTAGACTGTTAGTAGACAGTCAGGTTGGGGTTCATAGGATAAGTTGACGTGTGGTTGCAATGTTACTTATAGTTTGTAGAATGTCTAAAGTGACTATTGAAATAAAGTGCTGTCTCAATACTTTGTCTTCACTTTGATCCCTATATTTTTTTTTGGTATTTCTAACCTAGTGATCTTTTAAATGTTTGCTTGAAATGTGTGCTTGTACTATCTTTCTTTAAAATACCAGTTGCTTCATTATTTTGGCATTTACAGCGATGACATTTTTCATTTTTCCAAACGCCCTTTGGTCCTCCTACATGTCTGTTGGCATAACATGTATTGTCACATGATTAGTTATGAGTTCCATTTAGTAGAAAGGGAACCAATTTAATATTTCACTATAAATAAATAGATGATTTAGTTTGAAGCGATTGGAGTTTCCATGTACTGGAGTTACACAGAAAAGGCTAAATGCTCACATGTGTGCATGTGACTCCACAATGAATGCCAAAACCAGACGAAACAAAGAAAAGGTCAAAATATTTCATGTCATTTGTTTCACTTTCAACACAGTCAGGTTGGACAGTTTCTGCTTACTGTAAAAGTGCCTAAAGCAAACCAAAGAGGTTGAAGTAGAAAGTGAAAAGGGAAAGAAGAGAACGAGTAATTCAGCGGTGATGTTTCTCATGTAAAGGGTGTATATAGTATGCGAACTATTACATAATGTAATTTCTGGTGACTCTATCAACACAGTTTATTAAAAAACATAATGAAAATAATTAAATAATTAAACAACCTTTTAGCTTTTCCCTCGAAATAAGCATTAATATTTGATTTTGCACCATGGAAGGCTGTGCTTCAAATCTGACCTTAATAAAGTACAACGAAACAGCTCAGACATATAATAGAGTATAGCACTGAGTCTTGTGACTTTCTCACATAATAACGTCTTTGTGCAATTCCCCTCTAGTACTTCCCAAATACTAATGTTAATCTATCTTCGACCTTTATTCAAATATTATAAAAATGTTGTAATTATAAGGCAATTACAGAAGTTTTAAAAAATAACCAACATTTTCCCAAAATTTCAGTGTAATCTCAGAATAAATCTGATGAAAAAATCGCAGTCCAAACCCTGAACAGTTGACAACCGTATAATGAATGACAACATTATAATGCCTCCTGCATGTTTGCAGTGTGAGATAAAGGTCTGTCTAAGACGAAGCTCCCAGACGGTGACGGAGAACGCCGTGCCTCTGTGATCTTCAGTGACACTTATCATAACAGGTCATAGCATGAATCACACTGGATCTCCGTCATTCCCCATTCTGCTCTTTTTCCTACAGCACAGTTTGCTGGGACACAATAAAACGAGAGAGGAGATCCATTCATAATGTCATTTAATTAAGTTTAGATATTAAAAGTTGCCTAATTGACCCTTCGCGGGGAGCTTGATTGACAGGTGATCTGACTTAATCATACTTCGCCATCCGCCATTTTGTCCGACAAAGCCGTCAGGAGAGTTAGTAGATTAACATGGGAGGATTTGAGCTTGAGAAGCGGAGTGTACTGACGTCTTTCCGCGGTTAAAAAACATTCCTTCTGATGTTCATTCATGTTTATTTGATGCTATAAATGAACTAGAAGGAAGAGATGATCGGTTCACGAGCAGCTTTAACTGAGGCTCTACAGCGATCTGTCACGACACATTAAAGAGCCACAAAACGGTATTTATTGTTTAAATTTCTTTTTAAAAATGACCAAATTCGAAAGGCGAGACTTTGTTTAATATGTTTAATATCAAAAGTAACCGAGAAGCTGGTCTGTGTCTGTCAGTGTGTTGTCAGTGTCCTCTCTGCTCCGCGATGTGTTTTTCACTGCGTGAGAACATGGTGTGTGTGAGAGCGCCGTAGTTTGTCGGGCATAGCGACAGTAACTAAGGGGGGAGGGTCTTTGCGAACGGTCAATTGTTTAGATTGTCTCTAGTGCCAAAGCCTATATCACAGGTAGCCTTGTTTTTATAGTGTTAAAGTTTTTTCACTTTTCTTGTTCAAGTTTTCTCTAGACAAGTACCTACAGTAATTATATCATTGGTCCAAAAAAAAAAAAAAGGCGAGAGAAAGAGAGAGACAGCAATGCGCCTGCTCGTTTCAACTGGAAAAGACAAGCGGTCGCTTGGAACTACTCCCAGAGAGAGAGAGAGAGAGAGAGAGAGAGAGAGAGAGAGAGAGAGAGAGAGAGAGAGAGAGAGAGAGAGAGAGAGAGAGAGAGAAACACACTGCATCCATGGTGACCACTCCAGATTACAGCCAGAGACTCTGACGTCAATGGAAACCTCGCAGCACAAAGCCCAGCACAAACACAGCCCTCGGTGCGTCCATGGAAACAAGCTGCCCACCTGAAATAAATAGGATATTATTGTACCGTTGCTGTTGCCATAGAGCCCACATAGAAAAGAGGAAACTTTAATAACATAGAAATAAGTTTCCAAAGAAATGATGTATAAAAGCCATGCCAGTTGAAACTCAAGTCTCTGCATGACACGGACACAGCACAGGATTATTTACTCGCCCTCATGTCGTTACAAACCCTAATCTTTCCATATAACAATAGTTTATAGTTCCACATTTGACAGAAAATAACCCATATAACTTGTGTTACATATTACGTAAGACCAATTTTGGTGGGAACTGAGAGAATCGTAGTTTCTTTACATTTTTCCCCTCCGTTTGGCCCAAAAATACTGTGTCCATGATCAATCGAAATCAATTTTCAGATTTTCCGTTCTCTCCGTATTTACGGTTATTTACAACGCACCGGATCTTACCCTGGAAACCCAAAGTAACTCCCGCTCCCACTCCCGCTAAACGTTTACTCGTGGAATTCTTGAAACGGGAACAATACAAGTCAACACCAGTATGACTAAAAGTTTGCTAAGAAGTGTTTCCTACTAAAGCAAGGCGATGTTAGACTCTGTTCAGCGCTGTGGTGTTTAGCAAGACAGTCCTGGGCCCGTATGCAAAATAAAAGTTAACGGGCCGCCTCAGTTGAACTCGCGCTCCGGGAAAATTCAGTTTAAAAGCCAGGGCCCATGGCTATTTGGCAAAGGGAAGACAACAGCCTTTTTTCCTCTCTTTTCTAACCGAGTTTTATTTAAAGCCCATTTTGCCAGCGGTGAAATACCTAGTCATATGAATAGGAACATTTCGTCACAAAACAGGGGAGGATGCCAAGGCAGCTGATTATTGTGCTTTACACATAAACAGTGTGTTCTTAAAAAAGACTGCCCGAAAGATTTACATAGCAGAGTAAAGGCTTTCTGCCAAGAAGTTCTCTCGTAACAGTGGAATACTCTGAGCGTTGGCCAATATTACAGAAATGGGAAAGACGCCGGCGTGCATTGCATGCGAAGATATTGTGTCACTGCAGAGTGTCATTGATCAATCTACAGTGCAATAGAACTGATAAAGGTTAAAAGAGAGTTACTGGAAAGCTGTACTTTTCAACACGTGCCAGTGACTCTGAACTTTGAAAAACATTGTCCATGTTTTGCAATGGACTGTGGGGGACTGTGTGTGTGTGTGTGTGTGTGTGTGTGTGTGGGTGGGGGGGGGATAAGGAAATAGCCTTTAGAAAAAAAATAAAAGAAAACCGCCGTTGCAATGGCGTGAATAGCGGTTGGCGCTCCGTCTTTATGAAGTTGCACTGAAGGACGATTCCACTGAATCATTCTTCTACAGACCGTTAACTTGTCACTGTCTGAACAAGCCCGACAGAGGCGTTATCCGCCATTGAAAAGTTCCTCGAGAAGCCTGCCAAGAGCTCACTCACTGCAGCCACTGGATATATAGTGTGTAGACATTTTTTATTTAAATGAAAAGTTACGTTCTGATGTATTATTCTCTCATACTGTTATATTTTTCAACGAAATCAATGACATTACAAAGTGAAACTAATGCAGGTGTTTTTTTTTCAATGCATGTTTTACGATTTAAAAAAACTTTCTGTCTTTATTATTTTTAGTGAAATTATTTGGTAGTCCGTTTTTTGAAGGTTTAAAGGGGGGAGGGGAGGGGGGGGGGGGGGTCAATAAAGTTTGAGAACCACTGGTGTAGAGGAAGTTTACGTCCCTGATCACTTCAGTCTGATCTTAACGGTTTGAGAATAAGAAAAAAATATGGAAATGGTTAGCCTATAAGCTGACCTCAGGGCAAAATAAAAACATAATAAAAGTAAAAATGAACTATTACTAATACTATCATCGCTATTATAAAACACTAAAACTAACACTACTATTGTTGTCATGATTATCATTATCATCGATAATAACACTACTAATATTGATATTTTATTATTGATTATAAATATCAACAACAATTTATTTTTATTTTTTTATTTTTTTCACGTTGTTATTATTTTGTTTTTGTTCTTCTCTCTCTTCTGTATGTATATGTGTCACTGATTTCTTACCTTGTATATGTTACTGTTTTATTATAAAAAAATAAAAATAAAAAAGGTAATGAACTCATTCATACATAATAAAAGTAATACACTCAACAGAGGTTCACTGCATTTCAAAACGAGAAACAAGTACAAAAACACTTTATGAACTGCATTCTGACAACTCACAAAATCAAGGTTGTTGCATCTGGGTTTGCACACTTCCACAAATAGAAGATACATAATCCGAATTAAAGTCATTACTTCGTCATTAATACATAAAAATAAAAACTTAGTATTTATGAAAGAAATTGTTGCATGTTAACTACCAGTAAATCTGATGCTTGTTCCCTGATTGGGAGACAATGTTTCACAATCAGCAGAAGATGAGCAGTTTGATGACATTTCTTGTTGCTTTCTCAATTAAAGAATTAAGCAACAAGATCGTTGCGATAAAATACAAGTTCCAGGTAACGTGTACTCTTAGTACCTCGTAACACGCAACTTATATCACGCTTTATTTTGTGAAATGAACGATAAAGAGAAAGCAACTGACCGGCTCTTACTTGAAAGACCACAGGAAGCCACGGCCCTCATGTTTAACTTGGTTGAATGCAGCGTAAGTGTAGTTACAAGAACAAGCCATGGTTCTCACATATCAGCTGCTGTGTCAACAGTCAGGCACTTCCTCTTTCTCAGAAATTTTGTACATGATGTACGCCATCAGAGGTGGGCAAGATCGCACGCTGCCTCTCACAGCTCTTCCAGTGTCTACCGAAACTCACACCTCGTTTGGACCCCAAAGGTCAGCTGTCTGTTCGGCCCGATCAAAAATCTTGGGTCAACCTGAGGTCCCTGGCTTTTTCTTCTTGTGAAAGAAAAACATAAATAAAGAATATTAAATGTCATCATGAATGTATATTTATTGAGTAGTTCACTGTTTTGTCGAGAAGGTCAAAATGAAAATTTTCACCAGAGATTTGGTCAAATTACAGAGCGGTAAAAATGACTTTAGAAAGATGGCAGCATCATTGTTTTATTTTTACACAGAGATTGGTAGGTCTCTTAGTTAAAGCTGTTGACTTTAGTCATCTTTGTTCTATTATATGCCATGTATATATGCCTATTATATTTATGTTTTAAAGACCCTATATGTTTCAATCCCATGGAGATCTTAAAGGTGTGGTAAAGTATTCACTTTTCTAACTGTAGTTAGTGTGTAATGTTTCTGGTTGAGAATAAACAACATCTGCAAAGTTACAACGCTCAAAGTTCAAAAGGAAGATATTTGCTTTTAAAGAAAAGGACTACAACAAACGGCTGGTAGGGACTAGAGCCCTGTTTTCTTCATCCCGCTCCTGCCAAATTTCTGACCATTACCGCCCGCAACTAGGGCTGTCACTTTTTGTTCGAAAATCGATTGCACAATCGATCGGACCAACCAACACAAGTTTCGAAAATGAAAATAGGGAATCGATTTTAACGGCTTTCAGGACGCAGAATGCGCGGCGCTGGCCGCTGGGTTCAGCGGTGCGCTTCAGATACAACGCGATTTGCGCGATTGAACTTTGACCGCGGCGTGCGCACCGCTTGGTCGACCCAGCAACAAAGCGTCTCGCGCTATCTGTAGCCTATTGAATGGCTCAGGCATTGAACCGCACAGTCCAATGGCATAGATCTGACCAATTGTTGGTGTGTTTTGGAGGTAAAAACAAAAGAGTTGCTTTCACAAAACAGAATGTCTCTCAAGCCATTGAAATGAATGGGTCTCTCATAGCGCCGCGAATCCCGTGCCCTGTCTGAAAGGCGCTTTCTCTCAGAGCGCGTCCAGCTCGTCACGATACGCCCGCAGCGAACGCGCATCACACAGCAACTGCTTCTGATAAACACACATAACAGCAAATTATAGCCTACTTCTGCATAAGGTGTCGCCAGTATTTAGAAAATTTCAAGCATAGGCTACAGATAGCTAACAGACTCGGGCTACAGGCTACGTAGGTGAAATTTGTTTGACATTTCTAATCGTGAAAACAGCCATGTTAAAGCCTGCAGTAATGTTTTTCATTAATGTTATGGCAGTCCACTCTGCTTTTCGAGAATGTTACACTCCTGTTTGTAATTGTACACGAAATGTCATGCCAATAAATCATCAGAAATATTGTGCGTCTCAAGCGCCCTCTTTACGTTCGTCCTAATGCCGGTTAGTTGTCCGTGGATTGGCCTATATTTGGCGTTGAAAATGGAAATGTCTTTAGACATGGAAAATCTATTTTACAATCGATTCAATGGACACTTATGTCTCGAAAATCGAAAAGGATTTTTTCACAAAAGTGACAGCCCTACCCGCAACGTGTGTGTTACACTCCCGCAACGTGTGTGTTACACTCCCGCCCGCTCCCGCAATGTGGATGTCCACTCCCGCCCGCACCCGCAAAACTCAGAGAATTTATGCCCGCACAATAATGCATTGAGTTTGTGTCTTCTCCCGTCCCGCATGAGAAAACACGTCATTTTTTAAAATGTATTTTTTATAATAACTTCGTTTTATACAAAACTTTGCGGTTTCACTTTATTTCGATGGTCCCTTTAACACATTCTGTTGTCTGTAAGTTTATCAAGATTATCCGTTTATCTCTGTAAAGCTGCTTTTTTGAAACAATCTACATTGTTAAAAACGCTATATAAATGAAGATGACTTGACTTGACTGGCTACATACATACCTTTAACCACGTCTTCTTTTTCATCTGGGGGCAGCATCCGTAGCATTCGCATTTTAGGAGACAGGAGCGTTGCAATCCGATACATCATGTGGAGAGGGAATGCAGATGTGTCACTGGTGCCCATCAGTTCTTCCAGACGCGAGGCACACACATTGGCGACTTCAGAGAGCAAGGGCTCGAGGATTCGCTGCTTGGGAGTGTTCAATGAGTTTTGCGGACCACGGCAGTGGAAGTGGAGCGCTGGGAGTCCTCTGTCCATATATCTGTTGTGATGGCACATCCATATGTTTTGATGATGGGCTTGATGATGCACGCCCCTCGACATGTCTGGATACAGTGGTTGGATGAGGTAAAACATATTTTACATCAAATTTGCCATATTTAGCGGCGACATTAACAAAGTGTTGCGATGTGTCAATAAAGCCTTTCCCAGTGACGAAGTCATATGGCCGTATGTCTAGACAGCATATTTCCACACATTTCTCAGTAGTTTCTTGTTTAATGTGTGTAGGAAGATGTTGTTTATCCTTGAAAAGCAGCTTACTTTGACCTGGGAGAACAATTGTGTCGCCTCAACCCAGAGGTGCCGGATTTTGTGTCCGTTGTAGACTAGTACTTTTGCACATTTGTCACAACAAACAAAGTCCAGTTCGTTTCCATCTTTGTCACAAACAATTGAGAAACTTCTCCAAATGTCAGACTTGCCTTGCTTTGTTTTTGTATTGTAAAGACGTCGTTTGAGGTTCTCTTCCACATCATGTACTGACTCCATCCCGTCGCTAGGCTACATCCCGATCCCGCAGTGTTTTTTTTAGCCGCCCGTTCCCGCCCGCAGCAAAGTTCAAACCGCCCGCTCCCGCGAGATTTGCGTTGGATCCCGCGGGACCCAATCCCAATGCAGCCCTCTAGAAGGGACTACACAACATTCATCCCGGGTTAGTGACATCAGCAACCCTAAAATGTACATAAGCCCCGCCCCCGGGAACACAGTCCATGTTGAGAAGAGGAAATGTTATTGTATAAGAGTACATTTGTGAGTCAGCTCAAACTTTAGCATCCATCTTTTCACATGCAATAGAAAGTCACTGTGTGCATCTCACAACAGTTCCTATACGAGCAATGTATAGATTACCATGACAGAATATGCTAATTGAAGATAGTTAACTTCACATCAGCAACATACATTCATCAACTAACCATTCAGAGACGTCCTGTTGCTTCTACATGTTGTCTCTTCTTCTAGAGTCTCTCCATCTTTGTCTGACTCAGTTTTAACATTATAGACAGAACAGTTTCTGACATTTTAGTGTGTGTGTGAGGTAATAGCAGCTGCTAACACACACGAGCTCTTGAAACCCCGCCCTCTGCAGCAGCTCATTTGCATTTAAAAGGGCCAGGCACAAAACGGTGCGTTTTTGCAAACCCTTAAAAAGTGACAACTTTAACATGCTATATAAAAATATCTGTGGGGTATTTTGTGCTAAAACTTCACACACACACTTTAATGCGGTTCCATGAATAAATTGGTCAATTGTACACATTTTTAGTGGTTGAAAACCAAATGTGGGTCACTTTGCATACAGCTGATCATTTTATTAATATCTGAGGAATATCTGAACAACAAATTATGTTGAAACTAGCAATGTATCTAGTTTTTTCCCATCAACACAATTGCATAGAAAATACCTGAGTGCCATAATTTTTTTTTATTTTATTTTTAGTTTGCGTGCCTGTAACTCTAACACAATTAAATATGTAAGGGATAATGTATAGCGAGGCGGTTGTTATAGTGAATACAACCCCGACAGGCTGATCGGGACCCCGACGCGAAGCGGAGCCTGAAGCGGTTGTATTCGCTAGAAGGATATTAATATCCTTCTAGATTCTAATTCTTAATAAACTTTTCTTTTGGAATCTTAATTTTTAAGGCCCTATATATCAATCCCAGACTGAGATATTGAGATAATAATTGGATAAAAGTGAGCCGGGGAAGCTTCTGAAACTCCACAAACGCGCTTGCGTCTGTCAACAAAAACAGAACAAATGCAGTTCAGTTTAAACAGCTGGTTTGCGTGTCTGTACAGACTTCAGAAGGATCCCAGCATCGGGAACAAGTGGATGGTTTATCCAGACGTAAGACTTTCGTTCATCTTCGCAACACAAATTAAGATATTTTTGATTAAATCTGATAGCTGTCTTACTCCACCATATTGTAATTGAAACTTGCCGGCCCAGAAAAGTTATTAAAGACAATGTTTAAAATAGTCCAAGTGACTACAGTGGCTCAACGATGAGTTGCACAGTTTTGTAAATGAACATTATTGGCTGTTTGAATAACATTTTCGGACATGCCCATTGACTCCAATGTTAAATGGGTCCATGGCCAATTCTATTATAGTCAAAAACTCGAGAGAGGAACCATTGTCAAAAAAATATTGTCCACCACTCTTGTTCATCCAAAACAAACTACAATATAGACTCAAGGTGTTAAATACCAGAATTATCCTTTAATGTTACACTCAGGGTAACGTTACATTACGGCATGTTTTTACGACGTTCTCAATATAATTAGATAACATAATAATATAGATAGATAACGTTACGCATCACTGACAAGCCTACATTTACCGATTATTTTTTTCATGACCATTAGCAGCTAGCTGTAACATCAATCTGTCAATGAACTAACGTATCAGTAAACACATAGCGTTCGTATCTCACTAGCTTACTCTACCCTGACAGTACACACAAAAAAATGTGACATTACGTTAACCAACCATTCAGAAATGTCCTGTTCGAGCCTTAATTGTCGAATCCTGTTCGGTCCGACTCCGGTTCGAATTGATACGGTTGCACACGCACAGTATCCTCAGAGACTCCCGCTGCCATTCTTCAAAATATAGCCTCAACTGTTGTCAAGGCAACACTCCATGTGTGTTGTGTAAAAAACGCCCCACAGAACAGAGGGGCGGGGTGAGCAAAGCTCATTATCATTTAAAGACATATGCACTAAAACGGCGTGCTGAAAACAGAGCTGTTTTTGACCAGGTGAAATTAGTGTTTTCTTACAATACTAATGAGAATTTTTAATTAAAGTATATTACAAACTTTTAATTTAGACCCTAAATAATCATATTAGCTTGTACAAAAATGGCATTGTATGACCCCTTTAAGTTTATCAAGCCACGAGAATACTTTTTTGTGCACAACAAAAAACACAAAAATAACGACTTTATTCCACTCTTGATGTTCTTCTGTGTGGGCCTCTGAGTGAGTTCACGTAGTGTAACAGCGCAGCGCTTCTGGGGTGTACGTCACAGGCATCACACACATGACCAGCGCAAAAACGCTTTTTTGCGGCCTAAGGGATAGGGTTTGTGTTAATCAAAAAAAAATCTACACTGTGAAGTTGTAAATAAAACAAAGATTATTGGAGTATGTTTAGAAAGTAAGAAAATACTATTTCAGTTTTTATAGTTCAAAATGTCGTTAACACTTTTTTTCGATAGTCCACTTTAGACTTTCTATTAACTATAAGTAACTTTGCAACCACATGTCAACTAACTGTCATTAAAGTATTAGTAGACTGTTTGCTTACACTGTAAAAAAAAATGACATCCCCAAGTCAAAATTTTCTAGTGACTGGTCACATCTAAATTTTTCAATTAGTCTGACATATTATTTCTCATTGAGCCAATGTTAACAGACTATTGCAACAATAAATTCAATTTATTTTACAGAATTTCACTTGGGCCAATTTAAAAATTTTGATGTGATCAGTCACTAGAATATTTTGACTTGGAGAGGTTACATTTTTTTTACAGTGTAATATCTGCTAACACTTTATTGTGATGTTCCCCAAACATACGTTCTACTGACTATAACTTGGCAACTACATGCCAACTTATTCTCCTAACCCGAACCCTAACATCTAACCCTAACCTACCAGTCTACTGACAGTCCTCTACAGTCTACTAATACTCTAATGAGAGTTAGGTGACATGTAGTTGAAAAGTTACTTATAGTTAGTAGAATGTCTAAAGTGGAACCAAAATGGGATGTTTCATAAATAGGTCACTTGCTGATTCTTTGCAATCGTTTGTGACATTTACTAGCAATTTCTACAAAGACAATTGTTTCTACATTTCAGTCTATGGTACATTCTCATTTAGGTGAGCTAGATAAACAATTACTGTCATCTACATTAGCTAATAAGCAACACAACATGTTTCCATCATTACTTGCATTATCGTAAGACACATACAACCACACACAGAGCCGTGAACACACATTCATCTGAGTAACATCTTTTTTATGCTTCTCACACTTGTCAAAGCTTTACAGTAAATAAACGTTCAGATTTCCTCTCATGGAAACCCTGATGAGAGACGTATCTCGAGTGGTCTTTACAGACCCTCTTTTGTGGTTTCACATTCTTTTTGACTCAGTCTGTAGAACAAAAAAGACCCTCAACACACACTGTACTAAACACCGCACACACTCTCAGTCTTTATCACTTCCACTACTGCGGTCTTGTTTCTCTACATTATTTGCAAATGTGTGTGTGAATGTGTATTTCCACTACTGCAGATCTCTCAGTGCCATTATGAGACCTCATCTACTGTAACATCCTGTCAGTTTTCCAGGAATCAGAAGCAAGCCATGCAACAGGTGTTCACACATTTTTGCGGTTCAGAAGTTAAGCAAAAGGAGAACAACCTCAAATAGCACGAGGTCGGTCAGGTGAGGACAAAGCCTCAACTGGCTGAGGAGCAAAGATAAGAGATGTGTTTAAACGCCTAAAGGGTATTGAATCAAAGAGGAGGATTTTTCAGAGGAAGACAGTCATAATGCTGTGATAATCTACATCTGTTAGAGACACCCAGAGGCAAACTGCATTACTCAGAAGCTGCGCTGTCGTTACTCAGGACACTTATAGGTCGTGGGGTTCTTGTGCTTCGTTTAAAGGTGAATGGTTATCACAGATTAATTTCTGAGACTATATGTCAGCAGGTCGTAGACTTATTTCTCTGACTTCAAAAACATTTGTCTCCGATGTTTCTTCTAAAATTCGAATTGTTCACGGACTGTACAGTAAAAGTACACCATAAAACAATCCACCGAATTCAACTTTAAGTTCAGTTGCTGCCATACAATGTGAAGAATAATCAAATTGGCTGTACTACTTTGGTTAAATTATTTTGACGAGTTAAAGCCAATTCACACACGGCACCGACAGACGCTGACAAACGTGGACAATCACCAGATTACAGTATGTCACTTCTCCGACTTTCCACAACACGACACAGATTGAATATGTGCCGAAAACAAGCACAGACTAACACCAACGGGTAACACACTGATCCCACAAAATCTGTTGCAATCTGTATTGTAAAAAGCGCTATATAAATAAAGGTGACTTGACTTGACATACTCTCTAAGGGGCTTATTTTGAATTACTCCACGACCGCTAAAAACAGTATGTAGCCTATGAATTTGTGTAGTATGAATGCAATTTGTACTACGCACTAATAGATGTACTAGTAAAACTCACAGTTTTCCCCATGGTATCGATGTCAAAATTGTGGAGAGTGAAATGTTGAGTGGCTAGAAACTTTGGAAAACCACTAGCCACAGTGGTTGGTGAACAAAAAGTTATTGTCAAGGCCTGTCAACACCACACAAACTAGCCCGACAGACGCTCACCAGCGGCACCAGGAATAACAGGGAAAGCATGGAGGAGATAATCTGGTCTTTGATGAAAGTGATGAGACATGTCTGAGATCATCTAGAAATCGTTTCAATGTAGACTTATTATGGACAATCTGAGAATGATCTCTTCTGAACCTCTAGAGGAGGCAATGTGAGATTACTGAGGTCTTTTTTGTTTTAGGAGAAACATCTTAAAGGCTGGATATTCTCCAATAAATCTCATCAACTTTTAGGAGAAAGAATGAAGATATAAATAGATGTTATTTGTAGGTAGGTGAGAGCTGTCCATGAGTGAGCACATGTGAAAGTAAGGTAGTCTCTTTCTTCAGTGATTCAAAGAAGTGTCTGAGAAATGTGACTCATGTGTGGTATCAGGAATCCCTTCCGATGATCACAATGTATCATCATCTTATGATTCATAGAGTAATGCCATGTTTCTTTTGTTCTCAGTTCATTTCTTCCTGGTTTATGAAAGGAGCTCCCCTATAGCCCTTTATAGCCTACACTATACAAGTTATTTAATCAATATTTCATAAGCAAGAATCCTTTTGTACTCAAAATCAGCCTTGTGTTGACATTCACAACAGTTCTATTTTACTATTCTTATTAGCTTTTATATTACAGAAAATAGGGGTGGCGCGTTAGTCATAACAATTCAATGCAACTGTATGATCCAGAGAGAAGACATCCTGGCTACTCACCACCCTGACAGGAAATGACATACACAGAGGCCTTGGCGCTAACCGAACACTCATAAACTCACAGGCACATCATCACTCCTGAAAAACCCTGCCGCTCATGTTGAGTAAACGTGAGATGGATCAAAGAGTTTGGATATGTGTGCAGTGACACCAATATTTATTTTATCTCACAGGGAGTTTTTATTTGAAGCTTGTAGGCTCATTTAGGCTTAAATGTTTAACGTTTATATATATATATATGCAATATTCTCAATTGACTTTTCGGGCACTATCATACACCCGGTGCAATGCAGAGGCAAATGAGACGCAAGTGTTTTTTGCTAGTTTCAGCCTGACGCAGTTATCATTTTTACGTCCTGCGCCACGTTGTTTAAATAGCGAATGTATTCTCGCCCATGGGCGTGCTGGTCTGAAAACCAGGTGTGTTCAGGCCCATTGTTGGAGCGCTGCTATTTTGAGGAACTTAAATAGACTGCGCCATTGACCATAGACCTGATCTAAAGTCAATGACACAGTATTTTTTTGTTATTTAAAGAGCGTGTTAGTAAGATGAGCCTAAGTTCCGCCATGTAAATAGCAAATCTGCCATGGCGTGAGGGCAACTGGCTTTTAAAGGGAATGGCAGATGAGATGATTGGTTTATTGGACGTTATGCCCAAAACACACCCATTACTCATTAAGAGAATAGGGACAACCTTTTAGACCATGCGCCGCGCGGACACGACCACTTTTCCTGTCGTTAAACTAGCAAAAGTGGATTCGGACTCGCCTCAAGTGCCCGTGCGCTTTAGACCATGCGCTTAAAATAGGCCCTTTGTGTACATTTCATCAATGCAGCGGCTGAGTCGTAAAACTCCAAAATGAACCATTGGGGCGGGACGAACAAATAGCCCCGCCCCCAAATCATGATATTGTTAGATTCAATGATGCATCGATGGAAGGCATTTCCCGTAAAACAACATAACTCGCTGCTTAAGCAAGATGCATCATTTATTTCTATAGTGCTTTTTATACAATACAGATTGTTTCAAAGCAGCTTTACAGTGATAACAGAAACATTATGATTCAACGACTTTAATTATGCAGTAAATCAGCTCTAAAAATGTAAAGGGAAGATTTAATTTTAAAAATGTAATCAATGTATGAGAGGAGAGTATTTAAATGAATCATGCAAGGGGATTTACTAAGGTATGAGCTTGTCAGTTTACTGGTTTTTGCCCAATAATTTACTGCCCCAAAAAAGCATGTCTTAAACCAGAAGCTTGTTTGCGCTACTCTTGGTAGATTGTGTTGGCCATTATGGAAATGATCCGGCTGCGTCTGTGTTGTTTCATTTGCGTGTCGTCAGTAGATCACGAGCCGAACTTTCCACTCCCATCAGCGCTTTTATGAGATTATGCTCTCTTGCTAATTTGCCCTGTTTAGTAAATCTGACCCCAGGTGTTGTGGAGTAATAAATTCTGCTTATTAGGCTACGTTTACACGTGGCCGGTTATTTTCATAAACGGACATTTCACCCTCTCCGTTTTCAGAAAAGTGTTCGTTTACACGAACCCGTGTATATGCCGTCAAGAGCATGCCAAACCTGTAGGTGGCAGTGTAACGAGAAGCTCAAGCCCACGTTAGCCAATCAGAATCCCGAAAATATAAGTGGCACTTTTGACGCAGTGCAAGTTCTGTCGCATACTGTGACGTCGACTGCCTAAAACTTTTTCTCAGTTTACATGCAACCGTGTAAACAGAGTTTTCCAAAATCTCCACTCTGGCCGGAGTTTTTAGAAAGAATTGTTTTCAGAGGAGAATTCTCCGTTTGCGTGTACGTGTAAACGGGGCCTTAATTAATGGTTTGAGGGTGAATAATGTCAGATTGTTATAGCTAATTTACATGGACAAAAGATAGTTTGTTTTTATCTTTTTTTGTATATAGATGGAATGAAAGATATACATTGTACTGCATGTTAGCTTGTTTATTTAGCTCAAAACTATGATTTATTTAAGTCCACACGTCAACCTAACAAGAAACTATAAGGCTGTTTACACGATACCGCTTTCAACTAAAAACTGACATTTTTTATGTATTTTGGTTTACATGATAACAGTGTTTTGGGGGTTTGAAAATGCAATCTTTTGAAAAAGCGTTTCAACATGCAAGTTTTTGATAATGATACAATGTCGCCTCCATGTAAACTACGAAAACACACACTAGTGTAAAAGTGACGTCATGCGCATGCATATTACTTGTTCAGTCTATAGTCGCGTAGTGTTTCTTTACAAAGTGACATCGCCACCCACTGGCCTGGCATGAATAATACAGCGAATTGATTCGTTTTCATGGATTTCATGGATTTAGTACGTCGTTGTTGTGTAAACGTACCCTAAGCTTCTGAACAGGTTAAGAGCTGTAGTTTTGACCTCACAACTTTTGTAATGCTGTCCTTGAACGTTTGTTAAATCTATTGTTTTAAGAAATACCAAACCGTTGATCTATGTTGGAAACGATAAAACATGAGACCACGGTTAGCTATCGCCGCTTTTGGAAAACGTACCCCAGGTCAGGCTGCTCAAACAAACAGTGCAATGTTTAACCAAATGTTTTTCCACCATCAAAATATTTTTTTGTTGAAAGACTGTGCCCTTCCTAGCTGATCCAGGCCAGTTGGCAGATTTACGGTTTCATTTTCCACTGTGGTGCTGTGAAATCAGGATTAGAAAATGCATTGGCTGGGCGATGGTCTGATATTACAGGTAAACATTGGAGTGAGCACACAATAGAGGATGATCACATTACAATGTGTAGTTAGGAAGTTTCCCAGATACTGATATACTGATGATATATTGTATGTGTTTTAATGAGTTAGCTTACATAATGGTCCTCATTGACGATCGTCAAACCATAATCAACGCGATAACCATCATCACGTCTCTACAGGAGCTCCACCAGCACGACAGAACGCGATTAGCTAGCGTGCTAAGAAAGCCAGGCCATGAATGTTGTGTAATTGGACCGTGCCAAATCATGTTCAAGTAGAAACGCAACTGGAACCATCCTTCATTCTGTTCAGCCCGATGGTAGAAAAGCTAGACTAGCTAAACCAATCTAGAAATGGCTGTTTAAGCTTTTGATTAGACAAAGTACAGTATGTCAATACAAAAAAAGTACACACTTTACCTTTAAAGAGCCACGGAATGAGTATCAAAGGCTTAAAGTGAATCAAGGACACTTTTTTATTATTATTAGCAATGCACCTTTTGTCTGTAAACATCTTTGGTGTGTATTCAGTGTAGTAAAAATACACATTTATTTTAGTGTTTTATAACTATTTTGTCAACCTACAGGAAGCATTGTAGCGCAAGAATAGACAACCCACTAACTGCAACAGTTTCGCCCACACGTTCAGATGTTCCCGTGGGCGTTGAGCACACCCTAATTCTCAAAACAGCCCTTCCTTAACATTCATATCTGACTCGGTTATAATTAGTCAAAGCTCAGCTACCTGGAAATGCTTTGAACTCTTCTGCCATTGTGAGCTTCTATGAAGACTTGTTCAAATAATCGCAAAGGCTTTCCCACAGATAGCACGGTCTGCCTAAAACAGTACCAGCGACATATTTCTATTCAGAGAAGCATTTGTCCGTAGCAAAATCAACTCTCAAACATACTGTTCACACATACTCTATGCAGACAGATGCACACAAGCTCCATTCATGAGAATGTAGATAGTATATCCATCCATTCATGCGTTTATATATCTACCCTTTTCCTGGAATCTGCTTCAGATAATTTTTTCCCCCATTCAAATCCATTCAAATCCATTGCTCTGCCTGTCTGGAGATAAAGCCACTAGGTCATGTGTATTTAAACCAGTTTGATTCATGTATTTTTATGAATAGGACATTCATTGTATAGTGGAGCTGGACAAGATATAACACTGTAGCAAAATTGGCATTCATAAAACTTGAAAAATATAGGCAACAGTTTACTTAATTTACTTATTTGAAGTAAAATATCCACAAGCAAACTGAACTGAACCAGCTGTATAGTAGTGATGTAGTTAGAAGTGTAAGACATTAAGTAGCCAAAGTACGTGCCAGAGGTCATAATGATTCGTATGAACAATTATTTAAATATATTATAATGTAATCTATTTGTAGTTCCATTTTGTTCTGTGAGGATCAGAGAGCACTCAGATGAATATGGAGCAGGTGTCTGTGAGGTTTGTGGGAGGTGTTGGGCTCTGTGCTATTTTAACAGTTAACAGTGATGGCACACAGCTGATATAAACTGATGGGAAGTCAGTCAGTAGGGTTCAAATCATGAACCACACGGATGCTAATGCTCAGCATGACAGGAGCACATGTGCAACCGCTAGACCACACCTCTAACTTTAAATAACCACATTTTTACTGGTTCTGGTAAGCAGTCAAAGCTGCTGTAATCGACTTCAGTCCTGTTTACTGTGGTAATATTGCATCATCCTCTACATATACTACCGGCCCTATTTTAACGATTTAAAATGCAAGTAACTTTGTGGGAGGATCTCGGATATCGCTGTTGCTATTATACCGGCGGGATAAACGACTCTTGCGGCCGACGCAAATCTAAAATGTGTTGGTCTGAAGACGCTACATTACTCATAGGTGTGGTTTGGGCGTAACGTGCAATAAACCAATCAGAGCGTCCTCTCACATTCCCTTTAAGAGCCGGCGCGCTTGTTCCACGGTGGATCGCTATTATAACGGCGGATTTGCCAGCGCACGCAACTTACATTTTGGTGAAGGTTATTTCTTGTTTTCTGGTTCTTGACGGACAACCAACTTTGTCAGATGTCCTTATATACCGATGTGTCTCGCCACTAATCAAACAGGTTTGATCCGTCATTACTACAAAAGTCTGAATAATTTGGGTAAATGTGTAAGCTAGATTTATGCCTATTTTTTCACATCTTCATGGACACCATAATGATTTCCCTCGTGTGGTAATATTTTTCCTTGTAATTATTTATGGTTTGCAAAAATATGAACTGCTGCGCCTGTGTAGATGAGAGAAGCAAAGTGTATGCGCTACATTACGGCCAAGCACGCGCTCTTAAAATAGCATCTGAATAACGCGCCGCTGATTTTAGACTAGGTTTTTCCTGGTCTGTGGGGGAGTTGTTTTCTGAAACTGCAAAATAGCGCCAGGGAATGTTTGTGCCGGAACACGCTCCTCTTTTCACTGAAAAGACTAATCCCCCCCCCCCCCCCCCCCCCCCCGAGCTTAAGTTCATTTCCTAATATACCGACGTGCGTCTGGAGGGAAAAGTCCGCTGTGCGTCGGGTGCAAAATAGGAATGATACATGCGCCGGTGTACAAAGTAATTTGCGCTGGGTGCAAGATAGGGCCCATAATGTACTTTTGACTGCACACATTGAGGTAATACTGTAGTTTTACAGCCGTTTATATTAAAATGGAAAAACCTGGGCCTTTGTTAGCAATTAGGTACGCTTTTATAACTTCCACTGAAATTCCTGTTGGCACTGGTGTGCAATGAACGATGACAGATGGAGAACCTTTTACCATTCACTGCACACCAGCGGAGTTGGGGAAAAGCCTAGTTTAAACAAACACGTGTAAACACAGGACACAATTGCACGCTGGGTAAAAAAAGACATGCCCTTCATTTACTGTCATGGTATGCCACTGTTGACAGAGCTGTTTGCTCAGCTGTCACATACTGTTTGCACTGTGAAGAGTGTCTAAGTAATTCACTTTAAAGGGTCATGCTGTCTTGCTTTTTGCTTCAGGACCCAAATTTGACATCATCTGGCGACCCAATATTGTAAACAATATGCAAAATCACAGCATAGTGCAAATGTGCACGAAACATGTCCTTCTGCTCCCGCTTCTCTGCTCGGTTCGCATGCAGATGACATAGTCTGAGAAAATGTGAACTTACAGGAAAATGTTTAAAAGTGGATTGTGTCGAGATTAATAACATGCTGTTGAAGAAGGCAAAAAATAGCTTCCGGAAGAACCTTGACAGGCGATGAACAGAGGATATAGATTTGCTATTCCAGGCTTTACGAGAAAGCCGAGCCCCCTTTGCTGTCATGACAACTAGATGGGGTATGATGCGTAGGCTCAAATAGGTTGTTGGGAAAGGAAGAGCTAACTAACTGAATACTGCAGTACGCACTTCATAGTGTGAGTGAACCAGTCGGCATTAAGTAAAAACATTTGTCAGGTTTTTGTGCTTAAAAAAGCTCTTGTGTGTAGGAGTAATTGTCTCTCTATTAAACATCATATACATTTTTAAATATTGCTGATTACTTACAAAGCACTAAATGGTTTAGCTCCGCAGTACTTGAGCGAGCTCTTAACGCATTATAGTCCTTCACCTCTATTGCGATCTCAAAATTCCGGCCAGTTAATAATACCTAGAATATCAAAATCGACTGCTGGCGGTAGATCCTTTTCCTATTTAGCACCAAAACTTTGGAACAGTCTTCCTAACATTGTCCGGGAAGCAGACACACTCTGTCAGTTCAAAGCTAGATTAAAGACACATCTCTTCGGCCTAGCATTCACATAACACATTATAGACTTATATAACTCAATGTTAGGCTGCATAGTTTAGGTCAGCCGGAACTGGGAACACTTCCCTTAAATCCTGATGTACTCGTTACATCATAAGAAGAATGGCATCTACGCTAATTTTAGTCTCTCTGTTTATCCCGAGGTTTATCGCAGTCCGCCGGATCCAGGCCGTATCAGATCTGATGAAGGACCAGCGTCTGGACACGACGACACCGCAGTCCTGAAGTGTCAACTAGTCTTTCCCCTGTGAAGGCCTCCTTCTCTTTACCTCTGTACAGATAAAACGTTGCCGGGATAATTCCGGTTCACGTTGCTATGCGGAAGCGATAAAAAATTCGGTATCATACATTTTTCAAGGCTTGTACTTTGGAACCTATTTCACGGTTTGCATTCTCGAGACACCAGGTACTGTTTTGTGCAAATGAGCGTTAAGGGTTTTCTGTTAGAACGGTGTTGTGTTAGCGGCCTAAGCTAATAACTAATGATCGTTGCGACCAAAGTGAATCAATCAAAACTAACTTTAGCTGTTCTCTCCCCTGTGAAGGATCCCTTTACCACTCTACAGATAAAGCAATGTCGGGATAATTTCGGTTTCGCGTATCTATCCCGAAGTGATAAAATTCTGTCAATTTGTTTTAAGGCCAGACAAGTTTGTATAGGGTTGGTTTGTAGGGAATTACAAACCTGCTCACATATATTCAAACGCACATAACTTTGACTACTAAGCCGCTTTGAAACAATCTAAATTGTTAAAAGCGATATATAAATGAAGATGACTTGACTTGACTTGACTGGACAATAACTTTATTCTAGAGCTGCTGTAAAGCCAAGAGAATCGCTGTTACTTTAATTTCCTATTATCACTGTAAAACTGCTTTGAAACAATCCATATTGTTAAAAGCGCTGTATAAATGAAGGTAACTTGACTTGACTTGACTAACCCCACGTCATACATATTATAACGTATTCCAAAACGTCATTTTTGGGCTTGTATCAAGGCCTGTGCCATTGATAGCAGACTAATGCAGTTATTAAAGAAAGATTGATTGGTTGGTTGGATGTTTGGTTGGTTGGATGATTGATTCATACATGTGTGTGTGTTTGTGTGGGAGAAAGAGCGGGAGAAAGAGAGCAGGATTTCCATTAATAATGAATTTGTGGGCAAAACATGAATATAGTTTGTCATTTTTAACCTATTGTTAGTTATATCTCTGTTTTCCTTGTTCTGTGTCTGGGTTATACTTTAGCTGCACATTTACTGGAAAATAACTGCACACTTTAGGATGTCCGTCAACCAGTCAGAATCAAGCATTCAGAATTTCATTCAGAATAATCCAAAATAAACAGTCCAAACATTATTAATTTCAATCTTGGTGAGAATAGACCATGTTTTTTTGTTTGTTTGTTTTTTAGTGTAAAAGGTCATTGGTTACAGCACTCCATATGCTAAATACACAACAGTAACGTATGCAAGAGACAGCTAGCAGCCACTGATGCACATCACTGCACAGCACCCTTTACAATCCAAACAAAGGGCTCAACAATCTGCTCTCTAAGCATGTGTGAGATTCTTCAGGTCTGAATGTTTATTTCGAGGCAGCCCCGTCCCGTAAATGCCTCCCTGACGCGGACACACAAACTCTGTTTATCAGAACATCGTCTGAAGATTTCTACTCAGAGGAATTCCATTACATTGTATTAGTAAGCAACCATGTTAGCATAACAATGGTAAAACATTCCTGGCAATCCTGCTCACTAACAGTTTTTTTGTTTTGTTCTGCGTGTCAATCTACACACTTAACATCATTGTATGAGCCAAGCATCTAAAACCAGTCCCGTCATTTACATAAAAAGAGATTTGCTGTGGTTACTATGACACATTTACAAATATGTTTCATTTTATTCAAATGAAGCCTGAATTTAAAGAACGTTTCACTTTCAAAATGAACAGTATCATCAACGGTAGTCTCAGACTCACCATGTGCCACAGTTTTCATTTATTTTGAATCGATTCTTAATGTATTTATTGCAGGTGAGGTGACTGATTCATAGGACACGAGAACTCGCAAACAAGTTGAATGCTGGGAACACATGCTGGGAAATTTAGAGCTATTTTTCAGGGGCTTTTTGGGAAGCTCATATCCCCTGTGGTAATGCCTTCTGCTCTGAAAGGAATAGTTCATTCAAAGCACAAAAAGCGCTGTGTAAAAATTCTTCAAAAATATTAATGTACTTCTGGGGTTCCCAGAAACAGAATACAGATTTAAAACGCACACACACACGCACGCACGCACACACACACACACACACATCTATCTTTATGAGGACATTCATTGACACAATGCAATCTCTAGCAGTTTACCCTAAACTTACCCATCACAACTAATTGCCTAACCCAAACCCTTACCCTAAACCTAATTAACCTTATCCCAAAAAAAAAGTCTTGACCCACAAACAGGCCTTTAAAGAGGTCTCAGAAAGTGAGGACCGGCCAAAATGTCCTCACTTTACTCTCTTTGCCCTCACTCCAATGGTCTAAAACTCAAACTGGTCCTCACAAAGATAGTTGTACACACACACACACACACACACACACACACACACACACACACACACACACACACACACACACACACACACACACACACACACACACACACACACACACACACACACACGACAGTGCCAAGCTGCTGCAAAACAGTTACACTATGTCATATTTAACAGCCATTTATTGTGATCATGTCATATTTGAATCTAGCCAAATGAGTCATAGAGCATTTTATGGTGGATTGAGTTCCATTTAATCCACCTTGCATTAGATGGAAATCAAGGTTGACCGTGAGAATGGCACAGTTTTCTCATGAATTTAGTGTTTATGGCATGTTTAAACTCTTCTAAGCTAATGTACATATAACAGTCAACATTCTGAAGAACAATTAATCACTTATAAACAATGACTCATTGCTTTGCCAGAACCGCAATTATGCACACAAACTGTGCAAACACACACACACACACACACACACACACACACACACACACACACACACACACACACACACACACACACACACACACACACACACACACACACACACACAAGGGTATCTGTTCTTCTGTCATTTCTGAAACTGGCTTTACCAGAAATCTACCAGTATCCTCTTTTAATTTCCCACATGACTTTATTACTCTACAAAAGTGCTTTGTACAGACAGAAAGTGCTGTGTAAGGCACAAAATACTCTCAGCTGTGTGTCATAAGAAGGTCTACACCTGAAGAAAGCTATCCATTAGCATTCCCATTCATCTCAATTGACCATCTGGGAGTAGACGACACAGTTACAGTAGTGCAGAAACTATGGTGGCAGAAAAACATGAGATCAACGGAATAAGATAAAAAAAGGTCTTGTTGTGCATTTGGATGTCAAAATCGTAATGCAAAAAGGATGGTCTACAATTTTATAGAATACCGTCGTCAAAGTCAAGTCACCTTTATTTATATATAGCGCTTATGCAATACAGAATGTTTCAAAGCAGCTTTACAGTGATGATAGGAAACCGTTTCTATTATGCAAACAGAGTTCATTTCTGTACAGTACACTGTAAAAAAAAAATCTTAATTTTACAGGTAATTGTCTGTATTTTTTACCGTTCTTTTACAGAATTTTACCGTTTTGTCATTATACAGTGAATGTCTGTTATTTTACAGATATTTGCTGTAATTTAAAGGTCCACTATTAAATTTACAGGCAATTGCTTGTGTTTTGGTTTTACATAAATTTTCTGTATTTTTTAAAGAAATTTTCTGTATTTTTACAGAGTTATGTGTAATTTTACATAAAATATTAAGTAATATTTTACAGATTATTTCTGTGAAATTAGAAAACAAAGAATAGAAGGTGTAGCTGCAGAAATCCGCAATTATTCAACATGTTTTCCTTGAAGACCATTAAGCATGTGGGGGTTAAAGTGAGTTTTAAGGTTAATAGAGAGCCTAAGTCCCGCCCCTCCGCTTCCGGCTCATGGGACCTTATTTCGGAAAAAATATGTATGGAAGTCAATGGCGAGAGATAACTTATCTTTTTATTCCGTCTGAACTGTCCCCTGAACTACACATATGATGTTTGTCAATTTAAAAGGTAAATATGAAAGTCAAGAAAGTCGCAGTTTGTCATAAAACAGAAGAGTAACGTTTAGTTGTATGTGAAAATCGCTCGATGAACTACATCTCTCGTCTCGCACTATGTAGCCTACGTCACAAGATCCGTTGCTCGTATGTGTGTATTCTGGCTCAAAACACGAGTCAGGCATGACGGCGTAACGTTAGGATTATAATGTAAGACTATAGAAAAAATGACAGACGTTAGCTTCAGTAAAGTTAGCTTCATTCATTGAGAGAAAAGGTATGACGTCGCATGTGCGCCTTCTGGGTTTGTAGTCTTTGTAATTACGTATTTTCACAGTCTTATACCTCAACAGTTTTACATCAAACTGCGACTTTCTTGACTTTAAAATGTATCTTTTAAATTGACAAACATCATATGTGTAATTCAGGGCACAATTCAAACGAGATCAAAATATTTGTTGTCTCTCGCCATTGACTACCATACAATATTTTTCCGAAATAAGGTCCCATGGTGGTCGACCGGAAGGGGAGGGACTTAGGCTCTCTATAGTAGGCTATTTAGTAGGCCTATAGCCTACAGTAGGCAGGCCTATTGACTTATAGTCTTTTAATTGTCTTGCTCATTTTGATTCATCATTTGTGTAATTCTCCCCCTAATATCATGTATATTTTATGCATTTTATTAATATAAAAAAAAATCTGCGTTGCTGCATGGCATTGTGTACGTGTGCGCGCGCGCGCGCTGCAGATTCAAATGATCCGCCACTTTTCCGTTGCTTAGTCCCGCCCACAACGGTTAGCTGGTCTGACCTGTCGTCAAGTTTGGATCTGTGTATCAAGCGCAAGCGAAGCGGGAGATTTGAATTCAGTAGCAGCTACTCTGAAGTGGATTGTGAGATCAACAGTGGGTCAAAGCAATCGTTTTCGTCAAGAGCAGCCGTGAGCAGGAGCGCTGAACACGAGTTATAGTCCGGTTGTCATTCAGTCTGTTCGGATATAACGCGCCTTTTTCATTGAGCCTGGTTCGTCACACCGGATATCATGACAACCGATCCATGAGGTAAGAGTCTCATCATACTAAGTTACATTTGCACTATATTTGATAACATTTTTCAGTTGACAGTTTGTTTACAAGCTAACATTAGCATTCTTAAATGATGTCATTACTGGCGTCGAGGACGGCAAAACACTGAAAATGCAGCATGAGTCTTTCAATTTTCCATCTGTTTTAAGAAAGATTGTTGAACCCACATCTCAAAATACCTAATACAAACTTAAGTAACGTTAGACTTGTTATTCATATCAAAGTCCGTTCAATTGTATAAAATCTTCGTTATAATGATGAGTCAGTAAATCAATATCTTAAATGGCGGGCATTTTAAAATTCTGTCTGGAAGCTGAAAACTCTTCTCTTAAAAATATCCTTGCTTTAATATAACGTTAACGTTAGTGAAATTGTTTTTGGTGTATTTATTACCATTTTAATAACCACAGTTTTACTACAAATAGGCCTAACTGTTACCATATTTATTTTCTTTGTAACGTTAGTTAAACCACGTGGTCAATTTTCGTAATGGTGAGTAACGTTAACTCTACCGAGACCGTTAATAAATCAAATTCAGTAACTTAAACTAACAGCACATGAGACTAGAATATGAGCACAACATGATGAATTGCAATTCTGGCAGCGATCTGCTTGCCAATGCCAACACATAGGCCTAGCTGCTAGCTATATAATGATGCTTATAAATAAAATATATAGCATGTTTGTGTTCTGATAAAGAAATTAACTTATTTACAATTTGTAACTGATGCTGCTAAGTCACAGTAAATCATATAAAGTTACATTTACTTTCTATAAATGTAGCTAAAACCACATGCTCAAAACATAACTGTTAGCCTTTCCTGCTCAGCTTCCAGATCATAGTCAGTTCAGTTGAGGTTGTGCATTGTCCCATTAGAACATATTCTTACTTAGTAATACTGAGTTTTAAAAAATAATAATATTTTTTTATGATTTCAGGTCATCTGGAAAGCAGCTGATCATGGCAAACAATGTAAGCAGTAACTTTAAAAATTGTAATGGCGGAGTCTTCTGACATGATTGCACTAAAAATGGCATAAAAATAAGTATTTGTTTTATACTGTATATTTTCCCATGTGAATATTAATTTGATCCTTGTGGGGCCACTGTGGCTGCACAAGGTTTTGGTTTTGCTACAATAAGACCACGAGTGTTAGATTTCACCCATCTATTCTATTGTTTTATTGTTTTTTTTGTTTTTGTTTTTTTAACTAGGCTCTGTCATTTAGAAACATGGCTTTTCCTATCACTGCTATCTTATTGACACATATCTCTACCTTTCATTCCAGCCAGATGATCTGATGGGAGCTGCTTGCATCTCAGCCTACCTGATGGACAACTCTTGCTGAACGAATGACCTTCAACTCAATCTTGCCAACCGCTTCTGGTTTCAGCCAAACCATCATTGCTGTGTGATCCTGCTGATTTGCCTTATACAACATCAAAAAGATCCGGCTCTTCCTATCGGAGCTACACAACTCATTGTCTTGCTCTATCCAGATTGGACTAGTGTAATGCTCTCTTGGCAGGCCTTCCAGCAAGACCTAAACTCAATGCTTCAGATCTATGTGTCCTCCAGAAGCTTGTGTTTTGCAAGTGTGGTGCCATCATCCCGAAGAGACAAAATCACTTTCACTGACCTTTACCTGGACTGTTTCCTGCTGGTGGAATGACCAGCACAACTCAATACATTTTCAAGAAACTGCTAAAGATCCATCTTTTTCGTAAACACTTGACCCAATAATACTATCTTTGTTTAAAAAAAACAAAAAAAACTTGCTTTGTGTACTGTGCTAGACTAAACTGGGACTTGTCACTGCACCGGTTGCTCCTATTGTTCTCTTAATTGGTAAGTCACTTTGGATAAAATGTAATTGTATAAAATTAGTTCTATTAGAGTATAAAGGTATTCAGCAATGGCCTTTTAATGTGGATATTTTTACATGTTCTAAATTATATACTAAGCTTGTATTTCCTATCATTCACACATCTTGATGTTCAGTGTTTGTTTAATGACTAATACTGTAAATGTGCAGGTATTCTGTACTTATACATTTAGTTATTCAAAAAAGTTTTGGATTGTAAATTGGATTGAAAAAATAAAAATGAAAACTACCATAAATATACAAACTTTGTATTTTAATTTATGTACTTATTGCATTTTTATACATAACTTCATAGTTATTTTACACAGAAAAACTATATATTAAAAGAAAATTACTGTAGATTAAAACAGCATTATCATAAAAAAACGTTATAAAACCCTAAATTTACAGATTAACCTGAAAGTTAAATGTTTTTTTAATGTTATTTGACATAATATATACGTTTTTCCACGGTTAATTAAACCATTATCAACAGTAATATACTGTCATTTAATTCATTTTGACCGTAAAGTCAATTCTGTATTTTTACGGTTTTTGCCTGTAATTTTGTGAAATGGTTATTTGCTGTAATTTAACGGAATCCGTCTGGAAACTTTGCTGCCAGAGATTTACCGTTTTTTTACGGGATTTTTTTTTACAGTGCAGCTCTAAAAGAAAACAGTGTCACTGTTGAGATTCAGTTCCGTTGTAAAGATTATTATCAATTATTGAATTGGTTCATTTACTGTAAAATATAAAGCAGTTCTGCAGAAAACATTAAGTAAGTTTCCATTACAGATTTGCGCAAAACTTTAGTTTTTTTCTAAATGTCGACCAAAATCTATTGCGAAATTACGCCGTTTCCATTAACCGATGTTATGCGACTAAAACTTAAATTTTTCGTCTTGTGATAATCATTCCAGACATCATGGCAACGGATGTTGGTAGGTTTATGTATATCCCAGACACCGCACTAGCCATTATTATTAATGTAAGGAGACGTGTGTGTGTGTGTGTGTTATCCAAGCATTAATGGCAAGGAAAGACTCTTTCCAGGCTCATATGAGGAGTTTCTGGTGTTTCTCACTCATTTCTGCTTCGAGATCTTGATCGTGGCGTTTCTCTGAGGTTCAGAATCCAGAATCCAATCTTTTTGACTTTTATGAGTTTAACGAAAACTGTGTCTCGTCTTCTGTCCAAACACACCGCGTCCTCTACGTCAGGTGACTGTAAATACGCAAAAACTGTTTCCATTGCAGTTTTGCAAAAAATTTATTTTTCGAATTGCCTGAAAAACCTCCTCATGCGAGCGTAAAAACATTTCGATAAATGTGAGTTTTGGGGAAATTGACGTGTTTCCATTGGGCGTATTTTCAATTTGCAATTTCAATTTGCGCAATTTGAAGGGTAACGGAAACGCGGATGTTATCATCCAGCTCAGTTTAGTTGTTTGCTCAGCTTAGTTAATATTGTTGAATATTAAGTCTCCCCGACTAGGCAAGCCAGTTGATGTTAGCATTGAACGCATGATGACATGAAAACGCCATTTGAATCTATTTGCAGATGTTTCTGGTTGCAAGACATTAACTGGACAGGCTGGACTGATGACAACTCTGATGAGGGGGGTATAATATACTTGCCCTACAGTTATAGGATTAAGAGTTTCTATTCTATTCAGCTCGTCTCAGCATTGTGAATTGCAAGAGAAATTGCAATTGTGAGATATAATCTTTTTTATCCTGTGGCGGAAACAAACTTCCATATAATGCAACATCTGAAATGAAAGCTTTAGCGTAAGTTCTGCCAGGAAGACTCAATCAGCGTGCCACGTAATACTTCACTTCTAACCAATCATGTGCTAACACTCACAGTATAAAAGATCGGTACTTACATTCGTCTGAGTTCGCAGATGCTGATGCTGCCAATTACCTCCATCCTCCCCAACCACCACCAGGATGGTCCCTTCCTTAACCTTCAGGCGGTCGGCTGCGCCCCTGCCTTCGTCTTCAGGCAGGATATGCAGATTCCGCTACCCTCGCATTGCTCTCTAAGGACGGGGCCTACGCCAAAGAGCTTTATAAATTCATGCTTGCTGGGCTGTTAATAAATGTACGCTGTTATATCAATTTATCTCCCGAGTCTTTCTGGTAGAACTGTACATTTCTGCCACCAGATAGGCTCCGCCCCCAACAAAACTCATCATCAGTCTTTACAAGCATCAGGATGGTGCTCACTTCCAGAAAACATTTTTTAGCCAGTCACCTGATACATAAATGCCATCAGGCACAGTCCCAAGCTCTTCAGTAGCAGGTATCATGATCTATAATCTCAAAAAATTAAAATAAAATAAAAAATTCAGCCTCTGTCCATTTGTATGCCAAGATATTTAAACTCTCGCTCTCAATCATCGATTTTGTATTGTGATATTAATGCGAGTTGTGCTAATGCTCTCACATGAGTCCAGGTATTGTGATGATAAGCTTCCACATAGAGGTGTACTGGCCGACTGACTGCAGATATACTATGTAAAATCAAGCCGTTCCCTACATTCCTCGTTCAACCTTTCTTTGTCAAGAGCAGAATCGGTAACAATCAAACATTCTTAGCGCAATTGATCAAGGCTAAACTATGAACAAGGCAAACAACTGTGTTCCGGCCTGGGATGCATCATCATGAATGAGGTCAGCTGAATGTTCCTGAAGGAATGAGGAGGAGCGGTTTGGATGGTAAAGGCCAGCGATTCAGCTTAAAAAGGAAATATGTAAAAAGTTGTATCACAAAACATTATGAGTAAAATGAAAGATTTCATGAAATGTTTTTTTTTTTAATGCATTGACATATTTTCTATTGAAACAGGAAGCTGGGGGCCCAAAGTCAATGGGGTTTTTGAATTAGTTTTTTGGTAAATGTCTAATATGTGGTGAATATAAGCTCAATGATTTTATAAAAGTTTTACTTATCTTAATTTTACAAGTGTCTAAATGTCATTTTATATTGATGGCTCCTTTAACACGTTCTGTTGACTGTAACGTTGGACCTTCATGTCTACTAAATCTCATTAGAGTATTAGTAGAGTATTAGTAGTGTATTAGTAGTGTATTAGTAGAGTATTAGTAATGTATTAGTATAATAGTAGTGTATTAGTAGATTATTAGTAGTGTATTAGTAGAGTATTAGTAGAGTATTAGTATAGAATTAGTAGAGTATTAGTAGAGTATTAGTAGTGTATTAGTAGAGTATTAGTAGTGTATTAGTATATTATTAGTAGTGTATTAGTAGTGTATAGTAGTGTATTGGTAGAGTATTAATAGAGTATTAGTAGTGTATTAGTAGAGTATTAGTAGATTATTGGTAGCGTATTAGTAGTGTATTAGTAGAGAATTAGTAGAGTATTAGTAGAGAATTAGTAGTGTATTAGTAGTGTATAGTAGTGTATTAGTATAGTAGTGTATTAGTAAAGTATTAGTATAGTAGTGTATTAGTAGAGTATTAGTAGAGTATTAGTATAGTATTAGTAGTGTATTAGTAGAGTATTAGTAGATAATTAGTAGAGTATTAGTATAGTAGTGTATTAGTAGAGTATTAGTAGTGTATTAGTAGTGTATTAGTAGATAATTAGTAGATAATTAGTAGAGAATTAGTAGAGTATTAGTAGTATATTAGTAGTGTATTAGTAGTGTATTAGTAGAGTATTAGTAGTGTATTAGTAGAGTATTAGTAGTGTATTAGTAGAGTATTAGTAGAGAATTGGTAAAGTATTAGTAGAGAATTGGTAGAGTATTAGTAGAGAATTGGTAGAGTATTAATAGAGTATTAGTAGTGTATTAGTAGAGTATTGGTAGCGTATTAGTAGTGTATTAGTAGAGAATTAGTAGAGTATTAGTAGAGAATTAGTAGTGTATTAGTAGTGTATAGTAGTGTATTAGTATAGTAGTGTATTAGTAAAGTATTAGTATAGTAGTGTATTAGTAGAGTATTAGTAGTGTATTAGTAGAGTATTAGTAGAGTATTAGTATAGTATTAGTAGTGTATTAGTAGAGTATTAGTAGAGAATTGGTAGAGTATTAGTAGAGAATTAGTAGAGTATTAGTAGATAATTAGTAGAGTAATAGTATAGTAGAGTATTAGTATAGTAGTGTATTAGTAAAGTATTAGTATAGTAGTGTATTAGTAGTGTATTAGTAGAGTATTAGTAGATAATTAGTAGAGAATTAGTAGAGTATTAGTAGTATATTAGTAGATTATTAGTAGTGTATTAGTAGAGTATTAGTAGTGTATTAGTAGAGTATTAGTAGTGTATTAGTAGTGTATTAGTAGAGTATTAGTAGAGAATTGGTAGAGTATTAGTAGAGAATTGGTAGAGTATTAGTAGAGAATTAGTAGAGAATTAGTAGAGTATTAGTAGTATATTAGTAGTGTATTAGTAGTGTATTAGTAGAGTATTAGTAGTGTATTAGTAGAGTATTAGTAGAGTATTAGTAGAGAATTGGTAGAGAATTAGTAGAGAATTAGTAGAGTATTAGTAGAGAATTAGTAGAGAATTAGTAGAGTATTAGTAGTATATTAGTAGTGTATTAGTAGAGTATTAGTAGTGTATTAGTAGAGTATTAGTAGTGTATTAGTAGTGTATTAGTAGAATATTAGTAGTGTATTAGTAGTGTATTAGTAGAGTATTAGTAGTGTATTAGAAGAGTATTAGTAGAGAATTGGTAGAGTATTAGTAGAGAATTGGTAGAGTATTAGTAGAGAATTGGTAGAGTATTAATAGAGTATTAGTAGAGTATTAGTAGAGAATTAGTAGAGAATTAGTAGAGTATTAGTAGTATATTAGTAGTGTATTAGTAGAGTATTAGTAGTGTATTAGTAGAGTATTAGTAGTGTATTAGTAGTGTATTAGTAGAATATTAGTAGTGTATTAGTAGTGTATTAGTAGAGTATTAGTAGAGTATTAGTAGAGTATTGGTAGCGTTTTAGTAGTGTATTAGTAGAGAATTAGTAGAGTATTAGTAGTGTATAGTAGTGTATTAGTAGTGTATAGTAGTGTATTAGTAGTGTATTAGTATAGTAGTGTATTAGTAAAGTATTAGTATAGTAGTGTATTAGTAGAGTATTAGTAGTGTATTAGTAGAGTATTAGTAGAGTATTAGTATAGTATTAGTAGTGTATTAGTAGAGTATTAGTAGATAATTGGTAGAGTATTAGTAGAGAATTGGTAGAGTATTAGTAGAGAATTAGTAGAGTATTAGTAGATAATTAGTAGAGTAATAGTATAGTAGAGTATTAGTATAGTAGTGTATTAGTAAAGTATTAGTATAGTAGTGTATTAGTAGAGTATTAGTAGTGTATTAGTAGAGTATTAGTAGATAATTAGTAGAGAATTAGTAGATTATTAGTAGTATATTAGTAGATTATTAGTAGTGTATTAGTAGAGTATTAGTAGTGTATTAGTAGAGTATTAGTAGTGTATTAGTAGAGTATTAGTAGAGAATTGGTAGAGTATTAGTAGAGAATTTGTAGAGTATTAGTAGAGAATTAGTAGAGTATTAGTATAGTAGAGTATTAGTATAGTAGTGTATTAGTAAAGTATTAGTATAGTAGTGTATTAGTAGTGTATTAGTAGTGTATTAGTAGAGTATTAGTAGTGTATTAGTAGAGAATTAGTAGAGAATTAGTAGAGTATTAGTTGTGTATTAGTAGAATATTAGTAGTATATTAGTAGAGTATTAGTAGAGTATTAGTAGAGTATTAGTAGTGTATTAGTAGAGTATTAGTAGAGAATTGGTAGAGTATTAGTAGATAATTGGTAGAGTATTAGTAGAGAATTAGTAGAGTATTAGTAGAGAATTAGTAGAGTATCAGTATAGTAGTTTATTAGTAAAGTTTTAGTATAGTAGTGTATTAGTAGTGTATTAGTAGAGTATTAGTAGTGTATTAGTAGAGAATTAGTAGAGTATTAGTAGAGAATTAGTAGAGTATTAGTACAGTAGTTTATTAGTAGAGTATTAGTAGTATAGTATTAGTAGTGTATTAGTAGAATATTAGTAGTATATTAGTAGAGTATTAGTAGAGTATTAGTAGTGTATTGGTAGAGTATGAGTAGAGTATTAGTAGAGAATTAGTAGACTGGTTAACCCTACCAGTCTACTAATACTCTACTAATAGAATATTAGTATAGGGGTTAGAATAAGCTGACATGTAGTTGCAAAGTTGTCTGTTTGGATGAGCATCACAATAAAGAGTTAGCAGATATTGAAGTGTGTATGTCAGGTAAAAAAAAATGTTTTAGATATATTAAATAAGGTTTAGATGTCTGAGTGAAAATGTAATTATCATTAAAATTATTACTGTAACTGCCCTACAATAAGCTTTATAGCCATTTCTGTCAAGATCATATTTTTAAAACGCAGCTGAGCTGTGACGTCAGAGGAGGGAGACGTGCCAACAAAGTTCTATTCAAGTATGGAGAGTTTTGAGTCTGAAGAGATCCAAAATACCCCTCAAACCTATACGATGGCCCACAGCCATACAATTTTGAGCCTCCCAGGCGGGAGACAGATGAGGAGCCATACAGAAATTTAAATAATTACTATCGAAGAAACATAAATATCTGGTGTGAAGAGAACCAGTGGAGAGTTGGTCAGGTGTCTGGTAAGTATAGGCATAACTTAGAGGCGTAACGGTATGTATTCGTATTGAACCGAAACGGTACGGGCGTCACGGTTCAGTGCATGAATATACATGGAGAATACACGGTATAAAAATAAATAAAACTCGCGTGCAAATTAATTGATGCGGAACAACTGCTAGATACGCGGGTTATTTAGGGACACCTAATCTGTAGCTCCGCCTTAGCTCTGAAGATCCGTGCCTATAATGAACAGGCTGCGATCGATGTCAATAGTGCAATGCTGGAATATGTTGGTGTGTGTGTGTGTGTGTGTGTGTGTGTGTGTGTGTGTGTGTGTGTGTGTGTGTGTGTGTGTGTGTGTGTGTGTGTGTGTGTGTGTGTGTGTGTGTGTGTGTGTGAGTGAGTGAGAGGCGTGGGCGCGATCGACTGCTTTACTACAGTAGCATACACCGTTGGCACCACATCAGCTGCCAGTCTCACTCGGGTTTTAAATCCCATCTTATAACTCATGAGATCTCCAACCGCGTAGTCCTTCTCGGTGAAATGGGCGCTGCAAATGACCGAAGTCTTGGATACCGAGGCAGCACTGAAGTCAGCGCGTTTGGTCCGAAGTTGACCCAGGCACGGAACACAGTGGACTCTGTGACCGGTTTTAACGGTGTTTTTGCACACAGCACAAACACAGTAATTCACCATCGTGAAAATACGCCTGCATATACTAACTACCTAACTTAAATAAATAAATAAATAACTAAATAAATGTCCTAATCACTAATTCTCTCGCTCTATCACTCGTACAATTATCAACACAGCTCAGTGAGCTGGGGAGACATCTCCCTCGTATGACGTCAAGCGATTCGTTTGGGGGGAGCAGTTTTAAGTGAGCAGTGAAAATAACTTTTTCATCTTATATTCTGCCTTTAGGAATCGAAAAACATACAAAACAATACATCAACTTGTCAAACCTGTATTTCCCCTAACTATTTTGTGTTAATCAAAATTAAAAATTTAACCTGACATACACACTTTAAGCAGAAAGACTACTAATACTCTCATGAGAGTTAGGTGACATGTAGTTACAAAGTTACTTATAGTTAACAATGTTCAAAGGGGACCATCAAAATAAAGTGATACCCACTTATCTAGTCACTGGTCACTTTCACGTCCTCACTGTGTTTATAATCACACTCTTGGAAACTTTTATAACCAGGTTTTAAAGAGTCGTCAGAAGCCTAAAGGTGGTGATGTGCTGACAAAACACACACAGTCTCAAACAAAGACAGAGGGGAAAATATCAATATCACATGTATACGCAAATAATCGGAAATCATTTGTTTTCATATAATTCAATATTTGAGATTTGTATGTAAAATGCATTAACAGAATAACATTGCCATTGAAATATGACACGTTTGTATTCTTCAATCATTCAATCACACCAAAACTTGTTCAATAACGAGAACATATGCAGAAAGCACTGACATTCAACAATCATCACAATGTTCTCACAACCTTTTATAGTCTGAAGTGATCGTGTCCACGTACTGTACACACAGTTTGTGATATTTGATTGTGTGTTCATCCCATAATCTTCACATTTAGTTTGCTTTTAAACTGTAAGCTGGGTCGGGCGAAGGAAGCTTGCCTGCATAGGAAAAAAAAAAATATTTGAGAACCTCTGAGAAAATCCATCATGTAGTGGGTGTACTGCAATAGTGTGATGGAAACTGACATTTTCCCAAATAACAACCTAACAAGACTGCCCTGCTCGGGCTCCCACTGCAAACGCTGAAAAATGACCTCAGAGACGAAAATATAGCTACACATGTTATATTCCTTTCACCTTATGGTTAACTACAGTAGGTTTTGCACAAACGATGTGTAATGCACATAATAGCATGTGAATATTGCTTTAAAGTTTGGGGATGTCTTACTGAAGACTGAATCATCGAGGAGCATTTGCATGATTTTAGAGAGACATCTAGTGGCTACATTAATATTGCCAATTAAGTCAAACAGGTTAAGCCTGACACAAAGATTTCATACAGTTAAATAATACCACATGCGACGTTGGTGTTGTGTTACAAGCAACAAGGAGTTTAATAAATGCAATTTTTATATAATTTGATAATTAAGTATCAGAATATTATAGTATATAGCAAAATTGCTTCCCACAAAGCAGGAGCAAGTGCATCAAATTAGAATAGAATAGAATAAAATAGAATAGAATGGAATGGAATAGAATTTAATTTAATTGAATAGAATAGAATAGAATAGAATAGAATTTAGCCTCTGCTGCAATCTACAGACTGTTGATGTGAGAAGACCAACATACCGAGTTGCCAAGTATTTATACGATGAAACCTGTTCAATAATATAACCATATTACAGGGCTATCATTTCGTTGTTTAAATAAATAAATAAATCTTAACAGGGGGAAAGCACAGTAATAACACAAGGATCATTCAGAGTATCGTCATCTCTGAGCAAAAACACATGGGCAGCACTGAGATCTCAGAGGACTCATCTACACAACGCTACATCACGCTCTATGACGAGCCGGTCCAGTGTGTCCGTTCCTCCACTGCGGAAGACATGTATCTGTTCAGTGCCGTCTCAAAACGATGATGGAGAGGAAAAAAAGAAAACAAAACCTATTATGAACACTGTTGGAGCTTAAGGGAGTAGATGGAAATAAAACTAAAATATTGTCACTGATACAGCTTTTGAAGCATCCTTTTCCATCCATTTGTAAAAAAAATCGTAATTTGAACGGTAAAATACTGGCATCCAAGCTGACGTTTTGTTACCGTAAATTTCACAGGTTTTCTTTACATTGTGGTTTTTTTTTTTGCATATAAATTTAAGTCCCGTAAAACATAAAAGGTTGCCACCATATTTTTTACGGTAAAATACTGGCAACCACAGCTGCCGATATTTTATCGTAAATTTCACAGTTTTTTTTAACAGTGTGTGTCTGTTCCGTTCGGTTCCAAGCCAGAAAGATCGGATCAACCCCGGCCCTAAAAACTTGCTGGTGTCGAACAGAGCCGGAGAGTGGAGAAATGCGGCCGCTGTCTATTGCAGTCTTTTTGAGCATTGTAATTACATTGCACTACATTTATATTTGAGTGATTTTAGACGGTTTATTCAGGCAAACAACATGCAGCAGTGTTACGTCACGGTTCGTTCCTCAAGTCTCAAGAAAAACGCAGCCTCCAGTCTGCCAGGCCGAGAACAGGCTCTGGCTCCAGAACGCCAACCAGTCTTAAAAGGGGTATGAGAGTTCTTGAGCTGATTGAGATTTTATTCTTGAGTTGTCTTTACTTTTCAAATCACTGGCTGCAAATACACACTAACCTTGCTGTACAAAAACAAACTGCCAAATTCTGACAGTAACATACCATTTTCCATTAAAAAAGTGATATACCATATAAAACAATGCATTCTGGGTAATAACTGTAGTTTTCCTGAAAATAGCCTACAGGAATATACTGTGAATTAACAGCGCTCAAAGTCGACACTCAGAGGCTGTCTTTCCCAATCACACCCTATACCCTCATTCACTATTCCCTACACTAGTTCCCTAATGTAGTCCACTTGACAGAGTGAATGAGAAGAAGTGAGTGAATTGAGACACTGATGAACACCCGATAAGCAGAATCACTGAAGGACAGAGAAACAGAAAAAAGAGAAGAGAAGAGCAGAAACACAAGAACTACAATTTCCAGCCACACTGAGTGTGAAACCAGTTTATAATCCAGTTTAACATTATTTATCGCGCATACATGTGCAGAAGTTCTTGTTGAGAATTAACAGAGATTTAGATGTTGATGTTTTATTGAATATAATAAAGTTTATAGTCATCATTATGGTGATTGGTGTTTGCTTTAGTTGGACTCTTGACTCTCGACTTTATAGCATTACTGTAAACCCTGATGCTCAAAATAATGCATTGGTTTGAGTAGGACAAACTTTAATTAAACTGATTAGTTCAGTCAATTAACTTTTATGAGTATTTAGCACTTTCTTTTTCTTTCAAGTTCACAGAACTGATATATTTTAAGTAAACTGAACCGTGTCATTGTTTTAAATTTTATGAAATTATTAAATTTCATTAAATGCTAAAATGAAGTGTAATATAATGTTTTTTTGTGCAAGATTAATGTTAAAGGCACACCGTGGAACTTTTGACCTAAAGAGTTGAAGCATATGAGTTATTTTAAATGATTCCTCAGGCCAATATACAGTGTTTGACACGGTCAATGCTCCGAGCGGGGCTGCCCTCTTGAAATACTGCCTATGTAAGTTTGGAGGAGATGGACCGTCTTTGGACAGGTCATGTGACCTGGAGAACGAATCACTTTACGACCGTCACGTGACCGCAAGCTCCGATATACTCAAGGAGCTAACGCTTTTGCTACTATTTTTCCACCTGCTCGACTCCTGGCCATGGCTGAGGCAAGGGAAAAGTTTAAAACTGCTTCTGAGGAGGCAAGAAAGAGAAAACGTGAGAGGGATCGTGCTCGGGGAAAAACAAGAGGCTCTCTTGTTTCTTGTTTTTCCCCGGATCTCCCTCGTCGTCCTCCGCGTCCTCCTCCTGTTTCGGGAGGGGACTCTGAAGATTCTTCAAGGGGCGAAGAAAATGATGACTGAAAATAAAACATAAACATCGGCATAAAAGTGGATATATAATGTAATATTTACTGCGAAGTCGGGAATTCGTGTAACAAAACTGATTTAAGTCAAAACCTATGTTATTCAGTTTGTTTGTCCTTTTACACATTCATATATGTGTGTATTATTCGTGGCTTATATGATTTTATTTTAGATACAAATGTCTATGTATTATTAGACGTTTATATGATTTTAGATTCAAATTCATAGTTTACTACAAGAAAAACACAAATAAGACGACGTAAGTCCGATCTAAAGATAAGATGACTCCAAAACAAGCACAAGAAAAACTTCGTTTTAGGTACAAAACGTCTATAACCTGCTCCTGCCGATCGACTGTCCTGCACAGTTTATCTCCAACCCTAATCAAACACACCTGAAGCAAACAAATAACGTCTCCAGGATCGCTTGAAAATTAAAGTGTGTTTGATTAGGGTTGGAGATAAACTCTGCAGGACAGACAGGACAGGAGCAGGGTTGGGCACCCCTGGTCTATGCGACTTACCTGACCAGACATTATTTTCTGTTCACTTTTGTGCAATTCATTTATTAAGTGGATGTCTTCTTTACTTTTGCGACAGTGCTGCGGCGCTTGTGGCCTCTAGGGGCACTAGACGTGAAAGCACGCATACAGCAAGTGCTTCTGTCTAACATACTATTGCTAATATGTTAGCAGTAAGTAAGTTTAATACTAATTAAAGTGTTCACATTGAGATTACATGAACATTTAAAGTTATGAATTAGTGTACTCAAACATTTCATGTTAAGAACAATTAAAATGTTTAAGTACAAAATAAAAATCTGTTAGTTCTGCTTAAACTTTGAATTTCATAAGTTAAAAAAATTGAGGCAATTGATTGCCTTCAATGTTTTGAGTTTTGCCAACTTATTCAAGTTATAAAACACATTTGTTATGGCAAGATAAAGCCAAGAGGAATTTGATCAGGTGTTTTTGGCAGTTGTGATGATGCCATGTAATCATCTTGGACTTTAATCAACTAATTCACTGATCTCATCCTGTGTCTAATCTGTTTTTAAAACAATGTTCATGAAATCCTCACATATTTTCATCAGTATTGGATGAATGTTCTCATAACATTGTTTGTACAACATTTTTCAAATGTCCTTTACATATTGCAGAAAACACTTTTACTTTCACTTTTTTCACCATAATCGTGACTTCAAAAGAAATATTCAATAAAACATCGACATCTTATAGAAACATAGAACTTCTGTAGATGTATGACATAAATGAAAGTCAAAATGTAATCAATTGTCTCATTGACTGCAGTTTATTCAGTGTTACTTTAACGCTGTAGATTGGACCCATATAGATTTGTTAATAAAAATTAAGATGAAAGAATGTTTCAGGAACATCATAATAACCTTAAAAAAGAAAAGAAAAATCCACTAACATTAAAGGATATTTTAAGGTTCCCATAACAAAAACCGAATTTTTGGAAACCATTATTTGAACAAAACTTTGGCTGCATTTGCTCTGGATTGTTTTGGCAAAACATGTCAAAATGTTGGACATGTGCATAGCCTCTGCAGTGTAAATGAGGCTGCTGATATATCAGTTGTTGAGAAGTAGGCGAGTGCAAATTTGATTTCAATTTCAAGTCTATATATCAAGCCTTGACATTGCCCATTGAAGGCCCCAGGAGACTCTCTAAAGGTTAAATGATATGGTTCTTTCTGAGAAAAACAATTTCACTGCTTGTCAATGCATTACTTCACTCTATCACTCAGTATTTTATTACACACTGCCAAACAACACAGACATTCAACACAGAAAACTGTATTTCAGGGCATTTTGGTCTCTGGCAGCACAGGTTTTTTGTACACAAGTAAACATGACACAATAATCACAACATATATTCAAGCAAAACACCATATTTAACTAGGAGAAAATGTAGGGTGGGGATTTAATGTATCCATCTGTGTTACTGGTTTAGTGGAAAGCATTGAAAAATAAGAGAGATTGTTAATGCCATCGGTCATTTCAGATCAAAACCAAGTTAGATTTTTATTGAGGAAGACATTTATTGTCTTTGGGATTGGGCTTGAAAATTTTGCTCCCTAGCCACTGTGGCGAGTGGTTTTCCAAAGTTACTTGCCACTCAGCATTTTTTCTGGCCACAATTTTGTGAACAAATTTAGAAAACGCAACAAATTTAGAAACGCCCACTTTTGTTTTGCAGAGACCCTATACTCCCCTCCTGCTCAGACTCGACACTCGCGCGGGTTGCCAGATTGAAGACACGGAACAGGAACGAGTGCAATTGAAAATGGAATGCGAGGAGATTTGTTGATAATCGCGTTTTAATATACTCGCATTCATAGAGATTTTTTAGATAAGTGTGGAAGCTTTTTAGGTCGCGTAGAATCTGCGATTTTACCCAGTTTGTTCGCTGGCTTCCATGGCTGCAATATGCTGTGTTTTCCACCAACTGGCAACCTGGGGTGACGAAATACTTTTGGGTAAATTGGCAGTGGGCGGAGTCACAAAGACCAAAACAAAGACAGACATTTCGACACGGAACGCACATTTCAAAGTAAAATAACTGGCTGAAGTGTTTTTCAGAGAAACAAGTATATGGACTCAGCATGTTTCCTAAATATCTGCAAACATATTATGGTATTTTAATGCTTTAGTAGAGTGAACAATTTACATATAGCACCTTTAGGGCTTTATAATACACCCAGCGCAATGCGGCTTCAGGCAAGTGTTTTTTGCTAGTTTCAGCCTGACGCAGTTATCATTTTCACGTCCTGCGCCACATTGTTTAAACAGCAAATGCATTTGCGCCCATTTTTGTGCCCATGGGGGTGCTTGTCGAAAACGAGGGCTGTTCAGGCACATTATTAATATGTAACATTAGTAATATGCGCCTATAGGCTTCTCCACAACGCGCGTACACTTTGCTTATTACACACACTGGGACGCACAGCAACACACAAACATACCAAATATTTAAAAAAGTATTACAATGTAAAAGATTATTAGTGTGTACATAAAGATATGGTGGAATCCGGATTGTCCTATGGATGGCATAAACCTCGCGCACAAACTGATCCGTTTCCCCGTGGGAGGACGCGTTCAGTCTTTCTGCTTGCAAATTCCTCCATGTAAATAGCGAATCCGCCATGGCGCAAGCGCAACTGGCTTTTAAAGGGAATGGGAGATGAGACTGATTGGTTTATTGCACATTACGCCCAAAACACACCCATTACTCATTAAGAGAATAAGGACAACTCTTTTAGACCATGCGCCGCCCGCGTCGACCATTTTTCCCGTCGTTAAACTAGCAAAAATGGATTCGGACTCGCCTCAAGTGCGCCGTGCGCTTTAGACCATGCGCTTGGGTGTTAAAATAGGGCCCTTAATGTCAATCCCTGTTTGGGATAATGTGCACTGATGAAACATCAATAAGACCATGAACGTTCATTAAGAAAGTAAAGTTTGATTCATGTTGCAGTTTTTGCTTTTAGCATGCTTACATCATAGTCTGTCAACATTAAGCGATGCCATCTGGATTTCTTCCTCTCAATGGGCAATTTAGCTAAATTATGAACTCCAGATGAGAGCAGCATTTGAATGAACAACACGTGTGTATGGACTGGAGATATGACAATTAGCTGTTCTGAATCTGTTCAACTCTATATTTGACTGGATTTATGTGTGTAACAATCACCTGTTGTTCCTGTGCAGTGATTCTCAATGATTTTACTCTAGGACCCACATTTTGATTGGATTCCTAACCTTTCACATCAACAGCAAAATGAACGGGAAGGATTTATTTTGCTATCCCAAATATATACAATTATGGTACATGATTAATTCTGTTGTATTATTTGTATTTAGCATGTTTTTTTTCCTGCAGATCGACCTATCAGAAGAGACCTGCATCCCATTTTGGGTCACAACCCGCTAATTGAGAAACGCTGTTTTTGAGTATTTATGTAGCTGACAGGAGTAGAGATTAATTGATATGCTGTCATTGTCTCTATATAACTTTTTGAGTGTCAGAAAACTTTCATAACGTAAATGCAAATCTCTCTTCTGATCATTCAAACTTACATTGTACGTTTTTTTACAGTGAAGTTAGGCTTGTTTCTCTCAACAGTAACAGTAGCTTGAATTTGTGAATCCTAATGGGATATGTCAGATCCAAAGGTACATTTATGTCATGTGTTGTGCACAGAAAGTGAAACACTGAAACAAAATGATAACCTAAAATGATATGATCTAAATCTAACTGTTTTTACTGAAGTCAAAATATTATTTTAATATCACTGAATCAACCTAAACACATTAATTTATACCAACAAAACTAGTTTTTATGGGTTAAATCAGGCAAACATAGCTCCATAAAGTGGCAATTGTGGCAGTGTTTCAATTTAAATGCCCCAAAGGTACTTTATTTTAATATATCATCAAATTCTCTGGTGTGTGAGTGCACAGCAAAAACTCCAGTGTTCACAGAAAACACTCCAGTGTTAAATTAACACTCCTGGGAGTTTATATGAGTCCACTCTCAAGAGTGTAAAGTGTTAAAATATGAGTGTTAAATGAACACTCAAGAGTGTTAAAGTTAATGAGATAATTAAGTTAATAATTGAGTGATGATTGAACATTAGTGATGAACACCTGATGATAACAAGCAGAATCACTGAAGGAGAAAATCACAAATTGTAAGCCACCATTATGGAGATCAGTGTTTGCTTTAGTTGGGCTCTTGACCCTTATATTATTTACTTTAAATTTTGTGGGCCTGCTGTTATTAATTTATAACAGACAGATGAACAAAGAAAAAAAGTGATCTGTTGGTTATGACAATCATAATTTGAACTTGATCACTGAACCCTTATTACTGACTTAGTTTAAAGTTGTTTATTACAGCATAACTGTGATTCTACATAAATATCCAGAATTTTTGATAAATAAATACGGAATAATTTGTTTTAATAATTGTTAATTATTTATTTTTTAAAAATCTGTATTTTAGGCACAAGCAGACATCAAGATTCAGTCTATGCATCTCAACAATGGTGATGAGCAAAATATTCAATTAGGAAAAGGAAATTACTTAAAAGACAATTCAGATCATAATTTGTTAATTCCGCAATGCATGATGGGAGCCATTAATGAGTTGATTGGTGGCAGCCACTGCAACATGCTTGATTATTGTCACCATTGTTGAGATTCACAGGCTGATTATTGATGTCTGTGTTTCCAAATAAAGTGATTTAAAAGTCTCTTGATCAGAACAATGTTTATTAAATATTTTGGATTATGTTAAAAATACCGAACATCTAATGCTTTAGAATCAGAGAGCTGCTGTATTAACAAGTTACACCAAACTATCCAAATATGTTTTGTTTATTTCAGATTACAATATGATTATGTCAAAACATAATCGACACCATCAGATCACATTTTCTCTTTGTCCATCTGACTGTTATTAATCAGTAACAGCAGACAAACAAAATCTAAAGTAAATAATATAAGGGTCAAGAGCCCAACTAAAGCAAACACTGATCTCCATAATGGTGGTTTACAATTTGAGATTTTCTCCTTCAGTGATTCTGCTTGTTATCATCAGGTGTTCATCAATAATGCTCAATCATCACTCAATTAATAACTTAATTATCTCATTAACTTTAACACTCTTGAGTGTTCATTTAACACTCATATTTTAACACTTTACACTCTTGAGTGCGGACTCATATACACTCCCAGGAGTGTTAATTTAACACTGGAGTTTTTGCTGTGTGGCAATGTCACAATGAGCGAGAATGGTTGACATGGAGCAGCTAGATCTCCAACCTCCAGGGAATCGCCCGTTTAAACAAACGCTGGACAGAGGAGAGTCTGCTGGAGAAAAGAGAACGCTCGTTATTAAACAAGAATCAACATCGGCTTGGCTTTCAGAGATGACGAGAACTGAGGGATTTGAAATGTTGTAAAAGCGGTAAAATTATGTTGTAAAATGATGGTTGTCACCGTTAATTTATTTTCAAGGACGTACAATGTCTATTAATGAGTTTAGCTACAGTAACGTCTTCAGCTACTCAGCTTGAGATCACAGTCTCAAGCACAACCAAAACAATGTTCTTCTGCAAAACACATGCAGTTTTGTTTTTAACCACAAGAGGGCCAAAAGTATCATAGTGTTGCACATTTCTTGCACATACAGTATTAATGTACAGTGTTATGTGCACTAATCAAAATGCATTAATATTGTTTAATATATGTATTGTGCTTCTGAAAATCAGTTTTTTTTTCTGTGGTTCAAGGCTCTTTTCTGAACTTTTTATGTACTACCGATGTTTTGGAAATTGTGCCATATAATTCAATTTATGCATAGCACTCTAGGAACAGATTTTGCACAAGATATCTGGCACCTAAAGTCTGTTCTAGTCAAAGCGGAGGAGTTTCTTGAAGCAAATTTGACTCTACAGTCCTCAAATCCGCCTTCGACTCTCCAGCCACAATCCACACACACACACACACACTGATCTTCAAACATCTACACTTTAATTGAGAGGTCACATAGAGGCTTAGAAAAAGACCAAATGACTGATAATTAATTATTCAAGACACATCAAATATGACCGGTATATTGATGAGATGAAGGAGATTTTGAGCACGTTCAGCCAATGGTTGGAGAACATAAGTGGACCAAGATGAGAAAACATCTGAATAAAACAATGATAGTTATATTTGATCCCCACTTGACTTCAACTTCAAATCGAGTTCTGCCACTGTTATTACAAGATGGCTTTTGTGTGAAGTGCTGTGAAGATCTCAGGAGTGATGTTTATATGCGAATGTGCAGAGCTAATCTTCACACCTCCTCCGCATATCTCTTCATACCTTCACATTACTTTTTGATGACTGGATTTCAATCCATAGAAGCCTTTTAAAAAGGTGCCACATGGAAAAAATAGATGTTGCTTATCAATTGATCTGGTCATACTCTCATTTGTGGGGTTCAAATGAGAAATATAATGAAAAGCATTCAAGGTTGAAGAAGAAAACATACAACAAGCTATGCACGTTCAGTTCTGTGGAAAACTGGAGTGGAAAACACAGTCAGTCTAAGCAGCTGCGCAGACCACAGTCAATAACAACACAGCAGGAAAGATAGGTGACTTCGATTCTGTAAATAATGATATGTGTGAATTATTAAATGAATGTGAGAATCAATCAATGGGTCGTTATGTATTTTGTGGTTTGAAAGGGAAAAATTCCCCCACCTGAGTTCAGGATGTAAGAAAAAGCTTTCAGAGTTCACAGATTCTCAGATGTGTGTGGGGGGAATAAGAAATTGCACCGATCTGTCAAAGCCAATATAGGGGAAAGAATAATGTGTTTACCCCGTGCTCTGCTTGATTATGCAGCAAGTGAGAGAAGAAATATTATGTACCATAAATGTTTAATGCGTTTGGTCCAGGTTTAATCTATAACAGAGGTCCTATTAATCTCCCCAGTCGTTCGCTCTCAACCAGCGAGAGTTCGGTGAAAGCATGACATTACTGTATTTCACCGGGAGCTATTCTGTTTCTACAGACATGTGACAAAGCTAGGTAACACTAATCATCAAAATTTGATAATCAAACTGTTCACCATGGTGACCAAAAGGAAATTCGCACATTAGTTGTTTTTCTCATAATAAAACTCATTTAATGAGCAAAATTACTAAAACATGATCACTAATTAACATTACTTAGCCATTTTCAGCTCTTCAAATTTTTCTACACATAAATGTATTAATAAACAGCATCATGCACTCATATAGGAAGCACTGCCAATAATTTATCATGGACAATTAAATTAACACACATGAATAAACAATTATTCACACACAAATCATACTTGCAAGATGTATGAAAAGTGTCAAACACAAGTTCATTTGAAGTGTGTCACACTAAACTTTAAGCATGTGAAATTACAACCCCCCCCCCCCCCCCTCATGAGTTCCAAACCCCTATAAATTAGGTATAGTCAACAATGTAGACTGTTATACACTCTTAAAAATAGAAGATAGAATGGTTCTATAGAATAACCTTTTAGTAAACCATTCTTAAAACTACATTGTGTAAATTTTTAAGTTGATTCTTAGCAATAAAAACACTTTGTTCTTTAAAAATGATATGCGCTCATTATTAATGTATAATTACTTCTACCAACCAATCAAGTATTCTCGTAAGTGTAGAATCTGCCATTTAAAATACACGAGCGAGTCGCTCGAATGGCGGAAGCCATGTTGCGTCTCCATCTTGAAAATACATTAGCCAAAGAGGGACAAACCTGGATTTTAAGCTTCGCCTTTCGCGCGGCACCATGACGAATGCGAGGGTGAGATTACTCACGACTGCCGGCAGATTTGAAGTAATACGGCCACCGTAGGAGTTAAAACGCCCTCGGAATGGGAGGGGCTAGAAAGTAATATTCAGTTGGTAGTCATATACAATTTCAGCACCAAATGGGAGAAAATTCTTCACTATGTAGCTTTAAAAAGGAACCCTTTTTTCTTAGTGTAAAGTAGCCTGGGAAAACCCTGACGAACTTCCAGCAAATTTGAGATTTGCTCTGCAAGTCCATCTGGCCAAGAGCCCATTCAAGCCCATTTCCAATTTTTACAAATCGAGGCACCAATCACAAACGTTGAGGCGGGCTTTACACGATGGCGATAGCACTGATTGGTTTTAGGTCTATCCAATTGTGCCCAGAGGCATTTGAGCGATGTCCGTTGGTGACGCCCCTTTGGAAATGGGCTGTGAATGAACCTTCCCCAGACCCATTCTCAGTTACAACTGATACCTCTTTTCCACCAAGGCAGAGCTGGTGCTGGTTCGGAGCCAGAGCCTAGTTTCAAATCGGTTCTTTGTTTTTTGACCACCAAAGCACCAGCTCCGAACCAGTAAAAGTGGTTCTTAAGTAGCACCAAAACATTGCTGGGCTAGAAGTAAGAACCGCTTGCGTCAGGGGCTGGGGGCGCGGTTACCGTGACCAACAAGACGAAAAAAAACTTGTGACCGCCATTTTTGAAATAGCTGCTAATCGAGCTAATAGCTGCTCGATTGTAATCTCCGTCTATGCAAGTTACGGCGAGCGGCACGAACGCGTTTGATTCGCCGTGTTTGGATGCCGATAGGTTCGCAAAGCCATGAGCATCAATAGTAGAAAACGATTATTTCTAAAAACTCCGGCCAAAGTGGAGATTTCTGAAAACGCCGGTTATATGTTGTCGTGTCAACTGGGAGAAACAGGGTTTTAGGTTCTCTCTTGTCGATTCTGAGGATTCTGATTGGCTTGCAGGGCTTTATCCTTCTCCCTACACTGCCGCCCATAGGTTTGGCATAGTTATGATGGCGCTCGACGGCGTATTTATGCGGGTTGTGTGCACGATGTTATTATTGAAAACGGAGGGGGGGGAATATTCGTTTCTCTAAATACCCGGCTATGTGTAAATGTGGCCTAAGTGTAAAGAAAATAATCCAAAGTATCTTGTGAAAGGTTCTTCGTGGGACCACCAATGCCAATAAAGAAATTCAGCTCATAAATCAAGGATGAGGGTTAGATTTCAAGTAAATGAACAAATCAACATTAACCACAGTCACACACTCAGCCCTAATCACCCGCACCTGTCCCTCATCACCGCATCAATCAGCTCCCTCACAGAGACCACACACACTCTTCAATCAGACACTCAATTACCTGCGCAAAGCCGATCTCCAGCGATACTTACCATCGATCTCCATTCCCTGTCTCCTCGTGTGTCCAGTCTGCTATTCATGTGTGCTGGCTCATCAAAGACTCTCCAATTACTGGTGGAAGATACACAAAGTTACTCAGTTATCCATTCACTCTACCAACACACTGTTGTTGTCACTCACCTGTATTCTCTTTTGTGTTGTTAATAAATACCTGCCATTGGGTTCCAACACCATCTTCGTGTCTGAGTTTCCAGAGCCGTCATGCTGTGCCATTAACTGGGAAGGTTTCCAAGTGGTGTGTAGCGGGTTCATTGACTTTCTGAGATATTTAAATGTGTGTCTTTAACCCTCTTGCCCAAGTTTTAAAACATTATCTTTAGGTGGAGAAATAAAAAAAATGTTCTAGACCTTCATTAAACTAGGAGAGTTTTTCGCAATAAACATTGTATTTTTCACATTGTGGGAGCAGAAGAAAATAAGAAATCACTAAGCAACCATATTTATAAATCTTTCTTTAAAAAAAAAAAACCAATGTAATACTTTGGCACTGTTTGCTCATAGAATGAATTTTCTAGTGTAGGTGATGGAGAGAAACTTCACTCAGGCACTCTACTCGCTCCATTTATCACCAGGTCAGCCTTTATTTTCACTTAAGAGCATGGGCTTCACTTTTAATGGTGTCTCGAATGCAGCTATTTTAGCCTCCACAGCAGCAATCGGAGATTTACAACCACCCAGGCGCAATTTAATATTATTACACAGACATATTTCCCTGCAAATAATGCAGGATATTACACTGGGCTAACTTCTAATCTTCTGAGAAGACTTTCCTTCTTGAAATTGGAATGAAAATGGACTCTTTTGTGCTCAAGAAAACAGCCCACTCTGTTCCTATGACACGTTTCATAAATTGATCACTCACAGTGGCTAATTACTGACACATTTATATTTTAATTGAGATCACATTGTGCATCTTGGATATTTAATCAAATATAAGCCTTAGGGAGATACATATAATTACCATAAATGAAAACATAATTATAACTAGCTTCATTTAAAATTGGTATATGCATTGCAAAGTATCTTTGTGGACGTAAAGTTTGTATGGTAATGATCAGACAGTACAGATCATTAAAAATAACTCTATACATAATGTTTGTTAAAGTGTGAAATAAGTTGTAACAACATGCCGGATAAAATGATGGGCATAAGTTATGTTTATTATGGTACTTCACGGTGGCTTACTGTGGACAGTATAAAATGTTGGTTAAGTTGTACAAGTTTTACCACAGAACAATTTTCTACTAAGAAAAACAAACAACTACAATTTAATGTATTAAATCTCAGTATGCAAAAATATTATGTGTAAGTTAAGGATATGACCATTATCTGTATTAAAAGTTCAATAAGCACTTATGGGTGAGGTGTATGTGTTTTAAATAAACTACCGTTCAAAAGTTTTGGGTTGGAAAGAATTTTTCAATGTTTTTGAAAGAGTTTCTTATGCTCACCAAGGCTGCATCTATTTATTATTTATTTATTTAAAATACATTAAAACAGTAATATTGTAAAATATTATAATACTTTAAAATAACTGTTTTCTATTTGAAACTTTTTTAAAATGTAATTTATTCCTGTGATCAAAGCTGAATTTTCAGCATCATTACTCCAGTCTTCAGTGTCACATGATCCTTCAGAAATCAGTATAAAATGATGATTTGATGCTGAAGAAACATTTATGATTATTATCAATGTTGAAAACATTTGTGCTGTCATCACACTGACCCCAAACTTTTGAACAGGACGTTTTTGGACTATAGAAAAAAAACACTGCTGTAAAAATGTGTACCATAGAGATACTGCATGTAAAAGCAGCAATTGCTTGATTCGTCATGGTATATATCGTGTGTGCATGACACATGGCATTGGTGAGCAGAGGAAAACAAGTTTCTAGAAGCCTTGAGGAAAATATATGATTGCACACAGTCGAGTGATGCAGACAAATTCTGCAGTCCGTGAGTGAGCCTCCTTCAATAATTGATGCAGCTGTCTCCACCCGGCACTCTCCATTTCAACTTTGACACAGCACAAACTCATTCCCAAGCTGTGGATGAAATGCATGTGAATGTAGACCCCATCATCATCATCATCATCATCACTGCAGTCTCAGAAGCTGTGGTGAAGTCTGGCTCATGAAGAACACCGCAGCAGGCTCGTGGTGACACTGCCGGCGGATGAGACGGGCCGCTAGCAAGAGCAGGAACCCCGCGAGCATCTCCAGGCAGAAGGACAGACAGGCCATGGCCAGAGACCAGCCGAAGGACATGTGGACGTGAGCCAGTGACTCCACATCCACCATGTGCTGAAGCTCTTCCAAAGCCTGCTGAGAGTAACTGATATAGATGCTCACACCAGACACCGTCAACAGACCTGTGCACAAAGAGCAGTCATTACACTCCATTCACAACATACTATTTATGACTGGTCATTTTGATCAACATTGAAGATTGTTAAAACTGGTGCAATGGGAACACCATCCATGAAAACACACCATGGGTTCCATCAGTTCTAGCAACGGTCATGAACACAGGTCTCATTGTAGATATAAAATCCTGACTGGGATAAGTGCATGGAGTCTTTCATTTGCAATGAAATTAAGTAGTGGACAAGCACAGAAAATGATGGTGACACCAGCTAGTGGTAAGAATATTAATAAGATAGGAGAGAAGACCATGTTTGAGGGAACTGTCATGAACTCAGTCATTATTACTGTAATTATCCCACTTACATGAAGCTCAGAGGAGCCCTGACCTTTCACAGTCACTCATAACGGGAAGAACAGAGGAGAGGTGTTCCTGCTGCTCTGCAATTAAACTAAATATTTCAGTCGTCTAGCTCTTTTTCTACTCATTTCCATGTCAGATATTCTGATCAACGATGCATTGTTTTTTTCAGGATGATAAATAAAAAAATTAACTAATAGGGGATTGCCTATGTGAGCATATTAACCATGTTGTTAAAGGGGTCTTGAACATTTTTGTAAATTCTATGTTTCCTGAGAAACTTTTATAATGTTAGTAGGATTATTACATTAACCCCCTGGGGTCGGCTATCGCGCCGGCGTGATCTGCTCGCTTTTTTTCTTATAAGTGCAAAACAGACTTAAAATACTCTGTTGATTTTGATCTTACATATAAGTGTTATACATCATTCAACACAGTTAAATGTCTTCTTTTATTTGTGTACACTCATAACAAAAACAAAATGTTGTGTTTTTCATAAAATAAAGAAAATAAACATGATGCGCGTTCTGCCGTCTCTCTCAATGTGAAGTTCATTCTGAAACGCGACAGAAAAATGAACTGTAACTCAGTGAATGTTTGTCACACACACTTGAAACGTATGTCTTTACAACGCTTGGAGTCTCAATTTTTTAATGATGTAAATTATATAAAAAACAAATATTCTCTTTTTAAAGGGACAATAAGAATTTTTTTAGGTATTTTATTATCTAAAATCAATATTTTTATTCATAAATATGTCCTCAATGGTGTACAAATACCTCGGCCAACTATCTGACTTATCCTTATAAATGAAGAATTAATTATCTTTATATACACGGGACGGGTAGGTCCACGGAGGCTTCCATGTAGTTCCGCCATCTTGCAAAACTATAATAGCAGAGAGGGACAAAAAGTACTAAGCCAACACATTTCCACAACGCGTTTTCGTTCAGAGCCAGCAGAAACCAGCAGAAACGCAGGTGCAGAGCAGTGAGAGGCGCTTGAAACTGCACCGGCAACTTTAAAAGTCTTGATTGCATTGTTATTATGGACCATACATATGCCAAGCCACAGGAGAAGAAAACATCGTCGCCAAAAAAGTCAAAAATAGAACGTAAAAGGAAACGTGACCGTAGATTACAGAAAACAAGAGTTAATGTCGCTAATGTGGCTAATTTTATATAGCTCTCCTTTTTCAAAAACAATCCATTAGCTCAAGTTGTGAATATTTTGCGTGGGATTTCCCCCTTTCTGGTCAATGTATCCCTGCCTCTACTTAATTATTTTTATCCCCGGTGGAGATAAATTTATCCTCCCCTCAAAGTGATCATAGTGCTACTATAGTGGCGAGACGGATCACAAAACTTATCATGGAACCGTGGTTTGATTAAAGTCAATTTTATTTTAAAATGATTACTCACTCACTCTTGAGCGTCTGGCGCGAGTGATTTCAATGTAAAGACGCGTTTATGCGCGTCTAGAGGTCCTGCGGCGCGGTGTTTAGCGCGACGCGGTAGACGCGAGCCTCATTCTACTCCAGTTTGCACAAATGAGGCAAATTGCTATCACAGATAATGTCTTTTCTATCATTTCACTGTAGCTCAGCATCGTGATGTAAAGTTAACGTTATTGCACGATCACAGTTCATATGTGTGGGGAAAGATAAGCTATTAGAGTAAAAATATTGCGTTAGGCTACTTCAGTTAATAAGAAAAAAGATTTTACAATTCCTGCAATGCAGTGATGAAGTTCATGTTCTCATGATTTATTTTTATGAATAACAATGTTTGCAAAATTTGTTTGAATGCAAAATACAAATTCACCACTAGATGGGAGTAATTCCTACATAATGTCCCTAATGCGTATGAAAGCAACGACATGTACAGTTTCTCAAACACGTCCAAATGAACTCTAATGTGACCACACCCACACGCGCACGAGCGATTGACATGCAAAACTCCACGTGAAGTGCAAAACGCACCAAACATCAGGCTTCATTTTTTTTACTCCAATCTAATTTCATAACGTCATAACGAATGGAAACATTTAAAGTAACATATGTTAATCCATGTTTTTTTCTCTAGTGTAGTGTTTCTGAAGTGTTCATTTTCAACGATTTATAGGCCGCCTGCTATAGGCTATTGTTATTATTATTCTATGCAGCCCTACAATATGCTTTTCAAGGCACAATATACCTGGTGTTCATTATATATATATATATATATATATATATATATATATATATATATATATATATATATATATATATATAGGCCTATGTACATGAACATGATAAAATTAAAAATTAACACATTGGAAATGACAGGTATGTACTGTTTCAGGAATGGCACAAAGGTGTGTGACTGTCTTTAGATTAAGTGTGTTTAATAATGTGCTTTTTTGTCCTTTGTTGTGTATCTTTGGATTATATTGTGTTGTAAATAAATCCAAACAATCAAAAATTTACTCCTCATTCTTCCTCATAATGATAGGCCCTGATAACACCTGATAGGGCCATTATGGGAGGATCTTTGTCTTTTTCAGTGTGAAACACCTCAATATTCATGGATTGTTCACGCATCCTCGCATACAGCTTTCTTACACAAAACATGTCTTACAAATTTTAAATAAATATATTGTTTTTGGAGCAAATATTCTAGGCTACGTGATACAATTGTCAAAAGTCTTGTGAAGAAATAATCAGTATGGGTTTCATGACCTTATTTCAGTTACTTTTTTTTTTTTTTCACAAACCATGCATAAACGTCATTATCTCAAAACTACAAACTTTTACATGCATGCTGCTGACATATTATTGTAGCAGAGTTTGTGCTGAATACAGTGTAATAAGACTTTAGCCATGAAAATGCCACAAGTAACAGAAATAAGCACAAATGTTAGAGCATGTCAGAACACCTCCAGGACCCAGAAAACCCCTCAGACCCCAGAGGGTTAACCTCCACTACACTACACTACACTACACTACACTACACTACACTACACTACACCCCTCTGTCTCCACCGGTCTCCTCCATCCCTCTGGTTCTCCCATTGTCTTCAGTCCCACCGACTCTGCCCTGGTCTGCCAAGTTAATACAATAATGCTCACTGTTTTCCCACAAGGGTGCATCTGTCTGATCTGAAGAGAAGCTTTAAAAGAAGGATGAAACATCTCTCAGACGCACAGACACGATGGAGGTCATGAACTGCTCTTTATAATAAATAAAAAAAGCAACACTCACAGTGTTACATACATGAGTGTGTCAGGAGAGAGTTGAACTGAATGAAAGATACACCATGTCTGATGATGCACTCCTGGCTTAAATAAATTGATCAATGCAGGAATCCCAAACATTAGAAAGGGCTTTGAGATATTTGCTTAGGTTGCAGCATGATTCACCAGTGTCGTGAAAGGAGACATGCGTCTACAGTTCATGTTTTGTGAGAGTTGGAGAACAGCAAATGTTTGTGAGGCAAGAGCAGATGGAAACACCATCACCATCTTCTTCTCTGTCATGTCTTCATATTCCAGAGGGATGCTCATGCCCATTGTTTTTGTGAAGAAGAGTACTATGTTTACAGGTGGGATCACTCAGTAAACTCATATGAGACTTCAATCTTTCCGCTGTTTTACTCCAACCCATCAATCGTGTGCAATTTTCAGTCCTCAATGGCACAATTACTGTAACAATTTACCTCAGCAATAATAAAAGCTACTAGATAAGCACACTAAACTATAACAAAGTTCACATGCATATACTATTTTGTAACATTGTTCTGGGGAAGATTAGAGTTTTTTTTTCATCTCAGGATCCCCGTCCAACAGGACTGAAAACAGAACACAAATAAAAGGCTGTAAATGTCTGTGGTGACCTCAGAGTTTCAACCTTTGCAGATCCCAGTCATTTTCTCTGCTCCATCCCTCCCTTAATTCACCTTCAGTTTTCTGTTGTGCTCAGGCTGGAACACAAGCACCTGTTACACTGCCTGAAAACAGCCCATACACACCATCATCATCATCACATCCTATCATAACAAACATACCCAACAATACTATCACAATCATACTGAGGACAGAATAAACACAGATGATCTACTGAAGATGTACAAAGCCTGTAGATGTAATTCCCACTTAAATTAAAAGTGCTCTACAACAACTCATTTGAAAAACTATAACACACATGCAGTGTCAATCCTGATTTATGTTATTGTGACGCTGTGACAGTGGATTAATTATGTCATTCAAGATATAATCAAATCCTGTTGATCTTATATTTAACACATTTACAGACACAGGAGCATTAAATGTAGAACTTTTCTATAAAATCTGCTGATTACAGATGTATGCACTTTCAAACATCACTCAAAAAATTATATGTTGGCTTTAATTAACTTTTTTATGTCAACAGCTCACACATAACTGGGTTACGTTAAACACACATAATTTGTTCATGTAACTTCAACATCATGGAATTAAGTCATTTTAAGCAACCCAATTTAAGTAGTCTCAAAGTGAATTTAAAGACTTCCTGGCATGATTCAGGTATTTTTAATATTCATTCACCCACTAATATTTCATTTATTTTAGTGACACATAATTAAGATGATAGACTATAGCTAGCTGTAGCACATATTAATATATTAAATGCTAAGATTTATGTGCTCCCTCATCCAAAGCAGTCAAAAATTGCAGAATCAGTCCACATCCAAACAAAATGCTCCACTCTTCTCCACAATGGTAACCCACTGTAATTTAAATGGTTCTAATAATTCCAATGTTATTAAACATTATTACACACTATCAAGACTTCCCCTTTTCTCATTTTCAAAAAAAAACAAAACATAAAATAACAATTCTCTCTTAATTCAACCATATGCAAAGCATGCTGGGAACTAACAAGCACCGTCCAGTTTCAGTTAATGCAACACAAATCATTCATTTAATCAACAAAAAAAACGGATTAAGTCAACTTAAATTTCACATTTAAGCAGATTGAACAAAATTAAGTTAGGGCAAAATGGCAGTCGCACTATACCGCCACCCTCTGGATGTAAGTTTTTTACTTAACATAAATGGTTTGTGTTTAGACAACACGTCAGGATTTTGTACTGTTAAGTTGAGACATAATTACGTGGACCTTAATAGAAAAAAAAAAATTCAAGTCAACAAACACAATTATTATAAGTAAACTAAATATAAATATATTATGTAAAGTGCACAACCTTCCTAGTTAATTTTTTTTAGCGATGTTTGATATTTTGAGCTGATGACACATTAAGAATACATTGTCTTAAGTTTTCATGAATCTCTTAGCAAAGAGGGAGTGTTTTTGTGTGAGGTTGTTGTGTTCAGATTCAGAATGACTCTGGTAGTGCGTTTTCTCTTCAGATCATTTCCATGTAAACATAGCCTAAAGAGTGTTAAAGTATTAAAATACGAGTGTTAAATGAACACTGAAGCAGTGTTAAAGTTAATGAGATAATAAAGTGATTAATTGAGTGATGATTGATCATTATTGAAGACACCTGACAATAAAAATACTGAGTCATTGAGAGAGGAGAAAAAAATCACAATTTCAAGTCACTATTATGTTGATCAGAAGAAGGGCTTTCAGTATTTTCAATGTAATTCAAATAATTTATTAGAAGTTGTTCTGATACAAAAAATATTGATCAGTCTTTATTAGTTTGACACACAGACATCAAGCATCAGCCTGTGAATCTCAACAGTGGTGACCATAAAAAAGCATGTTGCTGTGCATTCTGGGTGCCAAAACACATGAATGGCTCCCATCATGCATTGCGGTATGAATCAATTAGAATCTGAAGTGTCTTAGTAATTTTCTTTATTCTTAATATTTTCTTTTATTTCCGCTGTTTTTATGTAACTTTTTAGGCGCTTGTTTTATAATTTTCAGAGTTGATCTGTTTATCTGAATATGCTGTTTGTCACCATTGCTGAGATTCATACGCTGATTCTTGATGTCGGTGCGTGCCTAAATAAAAGAATAAAAAGATAAGACCTTCAGAACAATTTTTAAGAAAGCATTTGGATTATTTTGAGAAAGCTTGATCTTATGCTATAGAATAACAGTGATGCTGTAATCAACAAATATATCTGAAACAGTGATTATGCTCTTAATGAGTTCAGTGATTCAGGTCAAATGATGATTATGTCACCAAAACACAGCCAATACCACCAGATCCCCTTTTCTCTTTGTTCATCTGGTTGTTATAACTCAGTTACAACAGCCAAACTAAATCTAATGTTAAGGGTCAAGAGCCCAACTAAAAGAAAAATCTGTGATTTTCTCCTTCAGTGATTCTGCTTGTTATCATATGGTGTTCATCAATAATGATCAATCATCACTCATTTAATCACTTAATTATCTCATTAACTTTAACACTGCTTCAGTGATCATTTAACACTCATATTTTATCACTAACACTCTTGAGTCTGGAGCCAAATGAACTCCCAGGAGAGTTCATTTAACACTGGAGTTTTTGCTGTGTGCAGTGAAAATATGTAAAAATATGTAAAAATATGTGTACATTTACATATTTGTATCCCTGGAAGATAGTTTGATTCTGAAAAGGATAAATCCTCTTAATACATTAGACGCATCAAATAGATATTTTCAATATTGTTTCTATTCATGACTGCAGGATTTGTGTATTTATTATTGAGCTAAAAACCTCCATATCTATAAACCCTCTCTGTGTGTCCAGTTCACCTAACAGCTGCACTCAGCTGGAGCGCCTGACATTTTGTGTTTTCTTTCTTTCCCATTGTGATTTATATCCATGTGTGGCATTGACCGATCCCCGAAACACATCTCTCACTGACCCATACACAACAACACAAACTCCACTGAGACCACTTCATTTCAGTTGCTATCTGAAGACGGATGATGTAGATGCTCATGACACTCACTGCACATGAGGAAGTATGCAGCGATGCAGGAGAGGAGAGAGAAGCTCTGAGCCAAAGACGCCACCAGACCGAAGATGCCCCCAAACACCAGCAGCACCAGACTGAGGGGCAGCAGGACCACGATGACCCTGTGCAAGGCTGAGAGACACAGACAAGCCTTTAATACATGAGACACACTCAAGAGTTTAGAGAAAGCTGGAGTTCAGGGGCCAATTTGCCGTTTCATTTTCAGTGAGTTTGAACGAGTGACCACTAGGGGTGTCTACAATAATACCACGTGTTGTTTTAACCATGTGGAGGCTGACATTGACGAGTATGTCACTCACTTTGCAATGCTTTCACTGTGTGATGTAGATTGCAATTCAGTAAGAAGGACCCCAAAATTCAAGCCTCAGTATGAGTTTTTGTCTTATATTTCGATATGATGTTAAGTTACAGTTATTATTAGTTAAAAAATAAGTTAATATTGTGTTAGATTTTAGACACATTATTGTCAATTTTGTCTCTTATTTTTGCAAAGCCAGAGCGGAGCGGTTGTGTGTCTCTGAGTAACACAGTGGCGTTTTCGTTCCTGAATCCATCATTGTTCTTGAACAAATCAATGACTCAAAGTATTTAATTGAAAAATATTTCAATATTCAAAAAATATGTTTATGCAATTGTAAATACATCTAAAAGCTGTTTCTGTTTCACTTCTGCAGTATACAAATTAATTTTGTTGATACTTTGGTAACATTCAATTGTCTTATTATTCTAACTGAATTTATTGAATAAAACTACGAATTTTACATAAAATATGATGCATATATCTAATAAGGTTAGAAAAAAATGCCCCTAGAAAAGTTGTTTTATCACTATTGCACAGCAACATCCCCAGTGTTAAACCAGCACTTCTCAGAGCACATGGTCTCACTCTACAGTGTTCAAGTAACTCTGAAGCAGTGTTAAAGTTAATGAGATAATTAAGTGATTAATTAAGTGACGATTGACCATTAGTGATGACACCTGATGATATGAGCAGAATCACTGAAGGAAAGAGGAACAACAAGAACAAAAAAAGGAGAGAGACAAGAACTACAACTGACTTCAGCCACAGTCTTAGATAAAATCAACTGAAGATAAAAGATAAAGCAAACACTGATTACCATAATGTTGACCAAATCTTTCAATAAAACATAAACATCTAATAAACGTTAATTCTCAATAAGAGCTTCTGTAGACGTCTGACAGAAATAAAGTCAGTCTGGTTAGTAATAAGTGAAGCTGGTAATGCTGTTTGTGGAGTTGTTCAATCCTCCTCTGCTGAGATCTTCACAGGTTTAGGGAGCTTTCACACTGGGCTCGTTTGCTGCGGGTCAATATTTTGTGCTTTTTATTAATTCGGTGCTATTATGCGCAGCTGAGTGAACAACAGGTTTACTGAGGGTGTGTGTGTGTGTGTGTGTGTGTGTGTGTGTGTGTGCAGGAGACAGTGGATTTCTAAATTTGTTTCCCTGATTCCATGCGCTATGCGCGAATACACTGCAGGCTCACTCTCGCTCGTATAAGGTAAGTCATCAATACTATCCTCCCTTACATGCGTTTTATTGTACTAAATACATCATAATCAGCTAAAACGCATGCGCTGGTCACTTTACTTCCTGAACAAGTGCGCACCCGAGTCAGTGTTGCTTTCACATTCACTCGAACCGCGGCACGGTTCGGGAGCAACCGAACTCAGAGCGCCTCCTCCAGGTAGTCTCGGGTTCGGGACCCCAGTGCGCACCCGGGTCCACATGACAGCGTTCACATTAGCGATTTTTCATGTGAACCGTGCCCCGTTCCGAACCAAACTACCAGTGTGAAAGCCCCTTAATGTCTTCTTATCTTCAGTGGATTTGATCTCACCCTGGATTTCCACCAGCTGCGGATTGGCTGCGGATCGGCTCCGCTGCGCGTCTGCTCCGCTGTCCTTCAATACCCACCAGGCCATGACTGACAGCTGAAGTCACGAGGACCCACGAGATCTCACTAATTCACGTATGATTGCGCGATATAACCTGTCCCGCACAATCTGCCCTGTGCTGAATTGCTGCAGAGCTCTCCGGCATCCGGCAAAAATAGAAGCTCTGCGTATCTGCTCCGGAGGGCAGTCAGTAAAAATACACACATTGACTTTAATGGAAACCTATTGACTCCGCAGCCGTTCCGCAGTTGGTGGAGATTGCCCGTAAGACTGTGGTTGAAGGCCCCGTTTACACGATGGGAAAACGCAGATATTTCTCTGCGTTTTGGCCTGTCATTTACACGAAAACGCCGTTTTTATCCCAGAAAACGATTATTTCTAAAAACTCCGGCCAAAGTGGAGATTTCTGAAAACGCCGGTTATATGTTGTCGTGTCAACTGGGAGAAACGGGGTTTTAGGTTCTCTCTTGTCGATTCTGAGGATTCTGATTGGCTTGCATGGCTTTATCCTTCTCCCTACACTGCCGCCCATAGGTTTAGCATAGTTATAAAGGCGCTCAACGGCGTATTTATGCGGGTTGTGTGCACGATGTTATTATTGAAAACGGAGGGGGAGAAATATTCGTTTCTCTAAATACCCGGCTATGTGTAAATGTGGCCTAAGTCAGTTGTAGTTCTTGTGTTTCTCTTTCCTTCAGTGATTCTGCTTGTTAACATCAGGTGTTCATCAATAATGCTCAATCATCTCTTAATTAATCACTTAAGTATCTCATTAACTTTAACACGGTTTCAGTTTTACTATAACACTTTGTAGAGTGCTCTGAGCAGAGTTAATTTAACACTGGGGATTTTGCTGTGTGAATATGAAGCATATGAAAAGCTTCAGGAGTCGGCTGTCCACGACAGGCTTAGGTCAGCCAAGGTACAAAAAAAACACAGCACAAAAAATCAACTGTTTTTTTGTTGTTGTTTTTTTCAATATCACAAACCCCCTAGTGTGACACTAATAATCAAAGATCACCAGCTTTGATAATTGGTCAATCTTCCTTACTGTATAATGAGGGTCGGGACGGTTGAATATCGTGCTGGGAATACAGCTCTTAAAGAGACGGAGAACACACTAACCATACATAACAAGCCTACTCCCCGTGTCATTCCCTGATTGTGGATAATGTGCAGATGCAGTTTCAGAGACTCACTTAAAAGGTGCTTCTCCTGCTCAGTGTGGTCGGAGGTGTCCGTGTAGAACGAGATGTCATGATAACTGCCATTCTCTCCTGTGGGGGACATTGAAACACCCTCAAGTCAAAGCTGGAAACACACATTATGCTTCACACAGTTGCCGGAGAATCAATTTTCTTGGCAATCTCTTCTACAGCCTACAAGTTCAAGGCATTCAATATCATTTAAAGGTTTATGTTCGTAAAAGGAAAAGCAGCATTTTTGTAAGAGGGAAGACATCGTTGTTACAGCATTTTTAGAATAAAATGGAAAGCAGTATTTTTTCATACGACAGATTTAGTAACTGTCATCACAACGTGTGTAACATGCAACATTTACAGTTCTGTGATGAACTGCTTCTCTTTTTAATAGTCTCTAGAGCCATGGAACAGCTACAGAATTGGACGAGACATTAATTATGTACATAATGACGCCTCAGCCAGTGATGAAGACTGTATCTGTGAACATTTGAGAAATGACTTCATTTGCAGCCAGTAGAACCGTTTGCCAGTTTATATGCTGAGATTAAAATGAGATACAAAATACTTTAATCCATAGAGGCACATTAAATGACTATAGCTAAACAGTAAGAGAAGGGAGATGTGGTGACACCTATTATATATATTAAATGTCACTATATGCTTGCCTCATTAATATGAACTAATGGCACATTAAGTCCATGTACTTCATACTCAGTATTTAGCCTAATGTTAAATGTATATTCACGTGTATATTTGTGTATAGTAAGAAATTAGTCTGGATATACACATTATTGGAAGAATATATAAATGTGTGCAGCAGCTGCACAATAAAATCGGACATAAAACTGAGCTTAAGTAGTGTGTGTTGAGCATCTTACCTTCATAGATCCTCCAGAGTCCGGAGTGAGAGCTGCTGTATTCCAGGCTGGAGTTCTTCCCTTCATCCACATGTATAATGTACCAGTATTCAGTGCCGATGGACACGGCGAGCAGGATGAAACTGAGCAGCCCGCACAGACCCGCGCTGACGACCACTGTCCCAAAGTTCATTTTCATCAGCGCTCAAATCCCTCTGATGATTCATTGAATTTGAGCACCTGTTACTGCCCTTCAGTTCCTCTAAAGCCCCGAGTGTTTCGTTCAGACACATTAAAGCCCATCATTGTGTCTTTATTACTCCAGTTGTGTCCGGGGTGAAGGAAGAGTCAGCTCTCAGCACATGCAGGATGAAGAACTGTGATTTCCCTCGGCATCTCTCCGGCACAGCTGTATATGGAGTGAGAGAAGCCTCTGAACACTGAATATACATGATCCTCTCGCCTCAGTTTCAGCGGCGGTCGCTCACTGTGCTTCATTTGCTCACCTCAGCGACGAGGTTGTTTCTTCTTCATTTTGTGTAAATAGATTAATCTGTATATAGTGGGATATATGTATTAGTGTAGAGTTTTTTTTAACCTGGCTTGATTTTGTCAGGAGAGAGAACATTCCTCATTTAAACAGGTGAGAGAAAATGCACATAAAATATCTATATTTTTTTTCATTTCCAGTATATCTATTAAGTGTTGTTTTCTGGATTTATTTTTAATATATATGTATGTATATCGGTGTTTGCATTGTGTTGGACTGCTACCTCTGTTGGAATTTACTGTGTGGATTATTAATGATTAAAAATCTTTACTGTGTTTGTTTACCGCACAACCTATGAAAGAAGACCCGACCCAAAAAGAAAAGGAAAGTTAAGTGGTGAATAGTTTCTATTTGTTTTTCTCTGCCTTCCGTTTGTGTTTTGTCCAGCAGGGAGAACGATCCCTCGAGGATCACCAGGAAGAGTTTCTTGTGCATCCGACCACCTTCCCGGACGACTGCACGTCTCTACGAATCGGAGGGCAAGAAGGAGATCCTCCCGCCACTGAGAGCGAGACTCTGACAGAACCACATTCTTCATCTGTCCCGTCAGTCCCACCCAGCCTCCCTTTCCCACCACCTCTTCCAACCACCTTAGAGGACTTAGTCCTTTTAGGGATGGCGAAAACTAAAAAAATTCTTGACCGACCACCGAGCCTCATTAGCCGGTTGAAACCGGTTAACCGATTAGTTTAAAATATGCTACGCTATTTGAAATAACAGCCATTTCGAGCCGCGCCTGCAATTTCACAACTCTGTCGCATCTCTCCGCCGCTCTGCCTCCCGCTCACTCACACACACACACTCACTCACACACACGGTGAAATGGTCCCACACACTACTCTTCTCTGCATGCTTCCTCCTGTCGTCTGCGCTGGCTCTACCCTCGAGTGTGTTAGCCTGTAGCCTTTACTTTTCGCAAACCCAAACGCTGTGACCTCGCGCCAAATTTTTTTATTGGTTTATTAAGTACAAACGGGCGAGTTATGAAAGATTGAGTGAGGGATTTGTTCACTTCACACAAAAAGATATTGGAATGAGATGCTAACTGTAGTAGCGTTTAGTCCACTGTCTATAATAGACTAATTTAGAGATCACTTTCTTCTTTTTTTTAACCGACTGCCGAAAACTTTGATCGGTTAACGTTGATACGGTCAACCATCGGTCAAACGGTCATCGGTTAACATCCCAACTTATCATTGGACAGTTTCTCTCTCTCTCTCTCCAGCCCTCAGCCACTCCTGCCAGCCACTCGTCACCGTCTCCCACAATTCCCTCTGTATCCACTCCTCCTCTCAGTGGAGCTGATCCACCTCGGGCCAGCTGGGGACCGTCTGCGCCTGAGCAAGAGGAGGCCACGACTCCGCAGACAACCTCAGCGGACTTTGCTCCTCCTCAACCCTTCACCCTGACTCGTGCGTCTACGTTCCTGTAGCCAATGGTTCCAGCGTGGACCATCAGACATACTCCCTCGCCGAGCTCCCTCTGTCAGTCGGCTCCTCCTGCGTCACTTGTGGGCCGTCCGCTGCTCTTCAGCTCTCCACCCCGTCGACTATGACCCGCTCAGCCCTCCTCAGGCTCCACCACCGCCCTCGGTGACTCCAGCTCGCCCTCTGACCTCCAGACACACACCGCCATCGCAGGAGGTCGAAGCTACGGCTCAGTCAAGCTCTCCGGGGTCTTCTATTTTGCTTTATCACCTCGACCCTTCGGCAACACAGTGGGCTCTTTCTCCAGCGCCATCACCTCCAGCCATCCCCAAGGTGGCGTCAGGACGTGTACCACCACGATCACAGTTCTGGCTGTGTCCTGGGCACATCATGCCCCTGGTCAAGGCTCCTCCCTGGCTCTCACTAGCTTTAGCACCGCCCCGGACCCTTCAGTTCTGCCTCCTCTCGGTCAGCCGTGCACTCCTCACTTCCTTCTGTATCCTCTGCCGGTTTCCTTCGCCATCTCCTCCTTCCGGGGGGGGGAGCGTCACACCATTAAGACTCTGTTTGTTTTCATTCGCACTGTTTCTCCCTGCCTTGTTTGTTGTCATATTTAAGGGTTAGTTGACCCAAAAATGTAAATTCTGTCATTAATTACACTCCCTCATGTCGCTCCAATCCCGTAAGACCTTCGTTCATCTTCGGAACACAAATGAAGATATTTTTTATGAAAATCGAGAGCTTTCTGATCCCCTACAGACCGCAACACATCGACCACTTTCAAGGCCCTGAAAGGTAGAAAAGACATTGTTAAAATAGTCCATTAACTTTATTAAAGGATTTCTCCTCTTCTGTGTCAGTCTCCGATGCTGTTTACGCTGTAACCACAGTGCAGCGCTTCTGGGTTCTGCGTCATAACGCAGACGCTAATCGGCCGACACTGTTCACGTGAGCACCAAGACACGTGTGTGTGTGAAGCTGACACAGGAGCTGGCCAAAACTGAGCCACAACAGCGCATATACACTTCTTTTTTCTTTTTTTTTAAACAGTTTAATTTTTTTTTTTTTAAGAATCAATTTTGTGTTTAGTATATACTCCAGGATGTACCAAACCGTGACTTCAATACCGAGATACTTACCGAACCGTCATGTTTGTGTAGTTACACCCCTACAAATTATTAATTAAAAAGTAAACATGTGAGTGAATATATCACTATTAAAACTGGCAGGGTGGTTACGCTGGGAATGCTGCTGGATTCAGGATTTCTTCTTTTCTCAAACTGACCGACACCAAAGCCAACAAACCAGGCGTGAAGCTCCATGTTCACAGATGCTGATGCTCCTGTCCAGCATGTAAGTCCAGCACTTCTTCCTTCAGGCTGTGAGCTGAGGCTGACGGAGGCTCAGGATGAGCTGGAAAGCTCACAGAAGAGCAGCGAGGCTCTGGTGGAGTTCCTCTGTGAAGACGACCAGTCCTTCAACCCGGAGGAGGCCTGTGTGATCGTCCACGGCTTCTGCCATCGCTTCCAGAGAGCCGTGCGGGCGGGCGACACTGATGCTGACTGCACTGTCTCTTTAAAGACCAACGACCAAATCAAGTCTAACATCACCAAAGAACTAGAGCTACTCCTTTAAAATAACATGTTTTTCAGCCTTTTACAAGATTAGATATTAATCTTCCTTCATGGAGCTTCTCTGAAATGCCTTAAAAGTAGTTTTACTGTCTTTAACTAAATAAATGCGAGGGAGAATCCTCATTTATATTCACCAAACTCTTTAAACTAAACTAAAGTTGAAATCAGAGACTCTATTGAAACGTCTGTCTAAACCCTCTTATTGCATTCGGCTCCATTTTGACCCAGAAGTTTATTTATTTATTTTTATAAATCCATCGTTTTTAGTGCGAAGATGGAATTGTGTAGGTTTGTTAAAGGACAAGTTCGGTATTTTACACTTAAAGCCCTGTTTACAGATCGTATCTGATGAAATAGAACGGTTAAGATTAAAATTTGGACACATGCTCCTGTCCCGAGAATTTTAGGTTTATTTAGCTTTTGTGGACCTATCTTGGCAAACGCGTCACACTCGTTGATTCTTCCGTTGAGAGCTTGAATAATAGACACTCCAGCCCAGTTGGTGGCGATAATGCACCTTTGCAAATTGCAAGCAAACCGCTGGCATTTCATTGAATACACAGAAGAAGCAGAAGAAGAAGCGGCGGAGTAATACCCAGCCCGATCTCATCCCAAGGCGTCATATACTGACGCTTTGACAAAACGTCTACATCCAACGCACATGCACCCTTTAGCGTCAATATGAGATGCAGATAAAAATGGGCCAGAAGGCGCCTCCTAGCGGTCTAACCCTAACACTACCCCAGACCTAAACCCAACCATAACTGTGCGTGTCATATTGACGCTAAAGGGTGCCATGTGCGTTGGATGTAGACGTTTTGTCACAAGTGTCAGTATATGACGCCCTAGGATGAGAATGCGTTGTAATACCGTACCTCACACAGCACATTCAATACAAGTCAATGGAGTTGGACAAAAACTACGATAAAACCTGTTGGAATGCATATTTTTCAGCTATTTTTTTTGGGACCGTATCAGTGAACACCCCTGACCACTCGGTGAGTTTCACGTCTTTGTAAACGAAACTTTAATGTGTTTTAGGAAGGAATCTGCCAGTGCACATAGACAACCATTGTGGGGGTGGGGGGGAAGCGAAATAAAACTAAAATTCTCGGGACAGGCGCATGTGTCCAAATTTTAATCTTAACCGTTCTATTTCATCAGATACGATCTGTAAACAGGGCTTTAAGTGTAAAATACCGAACTTGTCCTTTAAGACTGTCAACATACAGTAAATGCAGGTACACTCGCTTACTCGATCTCTCACAATACTCTACTAAAGCTTCAATGGACAATATCGATGAGATCAAACATGTGTTTAAGTTGCTAAGAGCGGTTGCTAGGGGGGTTGTTGTGTAGTGATACATAGAGCCGTTGGGTGAAGCGGTCATTATCGTGAATAAAACACAGCTATTGACCAATCAATCAGAATCAAGGATTGGAACTAACCGCTTTATTATTTATATATTATTATCATTAATAAATAAATAAATATATATATATACATATATATATATATATATAGAGAGAGAGAGAGAGAGAGAGAGAGAGAGAGAAAGAAAGAAAGAGAGAAAGAAAGAGAGAGAGAGAGAGAGACAGAGAGAGAGAGAGAGAGAGAGAGAGAGAGAGAAAGAGTGATGTAATAATGACTGACGGCCACTAGAGGAACAATTGTGATTGTCTTTTAGTTTCTCTTTTCTGCTCAGATGATTCTGTCATGTTTAGTTTGAGTTTCTCCAGATCTAATTTAAAATAAACTGACCTGGAAAAATAAACATAACGAACATTTATTTATTTATTATTCTGATTTAAAATTATAATAGCATTTTTTTTTTACATAATTCAGAAGTAGTCTCACATATATGAGTGTTTAAAGACGTACTATATTATTATTACGTAAATCACATTACAGTTTTTAAACTTATAGAAAATAATATAAACGTTTTTTAAAACCATATGAAACAAACACGAATACTGCGAACATTTCTAAAAACGTATGTTTAATGTTTTTTGTTTTTTACTGTTTTTTTGGTAACACTATTTTACAGTGTCATTGTTACACGTTACATGTATTTACTGCAGTAATAACTATAAATTACCCATAACCCTATAGTAGGAACATGTACTTAATATTACTCAGCACTTAAATATAGAATTACACACTGAAATAAAGTGTTTTTTTCTTTGACTCAGTGACAAATAATGAATAATTATATAGATAATAGAGTCATGAACTTTCCTGTTCAACAGTTCTTCTGTATTAGATTCAATCCAAACTCTCTGTTGATGAAGATTCATAAAGTGATTCAGTCAAAACTGGACATTAAGAAGCAAACGTGTAAAAACAGTGAAACTCAGGGTGACAAACGTTTATCATGAATGAAAATAACAGTCAAAGATCAACAACTGAAGAAACATGTTCAGACGGACACAGAACAAGCGATTATTGACCATAAACTACAATAACATGATTAAACTGTAATAAAACATGTGAATTAACAGTGAAATACTGGAGGAGACAGAAGATTCATGTTCATCTACAGTTATCTCTATGATTATACACATCATGTGTTATTCATCTCTCATTATTGATTATAATAATCCTTCGAGATCAGCAGTGTTTTAATCAGATCATCTGATAATCAGATTTAATAACACATTGTGCACAAATAAAGTGTGTGTGTGTGTGTGTGAGAGTGTGTGTGTAATAAAGTGTATGAATATCAATAACGGTGATAATGCAGTAACACACACAATCAGTCAAACAACTGGAAAAATGTCAGTTTAGTGTGTGTGTGTGTGTGTGACACTGAAGAGTCTGAATAATAAAGAGCACAGAGGGGTTCAGTGGATGTGTGTCAGTCAGTGTGTTTGTGTTTAATGTGACACAGAGACACTGAAGAGTTAACACTATGAACTGAAGAATGAGAGTTATAATTATAAACATTAAAATTAAATCCAGCACAGAGGGGTTCAGTGAATGTGTGTGTGAATGTGTGTAAGCGTGTGAGTGTGTGTGTGTCAGAGACGCTGTAGAAGGACAGAGTGCCGGCCGACACGTCCACAAACACTCCTGCTCTCTTACAGGATCCTGGACCAGCAGAAACATCAGTGGAGATATTATTGTGCAGGACAGAGAGTGTGTGATCAGTGCAGAGACTCCAGGACTTCTCATTCTGTCCAAACACACAGTCACCCCCTCCTTTCCTCTGAATTCCTTTATACGACACTGAGATACCAACATCTCCACTCCATTCACACTCCCAGTAACAGCGTCCAGTCAGACTCTCTCCACACAGAACCTGAAGAGGATGCTGAAATCTCTCTGGATGATCAGGATACGACTGCCTCTCTGACACAAGCGTCACTTTTCTGTTCTCCTCAGACAGAACGAGAATAATGTGTGCTGTGTTTGGATCCAGTGTGAGATCAACGGCATCTGAACACAAGAACACACATTACAACAGCAACATTTACAACCAGATAATAAAGTGCAAGAGTTTGGAGTTGGCTTGAGAAAGCCTGACCAGAAACTTTGAATTAGTTCTAAAAGCTTAAAGTGTGAAGGTTTTGAAGGAAATACCGTCTATCGATCAATAGATTGGTAGATAGATAGATTCTAGGGTGTTGCTATGCGGTTGCCAGGGTACTCAGGCTTGTTGCTAGCGTGTTTATATGTGGTTGCTAGTGAACTCTGGGTGGTTGCTAGGGTGTTACTATGTTATTACTATGGTACTCAGGATGGTTGCTAGGGTGTTGCTGGGGTACTCGGTTATGGTGCTAAGGTGTTGCTATGCGGTTGCTATAGTACTCTGGGTGGTCGCTAGGGTGTTGATAATATTCAGGTAGGTTGCTAGGGTGTTGCTATGTGGTTGCTGGAGTACTCTGGATGATTGCTGAAGTGTTGCTATGCGGTTGCTCGGGTACTTGGGTGGTTGCTAGGGTGTTCCTATGCTGTTGCTAGGGTACTTTGGTGGTTGCTAGGGTATTCTGGTTGGTTGCTAGTGTGTTGCTTTTTGGTTGCTAGGGTACTCAGGCTGGTTTCTAAGGTGGTTGCTATGCAGTTGTTAAGGTACCCAGGGTGGTTGCTAGACAGATAGATAGATAGATAGATAGATAGATAGATAGATAGATAGATAGATAGATAGATAGATAGATAGATAGATAGATAAAATAAGTCTAATGAGCCTCACTAACTGTCAAATTTTAAATTTTGACAGTTGGAGTTTGAACAGTCTTGGCTCATTTAAACATTCCGTCAATGTAAAGGCCCTTTCACACTGGACGCGATTTTGACGCACAAATAATTCACGCGATGGTTTTATTTTTTGATCAGCTGTTTGTAACGGCTGAAGACGTATCTTTTTCGGCAGCACTTGAACCAGTAATACTAACACTTTCTTCTCTATTCTAACTTAAACTTAGTCTAACTTAGTCCTGCGGAATGTTCATTTATCAGCACACCAAGGCTCGTGGGCCGCGGGGGTGGACTTGCTGTTGTTTATAAAAATCATGTTATTTGTCAGTTGATGAACTCCAACACGTACCCGTCCTTTGAATTACAGATGTCTAAGGTTGGTCGATCAAATTCTTTTTATTGTATTCTTGTTTATCGGCCTCCTGGGATTTTGGGTCATTTTATAAGTGATTTTACTGACTTTCTATCCTCTATCATTAAGTTGAATAGAGTTATTATTGTCGGTGATTTTAATATTCATGTGGATAATGCTGCATGTAATACTGTTTTAAATTTTTTACATTTAATGGATACTTTTAATTTTGTTCAACATGTCTCTGGTTCTACACATGATAAAGGTCACTTGCTTGATTTAGTGTTTTCTCATGGTTTAAATATTGACGATGTGTGTACAGAGGATGTTCATGTTAGTGATCATAAATGCGTTTTATTTAATCTTGCGTGTAATGAAAAACCACTGCCGGTCAAGCGGGTGTCTTGTTCTCGCATGATTACCCAAGTTGCTGTTAACAATTTCTCGACCTCTTTTGATTCCAATTCGGTTATTATCTTAAATGACATTGACAGTTCTGTACAGTCATTTAATGATCACTGCACTTTGTTACTGGATAAATTGGCTCCATTTAGGATTCGGCATATTCCCGTGGTTAATGCTTCTCCATGGATAAATGATGCCATTCGCAGTCTCAGACGTGTGTGTCGGAAGACTGAGCGCTTGTGGAAATCTACGCGGCTCAGGGTGGGAAATTAACTTTTTTGTCCACCAGCCACTGTGGCTGGTGGATGCCCAATTTTACCAGCCACTTATATTTTTTACCAGCCACTTTTTCTGGAATTCAAATTGCAAGAAAGAAATTGCTTCAATACGTTTTTATTTATTTAAGGGTACCCCCAGGATCCTCCAGCTTAAATTCAAGGCTTTTTAAGACCTTTTTAATACCATTTCAAATGAAATTCAATGCCAACTTCGTACCCATTCCAACATAAGTATGAGGGGAAAATATCAAATCTGTATAAATTTTAAACCCTGGAAAATAATTATGTAGGCTACTATGTAGGCTAGTTGAATTAAATAAAACATTTTATTTAAATGATCAGTCATATTTAATACATACGCAACAGCGTTGTAGTGCGCTTGGTGTGTGTAGGCCAGTGTTCATTTTGGCAACCATTTTTGATTCAGTCTTAGTCTTCAACTTCAGACGAAAATGCTTATGAATGCAAACTTTTAGTCATTACTTTTAGTCAAACTGCAGTTACTTTAGGTAGCTATTTTATATGTAGTCTTTAGACAGAAAATGTCATAATTATTCTCTCTAGGCCATTCAATTAAGCTTATGAGAAATGATTTACATTGCACTCTTTAGCACTTGTGCAATATCCCTTTTCCTAAGTTCCGTGGTTCTCCAATGTTTTTGAGTGCCGTACCCTCTCTTCCACTTAGACTGCAGTCACACCTTTTCCATTAAGGGACAATATTCGCCCCCTTTAATACATTTTTCCATTTAATTTTTAACCTTTATAATACCTTTTAAAAATAAATAATGCTTTAAATAAAACAATGTTCAATAAATATGCAATGTTAAAAAACGTTTAATATTAATACAAATATTATATTAAAATAGCCAGTAGGTGGCGGTCATCGAGTCATTAATTAATTGAATCTCACGGTTCGTTCAAAGCCACAGATTTCGTTGCAAAATAGAGCAATAAGCCGGACTATACTGTTTTAAATGCAGTACATCACTTAAATGTTACCCTTTTTTTTTTACTGTTGTATACAATCAATGTCACATTTGAAATCGTGTGGATATTCGGGAAACATTGCATTCTTGCTCATATATGATCAACATTAAAAACACTGCTGGATATCAGCCTGCATTTTAATCGCAGATTTAGTCGCACAAACAGCGCAAGCGGCTCGTGACAGAACACAGACCGACTGAATGACACTTTAATTTAAGTAGAAAATCTCAAATAAAGATCGCTGAACTTGTCTGTGTTTTCAGATCATCCGCGCCTCAGCAGTGTAGAGAGCGCGCGCGCGCATTGCCAGATACTATTGAAAAGACCGTGTAGAAAACATGTTCTTTTAACAGAAAAGCTCTGATTTGGGGTTTAAATTATTGAATTATGGCATTTGTGGCCACAGCGGATTAAACCGACACTTTCCCATTTCAGACGAACCTAAGTGCAGTGCATAGACTGGTCGTCGGGAAGATAGGATAACGTTTCCCTTGGTCATCAATGCGCCACTTGTTAGAAAAGTACCTTTTCGTTTTCTTTACTTCGCCCTCAGTTTGTAGTTGTTCATTTATAACTGCTGACTCCGCTGCGGGCCTCCTAACACCAGGGATATGTCGCCAGATTAAAAAAAATAATTTCCCTTTCTTCTGCACCAGCTCAGCTATATATATACACTTTTTTTATTCTCAGCTTAGCTATGTGTATAAGTTATACAGTATAACGGTCTCTTCAGCGCCGTGACACACAGCGCTGAAAACCAATCAAAAGAGTTACTCGACAAAAGTGTATTATTGTTACTTAGCAACCGCATTCTTTGACAAAGGCTGTCCAATCCGTACAATGAAATCACTCGCAGCATGTGTTTATTGGTTACTACTTAATACATTCAATGTTAAGTCAATGTAAAGACGCGTTTACGCGCGCTTTTGGTGCGAACGCAGCATTATTATAATCCACCCGCCACTGTGGCTGGTATACACGGCAAAGTGACCCGCCACTTTGAAAAAGTACCCGCCCTCGGCGGGTGGCGGGTGCTAATTTCCCACCCTGACGCGGCTCCATGTTCATCGTCTGTATTTTAAAGAGTTACTGTCCGATTTAAATGAGATGATCAAGGTGGCCAGAGCGCTGTATTTTAAAAATCTGATTGTATCTTGTAAAAGGAATCCTAAGACTTTGTTTGACACTATTACCTGTCTTGTGTCTCCTGTTACATCATCTGTACCTGTTTTTTCTAATGATGATTGTAATAATTTTTTGTCTCATTTTGTGGGTAAGGTTATGGCTGTTAGGGCTAGCATTTTACCATCAGCTATACCCTCTGTAATTATCACAGAGCGGCCCTCAATTTTAAGCACTTTTCAGTCAATATCCTTTAATGATCTTATAAAGATAGTTTGTACGATGAAACCTTCTCAAAGTCCGGCGGATATTTTGCCTGCATCTGTGGTCATGGAAACTATTACATCCATTGGTCCATGTTTTGTCTCAATTGTTAACCTTTCGCTAAAGTTGGGCCAGGTCCCTAGGTGCTTTAAACACGCTGTTGTTCAACCGCTCTTAAAAAAGTGTTATCTTGATGTTACATCGTTGAACAACTATAGGCCTATCTCTAAGTTGCCCTTCATTTCTAAAATCCTGGAAAAGGTTGTGGCAATGCAGTTGAATGATATTTTGGAGACTCATAATATTTATGACAAATTTCAATCAGGCTTTCGCAAAAATCATTCTACTGAAACCGCTTTACTCAGGGTATCAAATGACATTTTGATGGCCACAGATGCGGGGGAATGTTCCGTGTTGGTTATGTTAGATCTCAGCGCAGCGTTTGACACGGTGGATCACTGCACCCTGATTAATAGATTACGCTGTTTAGTAGGTATTTCGGGTTCGGCTTTGGATTGGTTTTCATCTTATCTGTCCGATAGGACGTTTTCGGTATCTGTTGGATCCTTTATGTCGGATTCTGTATCTTTGTCCTGTGGTGTGCCACAAGGTTCTGTGCTGGGTCCTTTGTTGTTTAACTTGTATATGCTTCCTCTTGGACAGATTATTAATAGTTTTAAAACAATATCTTATCATTTATATGCAGATGACATTCAGTTATTAATTTCGTTTAGACCTGATAGTCTAGATAAACTGTCAGTTCTACAGGATTGCTTAGTCTCCATTAACAAATGGATGGCAAACAATCTTTTGCAACTTAAGGATAAAACTGAAATGTTGATCTTTGCTCCTGACAATATTTTACCTAAGATTAAGCAGGTTTTGGGGGTTTCAGCCACTTCAGATTGTAGTGAGATAAGAAATCTAGGTGTCGTTCTGGATAGAGCCATATGTTTTAACACTCATATAAAGTCTGTAGTTCGCTCATGTTTTTTCCATCTTAGGAACATTACTCAGATTAGATCGGTGGTCTCAAGAAAAGAGATGGAGATGCTTGTTCATGCCTTCATTTCGTCACGCTTGGATTATTGCAATGTTCTTTACACTTGTTTAAATAAGTCTTCTATGAAGCGACTACAAGTTGTACAAAATGCAGCTGCAAGGCTTTTGACTGGTGCCAGTAAGTGGTCTCATATAAGACCAGTTCTTAAGGACCTTCATTGACTCCCAGTGGAATTCAGAGTGCAGTTTAAAATTTTAGTTATCACTTATAGAGCCTTGCACGGTCAGCCACCTCTCTATATTCAGGATCTTTTGCATAAACATTCATCGGGTCGGCTCTTACGGTCTTCTAGTCTGGACCTTTTACTTGTCCCTAAAACACGTCTTAAGACTAAAGGTGACCGTGCTTTTTGTTCTGTGGCACCGAGGCTCTGTAATTCTCTTCCTTTAACACTGAGAACTATGAGTTCTGTCATTTCTTTTAAAAAAAACACTTGAAGACGCATCTTTTTGGACTTGCTTTTACTTAACAGCATTGGTTATTTGTCGTTACATGTTTGTGAAGATTGTCTCTGTGTTTTTGTGTTATGGTAGATTGATTGTATGCATGTTTGATCCTTTTTATTAACAAGATTGTAAAGCACTTTGTGACTTCTTGTCTGTGAAAGGTGCTATATAAATAAATTTTACTTAAAAAAATAAAAAATTGCGTTGGATTGTACTGTGAAGGGTCATAGCACTTACATACTGTTGTCCTACTGCTAGTTTAATTGCTTCTATTGTTTCTCATTTGTAAGTCGCTTTGGATAAAAGCGTCTGCTAAATAAATGTAAATGTTTGTGTAATGAGTGCTAACACACCGAACGCGAATGTGCTGCAGCGAAAAAACAACTTATTTTTTTCGCTTCACTGCCGATTTTTTTTTACTTTTGCGGCGACAGAAAAGGCTTCAGCCAATCACATATAGTGGACTGCATGTAAACATGGCCCCTGATGATTTTAAGAGGACAGCTCACTTAAGCAGACTGCCAGACGCTGCTCCGGACCGAGCGGTTCCCTGAAGTTTGTGGTTTGTCTCGTCAGATGCGGTGCCACTGTCTGAAGCTCCTCAAATTGTCCCACAGACATCCGAAAGTGTGCGGAACCTGCCATGAGAAAGTTTTAGCTCCTGTAGAAGATTAGCATTCTCCCCTTCAGACTCTCTGCTCTTTAAGATTGGGTGCACCCAAAACCTTCTTCGTCTTCACTGGATGATGATGATGATGAAGTATTCATGTTTTCTCAGCTGTCAGCGATGAAAGTTTTGAAATGTTGAAGCTCTGAACGTTGCAAATTCGCGGCTGATGTGAATGTTTTGACGTGAACTATTCGCACGCGAACTATTCGGTTTTCCGTTCCGCTTTTTCGTTACGCGTCCGGTGTGAAAGGGTCTTAAGTCTGTGGGATTTTTCCTAGGTTTGATCATCATTTTTAGTAAAACCGTAAGTCGGATGATCAGTTTGCAAAGATAATGCAGAGTAAGTCAGAACAGTCTGAAGGTCTAGTCTGTGGCGTTATTTTCCTGTCAAATGTCGAGAGCGCATTATTGTAGCGCGAAAGTACATTAATATAATGCGCGAGGGCGAATCTCTCTGCTCGCGCGCGGAATATAATGCGCGAACGCGAATCTCTCTGCTCACGCGCGGGAACTGGGCGCGCGCTCTCAGATACACGCTGCTCTTGTAAGAATTTTCTCTGGGCTCGCTCAGAGAATATGCCTGCACTTAAAACCTGTTCAGTGCCATCGCGAATCTCTCCTCTTCGCTTAAAGTAAGCGAGTATGTGCTTAGACTGTGACCCGTGCGTTCGCGCATGCCTAAGTACTCTTCTCTTCGATTTCTTTCGCTTTGCTCTTGGCATAAATGCTGTCAAAACAGCAACAACCAATCAGAAATAGGCTTCAACGACTGACCAATGAAAACGCGACATCGTACATGGAATCTTATTGGTTGATATTGAACCGCACATGGAATAAGTTTACTTGAGTTCAATCAAGACGAGCCGAGATGGATCCGCCGAATCGACGAGTTTTATTTGTTTTGATGTTAAATATGTCAAATGTATCTTAGAAATGTCTGGGAAGAGGGCGATTGGATTATTTTACATATAAATGACCTAGACTGTCTATCTGCACAATATGTTTTGTAAAAATTGGTACTCCAGACTCTAAAGTTATCTGAAAGGAAATGTTACAGGGCTGGATTTCCCGAAACCTTCTTTAAATTATACCTTAAGCTAAAGCTATATCTAACGTTAATACGTGTTTCCCGAAACGTTCTTATTTAAGTATAACTTCTGTAAGTCATTCGTTGGTAAGGTTGGTCTGGAACACTCTTAGCTATAGGCTACCTTATCTCTGTGATGTATACGAATATAATTCTGAAGCTGTAACACACCCAGTGTTCAATTAGGATTATGGCAAAGAATAAATGCAAAGATTCACTGCTAAATTCAAATGTGCTTTTGCACTAAACCAGAGACAAAGGCGCTCAACTCTTGTCATATTTCATACACGCATCTATTTTTTTCTATTCTACTAGTAGTAGGCTATGTGGTGGTGGGGTACTTACGTTAGTTACTTACATTCTTATATGTATATGTATAAATATATTCCTTTGTGTTCAACAGATCAAAGAAATTCATACTGGTTTGAAACTACTTGAGTGGGAGTAAATTATGACTTTAATCATTTTAATTTTGGGTTTAATTTTCATTTTTACCTTTAAGCAACAATAAGGTATAGTTCGGGGAACACGTCTAGAAAAGGTATCTTCATAAACCTTTAGAGTCTTATCTTAGATTCCCCCCAAATATTTGTTCAGATTTGAATTTAGCAGTTGATCTCGCTACGTACTTAATGGTTAATAACTGGTGTGATTGCACGAGACAATATGTTAATTATCAGACGTAAAATATTATTTTTGCCTTTTGGAATCGGCTTTCAAATCTATTTGGCTCAAAAATCTAACTTTCAATGGGCATGGCACCTGTAGTGTGAACAATGTGGTTGACAGTCTAGGTCATTTATATGTAAAATAATCCAATCGCCCTCTTCCCAGACATTTCTAAGATACCTTAGCCTATAGCTAAGAGTGGTCCAGACCAACCTTACCAACGAATGACTTACAGAAGTTATACTTAAATAAGAACGTTTCGGGAAACACGTATTAACGTTAGATATAGCTTTAGCTTAAGGTATAATTTAAAGAAGGTTACGGGAAATCCAGCCCTGTAACATTTCCTTTCAGATAACTTTAGAGTCTGGAGTACCAATTTTTACAAAACATATTGTGCAGATAAACAATCTAGGTCATTATCTGCCCGCGCGCGAGCAGAGAGATTCGCGCTCGGTACATTATATTCCGTGCGCGAGCAGAGAGATTCGCGGTCGCGCATTATATTCCGCCCGCGAGCAGAGAGATTTGCGCTCTCGCATTATATTACACTTTCGCGCTACAATAATGCGCTCTCGACATTTGACAGGAAAATAACGCCATACTAGTCTGAGTTCGGCGGATGAAGCTCAAACTCAAGGACGAGCAGCATTTACAAACTGAGTCTAAGGAAAACAATGTTAAGCTTTAATAGTAGATCACTTTTTCAGGATAATTTAATAACAATACAACAAACACTAAACCTGTGTGTTTGCGGACTTACATTTGTGTGGTCCTGGTGTAATCCTGAACTCTCCTCCGTGATCCACACTAAAAAACACACACACACACACACACACACACACACACACACACACACACACACACACACACACACACACACACACACACACACACACACACACACACGTTTGTTTCACTATATAGATGTGTAAGTTGTCCTCACTAGTCAGATGTTATATTCATTATATTAGTGAGGACATATGGCAGTTGACATTATACAGCAACTAAACACACTTTAGTAAAACACACTCTCTCTCCTGTAAATTCTCCTGATTTTCTTTTTTCTTCTTTACATCTTCAAGCTCCACTTGAGCTACACAATACAGCACAGCAGTCCCGGTGTGATGCGTGCGAGTGGAGGAGACGCTGCGCATGACACGTGACGTGCTTGATCCCGACCCGGCCCGAGGATAGTGGCGGAAAATATCGGCCCGTCAAGTTAATCTAATCTACAGATAATTTAAGCTCTACTGTAGATTACTTGCTTTTGCTCCCTGGATTATTAATGGACTTCTCTGGCAGATTCAGAGGCACTCAGAGGAGATAAGGGTGAACAATGACTGTTGCACACGGTTCCTGAGACTATTGATCACCAATAAAAGACTGACAAAAAACTGTCATTATTCTGTACATTAAACATGGTGCTTGTGGATTATTTGGTGCATTATATTGTACATACAGGTGGATGGAGTTCTATTATGGTTTCTCACTTTGTGTGCGTTTATTTTTATCTTTTTAAAGGACAAGTTTGGTATTTTACACTTAAAGCCCTGTTTACAGATCGTTTCTGATGAAATAGAACGGTTAAGATAAAAATTTGGACAGATGCTGCTGTCCCGAGAATTTTCGGTTTCTGTGGTTCTCCAAAAAATATTTGGAGTTGTTTATTATTATTTAAAGAGTTAAGTATCTTTAAATCTGTTTTGTTCCAATGATTCTCACATACAGTAGCCTAATTGGTTAAAATCAGTCTGTTGACGTGTGTCAATGATTCATCTGAAGGGGTTGTTTCGCCTCATATTATGTCTGTTGTGATGCATTCATAATAAATTAATGCTGCTGTTTATGCTTCATTTGTTGTTTGCTCATCTGAATATCAATGTATATATGTCTGTACATATGTTCCTTTAGTTTAATTAGGTTGGGGTGCCGTGGAAAAAAAAAACACTACAAAGGGGTGCCATGCTTTCAAAAAGTTTGGGAACCACTGACCTAAGGCTTTGTTTTTAGAATAGGGACATCAGTTTGGCTGTAATGCTCAGTCACTTGCAAAATAGTAAAACCAACTTGAAAAATAATCGTGATAAAAATCGTGAATCGTGATTTTCCTGAAAAAAACGTGATAAAATATTTTTGCCATATCGCCCACCCCTATGATCAAGCATGCGCCCTTAAAATAGCATCTGAATTACGCGCCACTGACTTTAGACTAGGTTTTTCCTGGTCTGTGGCGGAATTGTTTTCTGAAACTGCAAAATAGCACCGGTAAACGTTTGCGCCGGAACACGCCTCCTCTTTTCGCTGAACCCCCCCCCCGGGAGCTCAATTTAATTTCCTAATTTATCGACGCGCAACTGTGGAGGGAAAAGTCTGCTGTGCGTGGGTGCAAAATAGGAATGATACATGCGTCGGTGTACAAAGTCAATTGCGCTGGGTGCAAGATAGGGCCCAAAGTCTTTTTTTGCATGGTCACTGGATCATTTGTTTTGATATACTTGATGTTAATAATTCATTGAGAGAAGCAGAAACCGTGACCACGTTTAAAATACAATTAATTGCACAGCCCTAATTACTTTAGTCAAAAGTACTGATTTGGAACCAAGTCGGTACTGAAATTTAAAAAATGTGATGATACCAGGATTTCCCCTTTAGCATTTTGAGTGCTGTTCGATGTTTGAGCAGATTCTTAAATACCTCTGATTGGCCACTATGTTAATGCGCTCAACATATTTGTCTGATTGGCTACAATGATCAAAGCTTCAAAAACATGTTATTTTCAGAGAGCGCTTACACAGATACACACGGAAGCGTTTGAAAGCAGGCGTCTATCAGTGAATCCGTCTATCAGTGGATATATTAGGGATCCGCTGACAAACGCCTGCTTTCAAACGCTCCCGTGTAGCCAATCAGAGACATATACGTTGAGCGCGTGAACACAATGGACAACCAGAGGTGTTTAAGAATTCGTTCAACAGCGCTCAAAATGCTAGAGGGAAATGCTGGTATCGTATTATCATAGTTTTAAAAATTCAGACTTGGTACCGAAGTCTGTACTTTTGACAACACTAACCCTATTTACGAATGTTTTGTTAAGATTTTTAATAAAAACTGCTTTAAACGTGAGAAGTGATATAGTATGAAGGGAAAAGCTTGGATGGTAAAAAAAAAAAAACTAGACTGAAAAGTGCTTTACAAAACAACAATTGTGGCAGTTGTAACACCTGATATACTCGTTATATCATAAGAAGAATGGCATCTACGCTAACGTTAGTCTTTATGACATATATGATGAGGTATGATTTTCTATTTGAACAGCTACAATAATTTTGACAGACATATTTGAACACTGTTGTATTACAAATTTATTAAAGGGACAGTGTGTAGGAATTACTCCCATCTAGCGGTGAAATTATATTTTGCATTCAAACGAATAGTGCTCTCTAGCGCTCTGCATTTTCAAAATGCGTGTTACAACTACGGTAGCCGTTATGTACCAAGAAGCTATGACAACATGCCTTCCAACGCACTTCATCGAGTTTAACTAAACATGTTCTACTGTTATGCTTCCAATATAATGAATTACACAACCAAGCAATGGAAAAAGCTTGTAATTTAGACCGTAACATTGACTTGATCTGTTGAGAAGAAAGCAGGTTAACATCAGCGTCCCTTTCTCCTTCATTAGCTCTTTCCATTCGCACCCCCCAAAAGTTTCCTTAGTTTAACATTTCATTTTGGGCTTTTTTAACGACGAGGATTCCTTCTCCTGTGGCTCGCAGGGTTTCCCGCAGGAAATGTGTTAGTTAAGGTGGTGGGGTGGGGTTTGTCAGAAAAAATATTATTTTTTCTGTACCTCCATGAAATACCTTCAAGTTAGCCTACGTGTCGCCACCATACACGTCAGCATAAATGCTCCTTATAAATGATTTGTTATTAAAGCATTAACATTCACAAACCACTGTTAATTTAACATAAAAGCAAGCAGGCTGCGTGCATGGTTTGCCATGACTGAATGCGCACCAAGTGCGCTCCCTTAATAATTCCTAAAAAGCTGACATCAGTTCATCGTGATCTCATACATTTCTGTTATTACCAATGAAGCTGACTGCAAAATGAATCTTTCATAATATCTACACTTTGTTTGTTATAATCAGAGGATTTGCCAGCATGCAGAATTCAGCACTGAACAAAAAGTCAGTTTGAGCGGTGAGGAAGAAATCAACACGTATGTCTGTGATTGGCTACATCGTTCAACGCTGCAAACATGTTACAAATAGAAAGTCTGGCCTGTAAATCGTTTCTATTTTATTTGAGTTGTTCTTGTTGCTTTTCTGCAACAGATGAATAACAATTTATTTGTTTTTATACGTTTTATTCATAGATATTTCTATTTAATTGTTTTATTCTCCCGCAGCACACACACACAGAGTGAGTGCATTACCGCCCGCGTTTGCACTCAGCCATCAAATCTAGTCACACGCCGCACGTCTCTAGATCAAGGGCCGGGATAGCGGAATAGCGGCGGGAAATATCGGGCTCGGGCAGAGAATCTAAGCTCTAAACAGTACAGAGTACCACGGCGGATATCACTCATATACATTTTTTTGACGACGTAGTTAAGGCGTGTGTTGCTTAGGCGGCCACCTTAGTTCCAAAGTGCTGCGGGAAACCCAGGCTCGGCAATGCATAACTATGATCCTGCATTATAAAGTACCGTGCAGCCTTTCAAATTTGCTCACTGATCTCCTTGTCCGCTTCAGCTGGTTTCAGTCACGTGACGCTGGCTCTGAACGAAAACGCGTTGTGGAAACACGTTAGCATAGAAACTTTTTGTCCCTCTCTGCTATTATAGTTTTTCAAGATGGCGGAACTACATGGAAGCCTCCATGGACCTGCCTGTCCCATGTATATAAAGATAATAAATTATTTGTTTACGAGGATAAGTCAGATCATTGGCAGAGGTATTTGTACACTATTGAGGACATATTTATGAATAAAAATATTGATTTTAGATCATAAAATACCTAAAAAACTACACATTGTCCCTTTAAAGGTTTAAATGTAGGTTCCAATACAATAGATTATAAACTGATAAAGTTTAGTAGACTGAATTTAGCATTTGAGGATGATTATATCAGCTGTTAAACAGAGTTTCCAGCAAGACATTCCTGCCAGTCCTGTTCTCTCTATTGTAAGTTAAATGAGTCAGATTACTGAGACTCCCACCCTTTGTCTTTTAATGGCTCTTGGAGCCCCTGGCCCAGTCGTTGACTAGTTAGACTGATTGGATTAGCAATGCATTTGAATGACACTGTTATGCTGATGAGATCAGGAAATCTCTGTAAACGAGCTGACTTATGTACTGCATTTACATGCTACCTTTCTGTAGATCCCTCCCCCTTCGAATGTATGTAAACTACAATCAAGGACAAGGTTACTTTATTGTCCCCGAGGGGCAATTATTTGTACAGCCAGCAGATAAGCACAAGACACAACACACGACACAACCACATAGTATAAAACACACATAATCTCTAAAATACACAAAACCGTGATTAAAAAAGTACATTAAAACAGTTCTGGCAATTTGTTTAATATCGAGATCGAAGTTGGGATGAGAGAGTTTCTGTATCTATTTGACCTGCATCTAGGCATGGAATACCTACGGCCTGAGGGAAGTAGCTTAAACTGGCCAGACAAAGGATGACTGGGGTCAGCTGCAATAGCTTGGGCCTTTTTTGCCACTCTGTTAGAATAGATGTGGGAGAGGGGGGAGAAGTTAATACCCGCAATCTTGCTACATGTTCGAACAATGCTCTCTAGTCGGGTTTTGTTCTTTGAGGACAAGGAACCAAACCAACAAATGAAACAGAAGGTTAAAACAGACTCAGTGAAACAAGAATAAAACATTTTCATCAGAGTGGGGTCAATGTTAAAGTTCCTCAATCTACGGTAAAAATACATTCGTTGTTGGGCTTTAGCACAAACAGCATCAGTGTGTGAATCAAAACATAGCTTACTGTCAATTTTTGTGCCAAGGTACTTGTATTCTTGTACTTTCTCAATGGGTTGGCCATCAATGATAGTAAGGGGGAGAAGTGGGCTCTGTTTCCTAAAATCAATAATTAATTCTTTTGTTTTGGACACATTTATTTCTAAGAAGGAACACTTACACCAATCATTAAAATCCTTCACTATTGGTCCATGGTCAATCACATTTCCATCCAAAAGAGACACAATGACAGAATCATCTGCAAATTTAAAAATCTGTCTACCATCGTATTGTGAGCGGCATTCATTTGTGTATAATACAAAAAGAAGAGGGGAGAGGACACATCCTTGGGGGGAGCCAGTAGAAGATAAAAGTTTACCAGATAAAACACCATTAACCTTAACCTTTTGGGATCTCGAGGTTAAAAAGTCAACTAACCAGGCTGTTAGACATTGGATTTATGTTGTAGTTCTTTAAAAGTCTATCTGCTAAAATATGGGGTTGAATGCAGTTAAAGGCAGATGAAAAAACAATAAATAATAATCGCACAAATTGTTTAGCCCCTCCGCATCCTCAACTCCTCTACCTGCCCTATAGGCAAATTGTAAGGGGTCAAGTTGAGACTGTGTCATTGCTATAATCTCCTGTTTAATGATTTTCTCAAAGGATTTCATAATAAGAGAGGTAAGAGCTACTGGTCTAAAATCGTTGAGTGATTTGGGTGCCTTTATCTTCGGCACAGGCACAATCATTGACTCTTTCCAGAGACGAGGGACCCGATGTAACTGAAGTGACTTGTTAAATATAAAAGGAAAGTATGTCCGACAGTGGCTCTGCACAGCTGTTAATAAGGCGGCCACCAATATTGTCAGGGCCAGGGCTCTTCCTTTCCTTCACCCCCCTAAGAATATTTTTAACTCTGTCCTTATCTATGTTAATAACCACATTTTGTTCTGCCCATGGTTCCTTAAACGCGGATAATTCTTTGGTGAAATCATAAATATTGAAGCGATTATAAAAATTATTCAAACCATCTGCAAGTTCAGATTCTGTCTTGCCATCAAAGGAGAGGGTTTTATTTTTATTTGATTTTAAGCCCATCATCGACTTCACACCGTCCCATGCAGGGTGAGACTGGCCACTGCTTAAAAGTGATTCAACTTTGTCCTTATATTTAAGTTTAGCTAATTTGAGCTCCCTCTTAACTTGCTTCTGCAAGTTGTTATAGACTATCGTATCCCCCTGCATAAAGCTAATATTTATCTGATTTATAATAAGTTTAACAGATTTAGTCACCCATGGTTTGTTATTTGGAAAAATTTAAATGGCTTTTTTAGGAATTATATCATTTTCACAGAAACTTATATAAGCAGAAACAGTCTCAACAAGTTCATCTAAATCAGAACACTCTTCCTTAAATAAATCTCAGTCTGTGCATGAGTAACAGTTCAATAGTTTCTGTGTAGCTTCATCAGACCAGACCGGAACTAAACGTTGTTCAGGTTTTGTTCTTCTTAGGACAGTTTTGTACACCGGAGCCAAATAAACAACATTATGGTCAGACAGACCTAGGGGGGCTCTACTAAATGACCTGTAAGCTTTCTTAACGGTGCCATAACAGAGATCTAAACATTTCATATGTCTTGTAGGGCAGGTGACATATTGAGAAAAGTTACTTAGTGACTTACCAAGCCTGCAGTGATTAAAATCGCCCATTATAAAGTTTGGCGCGTCAGGGGCGATACTTTGTAACCTTTGCACCGTTTTTACAATTTTACAATGTATACTGTTTTAGACTAGACTGTTGGACCACCTGCAGCTACGCACAGAGAGTTCTCAATAAAAAAATAACTTCTGTTTGAACGCGATCCCAACGTCTCCTGGTCTCTGCTTTGACAAAGGAAAAAAGTTTCCTACAACACCTAAACCTATTTGTTAATTAATGTAGTATTTTTGGCTTGTTATCATATTTCATGAAGACATTGATCTGGCAGTGATCGGAAAAGGTGGTGAAGCTTTGATGGTAAATGCACTAAAGTTGGAGGGGCTTATATTTGTTATTGTATTATCTACTGCCAAAGACCCTAGAGTTGTAAGTGAACTGTCCACAGGAATCTATTATAATTCTACCATTTAGAATGTAAAAAGGTGAATGTAGAATGTAAACGTTTTGACAGATATGCACCAATGTTTGTTGTCAAGTGTCTCTTGACAACCTCAAAAACTATGGAAAACTTGTCACCAGCCAGGATGATTCTTACTGATCCATAGGGGTGTGCATTGGCACTGCCCTCACAATTCGATACGATTACGATTCACCAGGTAACGATTCGATTCAATTCGATTCTACGATGCATCAAAATTCTACTGCACACAACAAGGCAAATTTTTCATCAGTCATGAGGCAATACAAGCAGTCATATATTGAACAACAGATTTTATTGGCTGCTATGTGTGTATTATCACTCTCCTGTATCTCTGACATAAATGTCATTAAACAAAATCAAATTGAATGGTACAGGGTATTGGATATGGCATTTTCAAACCTGAAAAAGAAAACATAAATCACTACTTTCTAGGGCTGTAATCTCCCAGTCTATTAGTCGATTATTGGTCGATGCGTTCTGGCTTGACCAAAATTCGGATTTTTTGCAGCGTTCATTTCATCAGTTTTGCCGCGTTCATTTCATTCGTTTTGCGCGTTCATTTCATTCGTTTTGCGCGTTCATTTCATTCGTTTTGCGCGTTCATTTCATCAGGTGGAAAGCACTAATTGCTAATGGGGGTGTTTTCAGAGCACCCCTGTTTCACAGGTAACAGTCTGTCTTCAGACCACCCCCCTTGTTTTCACTTCTTTTGGATTAGCCCAACCCACCGGAGAAGAGACAGATTGAAGAAAGTAGGCTACTAGAAGGTTTTCTGAATATTATTTATTTAATTGAGAGCGTTTAATTCATAGTCAGTCCTCCTCTACCATGTCAACAAAGACATCGGCAGTGTAGCAGCATTTTTTTTTTTAGAAGACGGAAAAAAATGATTGGAGCCCAATGCGCAGTGCCCACTGTTTGTATTAGTTTTGAGCCTATGCTTTATTTTTCAGTTATGCACTTTATTTAGTTTTTGCTCTTGATCTGGTTTGTTTAATAAATATTATTTTTTTATTACAATGGACGTGCCTTTTGTGTTTAAGAGTAAAAGCTTTATGTTAATAGTCTATTCGTGTCTCAGCCGCGAAGCTGCGCTCCTGTGTTCAGCCTTGTCTTGTCTAGTTTCCCATTAACTTCGTAGAATCCGAAATGTGCCCAGATGTCCACTTTTCCAAGCTTTGGGTGCATTTTTAATTACCCGTCTATCACGGTCATCTCCCTCCGCCTCAGCCATCTTGATTGTTGTTGTTGTTATACCCACGGAAGTAATTGAAACTTAACAACTTTATTGTCCAACTCAAGGCCAGAAAATAAACAGTGACATAATCGATTATGGCACTTTGCCGCATCGATGCTGAATCGTGCATATCCCGCATTGCGATGCATCGCCGAATCGATTATTTTTGACACCACTACTGATCCACATACTTGAGTTTGCAGTCTGGATGGTTCATTGCATCAGAGAGCAGCTTCACTCCTGATTCTCCTGGGTGATTGTAGCTCAGGTCCAGCTCTCTCAGGTGTGAAGGTTTTGAACTCAGAGCTGAAGCCAGAGTAGCACAACCTTCTTCTGTCACCATGCAGCCAGATAATCTGCAACAAAAATAAGTGTTCATGTTAGAGTGCTTCATTTTTAGAGAATATACACTACAATAAACATCACGGCTCTTCAACCCATCAATTATCTTTACAAGGACCTCTGATTGATTGCAATTAGTGATGTAGAGATTACCCAATTTCAAAATTGACCGTGATTACAATGGTCACATTATTAAACAGTGAGAATTTGGAAGCTATGGTTAAAAAATAAAAATAAAAATGTGTCTGTCTGGATACTCTGTGAGGCTGTTACTACTGTAGCTGAGTTCACTAGGTTATTGTCTAGGTAAGGCAGAGTGCGTGCAAAGCATGAACTTTCAGCGCATGTGAAACTCTCAAATTGAAAACATGGTGGAACAATGCAATCTCCTGGACTTGTACTTGGTGAAGAAGTAAATTAAATAAGCTATTGGGGCATTTCGGCTTTCTAAACATGATTCAGGAGTAGTTGAAGACAGGTAGGGCTATGCAATATGCAAAACATTTAGATGAAAAGTGTCAGCAAAAGCAACGAACACATTTAATATGCTACAGCACCTGAGGGATCATCACCATCCACACACAGATGAAGGTAATCATTTCACAAACATAATAAATAGCCTGTTACTTACTCCTGGCCAATAATTGCAATAAGCTATGAACTTTTTTTATTTTGATAAGAACAATATCTTAACTTTCAAATTAAAACAATAAATAGCATTTTGACACTCTTTAATGCATGACAGATCGCTGTAGCCTTTTTATCTGTTTAAGCAGAAACATGGAGCGCACCTGAACTGATCATCTCTGCATCTGAACTGATCATCTCCGCATCTGTGCATCTCTGAAACCTGAACTGATCATCTCTGAATCTGTGCATCTCTGCACCTGAACTGATCATCTCTGCATCTGTGCATCTCTGAAACCTGAACTGATCATCTCTACATCTGTGCATCTCTGCACCTGAACTGATCATCTCTGCATCTGTGCATCTCTGAAACCTGAACTGATCATCTCTGCATCTCTGAAACCTGAACTGATCATCTCTGCATCTGTGCATCTCTGAAACCTGAACTGATCATCTCTGCATCTGTGCATCTCTGAAACCTGAACTGATCATCTCTGCATCTGTGCATCTCTGAAACCTGAACTGATCATCTCTGCATCTGTGCATCTCTGCACCTGAACCGATCATCTCTGCATCTGTGCATCTCTGCACCTGAACTGATCATCTCTGCATCTGTGCATCTCTGCACCTAAACTGATCATCTCTGCATCTGTGCATCTCTGAAACCTGAACTGATCATCTCTGCACCTGAACTGACCATCTCTGCATCTGTGTATCTCTGCACCTGAACTGATCACCTCAGCATCTGTGCATCTCTGCACCTGAACTGATCATCTCTGCACCTGAACTCTGAACTGATCATCTCTGCATCTGTGCATCTCTGCACCTGAACTGACCATCTCTACATCTGTGCATCTCTGCACCTGAACTGACCATCTCTGCATCTGTGCATCTCTGCACCTGAACTGACCATCTCTGCATCTGTGCACCTCTGCACCTGAACTGACCATCTCTACATCTGTGCATCTCTGCACCTGAACCGATCATCTCTGCACCTGAACTGATCATCTCTGCATCTGTGCATCTCTGCACCTGAACTGATCATCTCTGCATCTTTGCATCTCTGCACCTGAACTGATCATCTCTGCATCTGTGCATCTCTGCACCTGAACTGATCATCTCTGCATCTTTGAATCTCTGCACCTGAACTGATCATCTCTGCATCTTTGCATCTCTGCACCTGAACTGATCATCTCTGCATCTGTGCATCTCTGCACCTGTGCATCTCTGCACCTGAACTGATCATCTCTGCATCTTTGCATCTCTGCACCTGAACTGATCGCTGTACTTCTAGATTGTTACAAACGCTACCTTCGAAAATCCACCCGTCTACCACACAAGATCTCCCTCATCTGAGTATTAACAGTATTGACTACAAATCCCATAACTCGCATACCTGGACTGATTGCACAAACACCTGTTCCCCATTTCATGGACTAAGACATATTTAAGCACTGAGGCTCAGTGCAAAGTCTTGTTTTGCCATGGCAACATTTCTGAGCATTTTTCCCACAACGGATCAATTCATCGATTTAGCGATCCATACTGACAATCTCATTTGCTCTCAGAGAACAGATTCTCTAACCCTTTTCACTAAGCATACTTCCCTATGGAGGATACTGAACTCATGCAGATAGGATGAACTCATCTGTCCACAGAGGAGCAAGAATGCTGCATCAGGGAAAATCTATGTCTGTATTGCAGTCAAGCAGGACATCTGAGAACAAACTGCTCAACTTGACCAACACAACAGTGTACTCCGAGGGTGAGTACTAGGGATGGAGAAACAAAGCTTCTTGAATCTTTGAAGCTTTTCTTTGATTGTTTCGGGAAAAGATTCAAAGCATCAGCAGTGTCGAAAACTGTGGCAAATCAAATTTAAAGCAGCCATAAACCAGAGTGAGCAGCCCCGTTGTTTCATCCATTAAAGGATAATTCCGGTATTTAACACCTTGAGTCACCTTGAGTCTTGAGACTTCCTGCTCAGCTACTGTCCGGACGCTCTTGCTTACTGCTCCGCGCTTTGCTCTATCGCTTTTATATTTTTATGTTTTATTTTATTTTATCAACTAATTTCAACTTCAGCAAATCAGCACAGTGCTCAAACGCTTGGATTACAACAAAAAAGCTGAATTATTTTACTCGACCAGCCTCCCACTGAAAGTTTACATTCCGGGGAAGAGAAAACACAACTGCATAAGGATAAGAGAAAATGCCTCTTCTGGAATCTACTTGCTGCAGCAATTGCCACAGACTTTTACAAAGGATTGCAGTTCTTGAAACAAAGTTATTTGCGGGACCACCAAACCAGACGGAACACACAACAGAGCTCCGTCATGGACGCCCTCAGCATACAGCCGGTGAGTTTCATGAATCTAGTACTCCTCAACAGGCCATACTGAGTGTAGAGAAACAAGCCGATCGACTTACAAATCGATGGCACACACAGGGAGCGAGACCCAAAAGCACTCAAGACATCAGATTGTCACGAGCATCACATATTGCCGCAGTAGCATCCTCTACCCCAGACACGGCTCTGACAAGGATTGCAAACACTGGTGTCCTACCACCGCCTATACATCTTGAGAACAGATTTGAAGTATTAATGAATGTAAATGAGGAATCTCCAAACGTGATGAATGTGATCGAACACAGACTGAATAAGCCAGTAGCTAACACTGATGCTAACTTGCGCTCAAGGTCGAGCAGACAGCGGCACAGAGCCCAGAGCGCAGCCGAGCACACGACTCTGATAGTGGGTGATTCAATTATCCGAAACACTAGTAGCAGGGATACAACTACGTGCTGCCTTCCACAAGCAACAATTTCTGATGTAAACAGGGAACTTGAGAACATTCTGATGAAACATAAGACTGCAAATCGACTCATCATTCACGTGGGGAAAAATGATATTCATAAAGAGCAGTCAGAACTCCTCAAGAAGAATTTCAATGAACTTTTTGAAACACTGAAAAGACTGAAAGTACAAACATTCATCAGTGGACCACTACCAGCAAGAGGAACTAACAGGTTTTCACGGTTGCTTGGGCTCCAAAAAACCTGCAATATAAAAGGAGTGAACTTCATTGACAACTTCAATCTTTTCTGGAGTCAGAGGCAACTGTTTCAACAGGACGGCCTCCACCCAAACAAACTTGGTTCAAGAGTGCTAAAGGACAATATCTACTTCTCCCTCAATCATCCTTCTGCAGTGTGTGCCAATCCACTCAACCTGAATGGCACACACACACCTGGACACAGTATGAATGACCACAGGACTTCACTCCAGCACCTGAATGGACATGCGGTTGACGCGTCACACAAGGACAATGATAACACCACTCAGCCACAACAACTTCTGCTCACGGACACAATCTCAGCTGAGCCCTGCCCACAGAGCTCACCACAGACAGACTGTGACATACTAGAACTGCTCCAAGACTCAGCACCCAAGGACGACTTCCTGGAAAACAGCCAGGGAAACCAGGACAGCATATTACAGCCTCCGATAACACCAGAACAACAGCCCCTCTCACCAGACACGCTATCTCTATCTCCACCATCTCCACTTCTGGGCTTCTCAGAGAGAATGGAAAAACTGGTCTATGCTGGAACCAAACTATCCCACTCTTTTGCAAGCCCCCAGATATCAACCAAAAAACAGCAGGCCCCACATCCACCAAAGCCTGCGGGCCCCGCTCGCCCTCCCCCTCCTCCTGCAAGAGCTCTTCGGCCTCTACCACGACGACAGGGCTCACACCCTCCTCCTTCTGCTCGAGGTGAACTAAAAACAACTGATACCAGCTCTCAGTGATATGTGTCGGGTCCCCGCTATGATAACAGTAACTTTCTCAAATGTTTACAGAACAAGCGGGAACCCTGTGTGCCTGTATCTTTCTCTATTGCTGTTCGATTACATGATAGAAAGTCTAAGGCCTTCAAAAGCCATACAGCAAAACCATCTAATCTGGTGCCTATTACACGCCAAACTAAGACTGCTGTGTGTACAAAAAGTAAGACTGTTAAGTTAGCACTTTTAAACATCTGCTCACTTAAAAATAAATCACTTCTAGTCAATGACTTAATAACCACATACAACCTGGATTTTATGTTTCTAAATGAAACTTGGCTAGAAGACAACTGCAGTGCAACTGTCCTCAATGAAACATCCCCTCCTAACTTTACTTTTATGAGTGTCTGCAGAGCGGGTAGGAGAGGTGGGGGAGTAGCTGCTCTTTTTAAAGATGTCTATCCATGTAAGCAAATATCATTTGGTAATTACCCGTCTTTTGAATATCTGGGTATTGTGTTAAAAGGTGCTCCACGCATTTTACTTATAATTGTTTACAGGCCTCCAAAATACTCTTCAGCCTTTGCTGAGGACTTTACAGAACTGTTATCAACCATTTCCTCAGAGTTTGACTGTTTTGCTATTTCTGGAGATTTTAACATTCACATGGATAATGCAGAAAACAATATGGCAAAAGAAATCAAAACTGTTTTAAAAACTTTTGATCTGACTCAGCATGTACATGGACCGACACACAATCGTGGACACACTCTAGATTTACTTATCAGTAAGGGTCTAAACATTTCATCGATTGTTATTAAGGATGTAGCACTGTCTGATCATTTCTGTATTTTCTTTGATATATTGATCTCTCCTGCCATTGAAGCTAGATCTGTGTCTGTCAAGAAGAGATGCTTAAATGAGAACACTAGAGTACTATTTATGAAGGCTATATCTTCAACACCAAGCATATCTGCTGACTCTGTTGATTTTCTCCTTGATTCTTTTAACTCAAAAGTTAAAAGTGTAATTGATGATATTGCTCCTGTGAAAGTCAGGAAGAGTGGTAGACAAAAGGCACCTTGGAGAAACTCAACAGCAGTGCAAAATATGAAAAGACAATGCAGAAAAGCAGAGCGCATGTGGCGGAAGACAAAACTTGTAGTCCACTATAACATCTACAAAGACACCATCCATGCTTTCAATATGGAACTAGGCAAAGCTAGACAGACTTTCTTCTCAAATATTATAAACAGCAACTTAAACAACACACGCACTCTTTTTGCTACTGTTGAGAGATTAACAAACCCCCCGAGCCAGATTCCCAGTGAAATGCTCTCAGACAGCAAATGCAGTGAGTTCGCTTCTTTCTTTTCTGAGAAAATCAATAATATCAGAAAGGTGATCAGCACATCATTGAGTTGCACTGGGGTCAGACAGATCAGACCACAACCTGAGAAAGTTACTATGTCTGATTTCAAAGAAATTGATGGCAAAATTTTAGAAGAAACCGTACAGCACCTTAAAACATCAACCTGCGCCCTTGACGCTCTTCCCACATCTTTCTTCAAAAGTGTGTTAAACTGCTTAGAAGCAGATCTACTAGAAGTGGTAAATGCCTCACTTCTCTCTGGAAGTTTTCCAAACTCCCTGAAAACTGCAGTTGTCAAACCCCTCCTGAAAAAGAGTAATATGGATAAGACTATATTAAGCAATTATAGACCGATCTCAAATCTTCCTTTCATTGGCAAGATCATTGAAAAAGTTGTTTTCAATCAGCTGAACAAATTCTTAAGCTCGAATGGATACTTTGACAATTTTCAATCTGGTTTTCGATCGCATCACAGCACAGAGACAGCGCTCATAAAGATAATTAACGATATTCGCTTAAATACTGATACAGGCAAAATATCAGTGCTGGTGCTACTCGACCTCAGTGCTGCTTTTGACACTGTCGATCACAACATACTTCTTGACAGGCTGGAAAACTGGGTGGGGCTTTCTGGGATAGTCCTAAAATGGTTCAGGTCATACTTAGAAGAGAGAGGTTATTATGTGAGTATAGGAGACCATAAGTCTGAGTGGACATCCATGACATGCGGAGTTCCTCAAGGCTCAATTCTTGCGCCACTCCTATTCAACCTGTACATGCTTCCAATGAGCCAAATAATGACAAAGAACCAAATCTCTTACCACAGCTATGCAGATGACACACAGATCTATTTAGCCCTATCGCCTAACGATTACAGCCCCATTGACTCCCTGTTCCAATGCATTGATGAAGTAAACAGTTGGATGTGCCAAAACTTTCTTCAGTTAAACAAAGACAAAACTGAAGTCATTGCGTTTGGAAACAAAGATGAAGTTCTCAAGGTGAATGCATACCTTAACTCTAGAGGTCAAACAACTAAAAGTCAAGTCAGGAATCTTGGTGTGTCTCTAGAGTCAGACCTTAGCTTCAGTAGTCATGTCAAAGCAATAACTAAATCAGCATACTATCATCTGAAAAATATTGCAAGAATTAGATGCTTTGTTTCCAGTCAGGACTTAGAAAAACTTGTGCATGCTTTCATCACCAGCAGGGTGGATTATTGTAATGGACTCCTTACTGGCCTTCCCAAAAAGACCATAAGACAGTTGCAGCTCGTACAGAACGCTGCCGCCAGGATCCTGAGCAGAACCAGAAAATATGAACATATCACACCAGTCCTCAGGTCTTTACACTGGCTCCCAGTCACATTTAGGATTGATTTTAAAGTATTATTACTGGTATATAAATCATTTAATGGCCTAGGACCTAAATACATTGCAGATATGCTCACTGAATATAAACCCAACAGATCACTCAGATCATTAGGATCACATAAACTAGAAATACCAAGGGTTCACTCAAAGCAAGGAGAGTCCGCTTTTAGCCATTATGCCAGCCGCAGCTGGAACCAGCTTCCAGAAGAGATCAGGTGTGCTCCTACAGTAGCCACATTCAAATCCAGACTCAAAACACACCTGTTTAGCTTTGCATTTACTGAATGAGCACTGTGCCACTGTTCGTAGAACAGTATTTGAATGACGATATTAAAGTTTTAGTCTGAGAAAGAGCTACGAATGTGAATGCAGGGCTAAGGAAAGTGAAAAGAATGTGCAAGTAAATGTGAAGTAAGAGAAAAGAAAGTTGATACAGGGAAGTCGTAAGAAGATTGAAAGAGAATAGAAAGTTGATACAGGGAAGTCGTAAGAAGATTGAAAGAGAATAGAAAGTTGATAGATGGTAAGTCGTAAGAAGATTGAAAGAGAAAAGGAAGTTGATAGATGGTAAGTCGTAAGAAGATTGAAAGAGAATAGAAAGTTGATAGATGGTAAGTCGTAAGAAGATTGAAAGAGAAAAGGAAGTTGATAGATGGTAAGTCGTAAGAAGATTGAAAGAGAATAGAAAGTTGATAGATGGTAAGTCGTAAGAAGATTGAAAGAGAAAAGGAAGTTGATAGATGGTAAGTCGTAAGAAGATTGAAAGAGAAAAGAAAGTTGATACATGTAAGTCGTAAGAAGATCCTTTTAAAAGAAAGATCTATAATAGCTACCGGTTGATAAAAAATACGTCCGACTGTTTGCACTGTATTTATTTTTATTTTTTTATTTTATTTTCCAAACTGTGATTCAGGAAGATTTTATTAATTTTTAGGGCTGTCTGATTGGAAGAGATTTTGAAGGGGAACGGGAGAGCTTCACTCCGACGAGGCGAGTGAAGATTAGCTATACTATGGAGAGTATAGAGGTTCGCTGTTTGTTTAAAACAGCAAAAGTGAAACGTGCTCTATGGGGGCCCCATTGGGCTATACTGGTGGAAGACACCACCCCAGTAGAGGACGTCCCTGGATTAGGTCCAGTGTCACCGCAAACCTGCTCAATCACTTCCATCTCAGATAGGGGTGATTATTAATTATCAGGGCTGTCTGATTGGAGGAGATTTTGAAGGGGAACGGGAGAGCTTCACTCCGACGAGGCGAGTGAAGATTATCTATACTACGGAGAGTATAGAGGTTCGCTGTTTGTTTAAAACAGCAAAAGTGAAACGTGCTCTGTGGGGGCCCATTGGGCAATACTGGTGTGAGACACCACCCCAGCAGAGGACGTCCCTGGATTGTAGGTCCAGTGGCACCGCAAACCTGCTCAATCACTTCCATCTCAGACACGGTTTTAATTATTCTTATTTCTTTTGATTATTTTAATTTCTTCTATGTAAAGCACTTTGAATTACCACTGTTTAGCTTTGCATTTACTGAATGAGCACTGTGCCACTGTTCGTCCGACTGTTTGCACTGTATTTTATTTTCTAAACTGTTTTAATTATTCTTATTTTCTTTTATTATCTATGTAATTATTTTAATTTCTTCTATGTAAAGCACTTTGAATTACCACTGTGTATGAAATGTGCTATATAAATAAACTTGCCTTGCCTTGCCTATATTGTAGTTTGTTTTGGATGAACAAGAGTGGTGGACAACATTTTTTTGACAATGGTTCCTCTCTCGAGTTTTTGACTATAAAAGAATTGGCTATGGACCCATTTAACATTGGAGTCAATGTGCATGTCCGAAAATGTCATTAAAACAGCCAATAATGTTCGTTTACAAAACTGTGCAACTCACCGAGTGATTAGTGGTGTTAGATGATGTTCCAGAAACAAAAAGTGTTGCGAAATACAGTTTCTGTCGTGTTTTATTCGTCATTTTGTAAAATCCCATTGTTGAAAAAATAGTTCCACTATAGCAAAATAAACGGATTGGAATCATATATTGCGACGATATATTGTTTATAATCATCAACGAACACCACTAACCACTCTGTGAGTTTAACAGTTTTGTAAACGAACATTATTGGCTGTTTTAATGACATTTTTGGACATGCACATTGACTCCAATGTTAAATGGGTCCATGGCCAATTCTTTTATAGTCAAAAACTCGAGAGAGGAACCATTGTCAAAAAAATGTTGTCCACCACTCTTGTTCATCCAAAACAAACTACAATATAGACTCAAGGTGTTAAATACCGGAATTATCCTTTAAGCACAAATAAAAGCCTGAAAACGCTAAATACTCAGTTTTCTAATAATATAATTCACATATTTAAGTTGGTAGTAAATTAAATGTTACAATTATAATAATACTAATTATAATAATTCCAACAGAGTTGTTTGGTGAAAGTAAATGGTGCTCTAATTATTTTATGGTTTTTATACGGTTTATATAGCAGAATATATGATCATGTAATATAGGCTACAGGCTTATATTTAGAATAAAAATAAAAAAATTAAATGGACTTGAACTTCCAAAAAGTAGTGAAATAGTGGAAGCATTCACTTGACTGGAAAGAAAGTGAAGCTTCATTTTTCGTTGATCACATGTTTCTCTGAAAACAATATGCGCTCCGATACGGAGCATCGTGATAAATTGTGCTGTGTACTCGAGACGCACTTTGAAGCTTCAGTGTCATATGTAACATCACTAGTGAGTAGGGCTAAGCGATATGGCCCAAAAAAAGTACCACGCTAATTTTCTTTATATCAGTCGACTCGATCTAATCCGTCTACTCCATGTTTTGATCATTGTTCTGAATTTTATCTGGATGTAGTCTTTGACAAAAACATTATCGTAACCCCCTCCCCTCCACGGTAATCAATTCTATACTTCACCAATAGATCATATAAAATACATTAAATAAAGATATGCAACAAGCACAACAAACAATAAAATCAGAACCAGAGCTTCTGCTCCTGTATTGTATGGAAGCAATATTCAATTTGAAATGTAATATGCAAAATGACGATGCAATATATAAAATGGCAATGCATTTCTGTATATAAATTTACATTTTCCATTACATTTGTGCAACGTTTGGTGCAAAATTAAAATTCAATTATATAATTTACATCTGCCATTTAATACACTAGTTTCACTATGTAAATTGAATGCATATTTTAACGCTTTATAAATTGCTACATTTTTGCCAATGTTTTGCGTTGGGTGAGGAGTACAGCTCGGAATGCATTTTCAATTTCTTATTTGAAATCTTATTTAAACTGTGATTCAATTATATAAAGAAAGCAATCAAAGAACACACACTTTTCAAAGAAATTGCATTGCAATAAGATCTTTTCATACACGATCAACAGACTGTCTGTCATCTGCTCAATGCTCATCACTGCAACCAATACTTTTCATGATTCCTTAATCTCGATAGCTGTAATAGTAAAAACGTAGTAAAAGTTTTAGAGAGAGTTCCACATGTAATGTTGGCAATTTCCTATGCAAACATGTCAGCCAATCACAGCAGTGGGCGTTTACCCTGAAGTCTCACACAGACACGCCCCTTAAAACAGAGCGTTCAAATCAAAGGCTAAAATTAGGCTTGGAAAAATGCCTTTTATTTCTTAATTATGACAATTTTAATGTTAAAATCATACTAACATTATAAGGGCACCCCAGGAAACATTATAAAATAATTAGGGGTGTAACGGTACGCAAAAATCACGGTTCGGTAAATACCTCGGTTTTAAAGTCACGGTTCGGTTCATTTTCGGTACAGTAAGGGAAAGAAATGCAAAACATTAAACTGCTGGTTGTTTACTATAAACTTTTTTTTAACAATTTGTTTACACTTTTTTAAACACACTTTTTTAATAAAATATAGGCTAATAAATAGAAAATATATAAAATAAAAAAAAGAATAAGAAATAAAATACTGCTGCAAAGTTCTCCACTAAATAAAATACTCTCAAACCAATATTGGCCATGACGCTAGCTAGCGAGAGGCTGGGCTAAAGCGAGCGTGCCGTGTGGTGATCTTTATTTATGCTATATTTATGTCCGAGCCCGACCCGAGTTAAAATCCTATTTTTTTTCTCATACTAATGACACATGTACGTTTGTTTGTGAGGAAAGCCCGCTTTTAACAGAAAGGCATTCGGAAATGTCCACAGATGAGTGCATCAGCGCGCACGGAGCTACAAGCGCTCTTAACACAGGCGCGTGTGCATGTGTTTCGTTGTCACAGCAACATAAACAAATTTCCGCACACAGGAAGACAGATGTAATGGTACTATTTTACATGTATTTGAATCACAAAAACGATTAATCAGATTTAATCAGTGCAACGCAGAGACTTCCGACACTTAATATGTTCGTGTGGAAACTCGGAATTGACCTATGTTCCGCACACAAAACTAGCCTAATTTACGTGAATGATTGCATTCGGTACATATGTGGACCGTACCGAAAATGCTGTACCGAAACGGTCCGGTACGAATACACGTACCGTTACACCCCTAAAAATAATAAAATAATCCAGTCTATGACCCCTTTAATGAAAATGCAATCGCAAGTGTCTTAACTGTGAGTGTAAATGCAATTAAGAAAAATAAAAAGCATCATTTTGCTACAGTTTTTGCTTGAATATGTTAAACATATCTAATCATTTCTGTAATACATTGTAATTTTAATTTTGCAACTTATAAAGCTTTAAAATATGTATTCAATTTACATATTAAAACTAGTGTATTAAATGGCAAATGTAAATTACATAATTTAATTTAACACCAAAACATTGCACAAATATAATGGAAAATGTACATTTATATACAGAAATGCTTTGCCATTTTACATATTGAATTGTCATTTTGCATATTACATTTCAAATTGAATATTGCTACCCATGTACTTCCATAGTATTGAGAGATAACATTCAACGTTTCAGTTACAATCCTGGTTCCAGTGGCCATAATGCATGCACGGCTTTAAAATGTCACAAAACGTTTTGAGATTCTTTGAATGAAATATTGAAGTTTATAATTAAGTGTTTTGGCACACCACGCCGAGTGGCGCTATGCATTGTTCTAAAATCGGGTTTTATTCTGGCATGTTGAATTAGCGTTCGACAAACGCTGCGGCGCGTTCATTTGGATTTATTTTTCTCATAACATCTAAAATAACTTAATATACTTCGTAATTTTTTGGTCCTACAGATAAGAGTACATTGTTCAAAACTGTACACTTTTATTCATATTAGGCTTACGACAAAAGCTTGTCTGTCGCCAGGAACTGCGCATCACAAAAAATCAATAATTTATCAGATTAAAGACGGGCTTCATCTTCATTTTCTGTTGTGATTGGCTGACAATGTGCCTTCAGCAGCACCTTCACTTGACTTTAAAAAACAGTTACCCATTTAAGCATCAAGAACGGTAAAACATAAACGCTGTCGGCCAACATCAGTTAACAGCATGTAGGCTACAATGTTATATTGTCTAAACGCCTATTAATAAAAATGACAGAAAAACAAATCAAATCAAACAAAGCTTCGAAAAGTGTTTCGGATCAATAAATGAACATTTCAAATGTTTTTATTTTTGACAAATATTAAAATTGAGACAAAATTATGAAGATGGTAAAGCTGAGATTCGAACTCGGAACGCTTGAAGCACCGCGACGCACATGTTGTGGTGTCGACCACAGAGCGATCGTCTGAATGGTGAGTTATGATGAGCATGAGCTTATTATTATACTAAAACTTATTTTTTTTATTGAAATGTTTTATGTTGAAATGTTTTCATTATTAAAAAAAATTATGCTAATGATAACAACCTACTGTAAGCCTATGTAATTCTTAATAAAGAATGCTAAAACACAAATTCTGCCAACTAACATCGGTTAGCAAGTCCTGATCAATGTTTTAATTTTATGATCATTTAGTTTAATTTATTTCACTGTTATGTTTCAGTTAATAAATCTACTAACAAATTAAAATAACACAAAGTTTAAGACACATAACCTATTGACTAGGGATGCTCCGATCAGCATTTTTTGCCTCCAATACGGATTCCGATATCTGGGATTCAGTATCGGCCAATAACGATCACCGATCCGATACTAAAATAAAAACAGTGCTGAATTACCTAATAAACAGTATGCCTCACTGTGTAGAAGAGACTGGGATCATTCTTTTGTGAAAAGCATCAGGCAGGCTTGACTTAAACATTAGTTTCTTAACTGTATGGGGGTGCTGGATGGAATACAGGCAGGCTAAATGCACATTAATTGTGCAGATATTAACATAAATATATACATGATATTCAATAAAATTTATTAAGAATAAGATTTGATATTAAGATAAGATTTAATCATTTAATATTTTTTTTCTTGAGCCCGTCTCTAAACATAAACAAAACTCAGCGAATACTTGTCACACATTTATGAGCTATATATCTTTATAAACATTTAAGTGTGTATTTTTAAATGGCCTGATTCAAAAAGAAAACAAATATTCTCTGTTCAAGTAATTTGTATAAAACCAACAAAATATCCAGTTTCTCAAACCCTTGCTCATTATTTTTAATGTGACCACACCCACACGCGCAAAAGATATTGACATGCAAATCTTCCATGCGTCACGCGAACGTACTCATTACCTCAAAAACAATGCACCGAACTTCATCAGTCCTCTGCTCAGTCTGCTGTTTGTCGAGTTTGGAAGACGCACACGAGCTTATTGGATTTACATTCGAAGAAGAAGAACGCGATTTGAAGACAAAGATTTTAAGGTAAGAAATAATTCTGAATTATATTTGTCAGTGTTATTGTTGCATAAACTTTACATTCAGCGGCTCCATCGCTTCAGTAAATGTTCTCTGCACTCGCTGTGAGTTTGAGTCAGTCACGCTGTCTGTTGGAAAAGCAAAACGCATGTTTTTACTCCAATCTCATTTCATAACGTCATAACAATTGTAAACATTTGAAGTAACATATGATAATCAATTATATTTTTACTCGTGTAGTTTTCCTTAAGTGTTTAACGATTTATAGGCTGCCTAGCTGCTTTAGGCTTGTTATTATTATTGTATGCAGCACTGCACGTATATGCCTACAAGGCACAACAAGGTGTTCATTACATATACGCAATTTTAACCCAATTTTAAAAATCTAAAAATGTATTCCCAGAATCGTGCAGCCCTATAGTTTATCTTGATATCACCATATTTTTTTTATTTTATTTTTTTTATACAGGGACCAGATGAAAGACCACTGATGGAGTCCTGCTGGCTTAAACATTCACATGATTCTCTGTACATGGAGGCCTACATGGTAAAATGAAAAATCAAAGAACACGGAAATGACAGGTATGTACCATGTTTCAGGAATGGCACAAAGGTGTGATCAGTGTGTTCACTAATGTGCTTTTTTGTCCTTTTTTGTGTATCTTTATATTATATTTTGTTGTGTTGTAAATAAATCCCAAAAAAACAAAAAGCCATTATTTTTTAAATGCAGTCATTCTTTGTGCAAGGTTTCTCATAATGAAATGGCCTGAGAGCTCCTAATAGGGCCATTATGGGAGGGTCTTTGTCTTTATCAGGTGTGAAACACTTAATATGCATGGGATGTTCACGCCTCATCGCATACAGCTTTCTTACACAAAACATGTCTTACTAGCACATTTTTAATCAATATATTGTTTTATCTGAATGAGTATGCAGGATGATTTTCACATAGTTTCGAAGCAAATATTCTAGGCTACATGATACAATTTTCAAAAGTTTTGTGAAGAAATAATCAGTATGGGTATTATGACCTTATTTCAGTGATAATTTTTTTTTTTTTTTTCAGAAACCACGCATAAACATCATTATCCCAAAACAACAAACTTTTACATATATGCTGCTGATATACTAATGTAGCAGAGTTTGTTCTGAATACAGTGTAATAAGACTTTAGCCATGAAAATGTCACAAGTAACAGAAATAAGCGCAAATGTCAGAGCATGTCAGAACACCTCCAGGACCCAGAAAACATCTCAGACCCCAGAGGGTTAATATATTTTATAATGTAATAATTTCACAGTTAATCTCCAAATTAATGTAGAAACAAAGACAGTATATTTAAAATATTAGTCTAACAGGTAGGAAATACACACAAATTGAATAAAGTAACAGTTTGCACAGCATACATTTTATTTATAGGCTATATAGATTATTCCTTATTAAAGTTACAAAAGTTCTTTAGTCAAGAGCAGTGAGTAATTTTCTCTGTTCACTTTGTTCTTTGATTAACTTTACTGACAGACAGCTTCATTGGCTGCTGTCCCTTTAAGATCTGCTGCTGCTGACAGAGACGCGGATCTCACACGTGCCTCATTCTCTCACAACTTTTTACGTTCATATAAGACTTAATTTAACTAATTTAAGAGTGCTCAGTCTGCTCTTATGAGGATACTCGACAAAACTGACATTTTGGCATAATTGCACGTGTTAGTGTTCGTTCAACGTCAAGCCGAAAGAGAACTCGATTCTGGTCTTTCTGTGTGTCGTGTGTGTGTGTCTTGGTTCAAAAGCATTTGCATGAATAAGAGTGCATCATATAATGTGACGCCAGCCAAAGGATGACAGAAAAAAAAGGATGCCGAGTTAATTGCATTAAATATTTACAATTTGATGCCCCTACGAATCGGGCCCATTGTCACCGATACCCAATCTACAATTTTATTCCATATCGGAGCCGATACCCAATACAAATATTGGATCGGAGCATCCCTTCTATTGACATGCATAGCCTTTCTAAATTATAGAAACAATTGGCCACACAATGTTAACGTCTGGCCTATTTTTCTTAAATTTGATGCAATAATAGAAGCCTACATTTGTTTCAGTTCTAAATTTGAAATGTAATTTCAGTATTATGATTAAGAATTAGTTTTTCTACAATGTTTTACTTGAATTTATCTGCTACCGGTCTCATATTTCTTCTGTTGTTAAAAACTATTTTTTAAATTTTCGTGATATTGCGCATCTTTGATCTTCTCTAGCTGATGCTGACACCCTAATTCATGCATCAATCGATTACAGTATGTTCTCACCTCGACCAGGCATTCTGCTCACATTACTCCTCTGCTGCATGATCTTCACTGGTAAACCGTGGCATCACGTATTCACTTTAAGATATTACTTCTAACATTTAAGGCATTAATCGCTAATGCACCTCCATATCTATCTCATCTACTTTACTCCTACCACCCTGCCCATCAGCTAAACCCATCCGCTAAACTTGTTTTTTTGTCCACTGTAGGTGGAAGTTTATTTAGTGTTAATGCTCCTAAATTATGGAATTCACTACCCCTTACACTTCGTTACATCTCATCTATGGCTACCTTTAAGACTCAGCTAAAAACATAAATTTAACATGTACTTTGGATAATGTGGCTATATGTATCCTTATGTGTTTGCAATGTGTGTGTGGGTGTGTAAATATATTGTAATGTACAATGTAAAGCAACCTTGAGATACGGAAAGGTGCTATATACATAAAACTTTTTCCAAGTACCTCAATATGTTGAGTTGACAGTTTGGATTCTTCAGTCCAGCAGAGAGCACCTCCACTCCTGAATCCTGCAGGTCATTGTTACTCATGTCCAGCTCTGTCAGGGGTGAGTTGGATGATTGTAGAGCTGAAGCCACAATTTCACATTGCTGACCAGTTAGATTACAGTCTGCTAATCTGCAAAAAGGGAGTACTCTGGTTATAAACCCTCATGGAATAAAAATATATGTTCATACATTTATGATCAATATATTAACTAGTTTAAATATATTGAAAAATATATTAAACATATGTTGCTTTAATATATTACAATATATTATATTATATACAATATATAAACTATATTTACTATGTTACACTAATGTGTATTCACCTGAGTTACTTTAACTCAATTGAGTTGTTTCTGCCACACAAAGTAATGAGTTAAGTGTATGTGTAAAGTTAATTGTTTAAGGGTGCAATGTTGAAAACATGTCAAGTCTAAAAAAATTGGTCAAAAAAAATTGTTGAGTTCAAAATATTCATAATTCTGAACCAAGTAGTTGCCTAAATCATTTTTGAGTTAAACCAAGACAATATTTTTACAGTATGTGGAAACTGGTTGCCTAAAACCCCTTACTGCACGCCCCACATTTTGGCAAGTGATGACATACCCAAAATAAAAAGGTTACTGCTCATAAGTCATTCTGGATAGACACATAATCAACATATATTTAGAAAGATGACACTTGGGAGTTTACATGTCAAGACTCAGAATTACTCAGACTGAATATGGAGATATAAAACTTTAAACAAAAATATGAATATGATTTTTAAAATGTATAAAAAATATCAATGTTGATGTGGTATAACAACTTTTACCACAATTTAACCACAATTAAAGTGAAGCCACAAGTCTGCTCATGCTTCATTTCAAATCGGAGGATGATATCTCTAATCTCTTCATTATTCTTTTCTTTGTATTCAGCCACTATTAGCCTTTATTCTGGCATCACATGGCTTGCCCATATACACCACATTGATCCCACTATACATGAATCCACCCATTAACTGAATTCTTTCTAGAAAACAACAAAATAAGCATATTCTTGGGACCTTATGTGAATTCTTTTAACAAATTAGATTATGGAATAGAATAGCTCCTGGCGTAACAGGTGCATTAGAGCAACAATTAGCATCAAGCTACATAACACAATTTTAAAGATTAAAATGACACTTTTACTCAAAATTCACTTTCAAACTACAGTCAAGTGTTTGTATTAACTTCTGAATGCGATCTAATGTGGATGGTTTAAATGTTATGTTATAGAATCAAAAGCACAAAGCTGCTGTGCACATCCCAAACACCCAGATTGGGCTCAGGTGCAGGACAACTAAGTTATATAAACAAAAATAAAGAAGTGTGAAGTCCGCACACTGATTTTAACTGCTTCCAAAATGGATTTATTATTAAAAAGGCAACGTTTCGACCCTCAGGTCTTCATCAGGCACAACATCAATGTAAAGTGAAATCAACTTTAAATAGACACAGGTGATCACCCTAATTGGGCACACACACACAGAAACATGTAACAAGTGCAGATCATGTGACAAATACAGATCATGTGACAAGTTCAGATCATGTGACAAGTACAGATCATGTGACCTGAAAAAATAAATAAAAAAAAATAATATAATATAATATATATAAATGTCAACAGATAATGTAAGTCACTATAAAAAAGGCTTAATATCAAAATCCTCATTCAACCCTGAAGGTGACAAAGTATTTAAGGTGTAGATCCAAAAACATTCCCTCTGTAATAATTTCTTCTCATAATCTCCTCCTCTTGAGGGTTTTATGACCTTTTCTATGCCGATATATTGCAAAGCGCTGACGTTATGACCTACTTGTCTAAAATGAGACGCTATAGGATTACGCATATCTCCAGTCCTAATGTTGCTGCGATGTTCACTAATGCGAGTACGCAATTGTCTGGATGTTTTACCCACATATGCAAGACCACAAGGACAACGAATTAAATAGATCACATGAGTAGAAGCACAGGTAATAGTACCCCGAATCGGAATATTACGACCAGTGCGTGGATGACTAAAAGATTTACATTTGTGTGTAAAAGCACACTGGGCGCAATTACCACACCTGTAATTACCTGGAGGAAGAGTAGGAATGCATTGTTTTATACATGAAGGATATTCAGATTTTACAAGCAAGTCACGAAGATTATTTTGACGTTTAAAAACTAATTTCGGACCATTTTTAAAGACACTTGATAATTTAGGATCACTTGAAATAATATGCCAATGATTATTTAAAACTCTGCGAAACTGTACACCTAATGCGGAGTACTTCGTAGTACAAATGGGAGCATTAAAAAATTGCTTTTTATTATCATGCTTTGTTCGTAAAACCTGCACTTGAGATGTCTCGTTGAATTTATTTTTGGCATTTTCAATCCATTCTTTTCGGTAACCACGATTCAGAAATCTTTTTGTTAAATCAGTGGATTGTTGAGTGTAAGATTCATCTGTGCTGCAAACTCTACGCACACGCTTAAATTGACTGATAGGTAAACTCCTAATTAAAGGTCTAGGATGGAAACTATCGCCTCTTAAAATAGTATTACGATCCGTTGGTTTTCGGTACAGATCGGTATGGAGTTTCCCGTCACATATGTACACGCGAACATCAAGGAAATTAATGCTAACTGGATCGCATTCCATAGTGAAATTCACATGCTCAGTCCTTGAGTTAAGATAATTCAAAAACATCGACATCTCTGCAGGTGTGGCCTTAGTGATCATAAAAATGTCATCAATATACCGTTTGTAAAGCAAAATCTTAGGGAAAAAAGAATTTGAAGTCATTTTCAAAAACTCCCATATACAAGCAAGCATAATTAGGTGCCATTTTACTACCCATCGCAGTACCTTTCACTTGTAAATAAAAATCATCTTGAAAACGAAAAAAATTGTTAGTCAAGACAATATTAGTTAAATCCAATAAACATGCTGTGCTAGGTTTTTCATCCACAGATCTTTGTGTTAAGAATTGTTCTAGAGCAAGTAAGCCTTCAGTGTGAGGGATGTTGGTATATAAACTCTGAACATCAAAAGTTGCAAGAAGCACATCATCAACAGAAAAGTCAACACCATATAATGATTCAATAAAATCCATAGAATCTCTTACATAAGATGACAGCATGGGTACAAATTATTTGATATAAAAATCCACATAAGAAGAAATGTTCTCAGTGAGACTACCAATGCCACTCACAATAGGACGACCTTTCAAAGGGGTTTCTAGTCCTTTGTGAACCTTAGGCAAGGTGTATATAATGGGTGTAATTGGAAAATCTACTTTGAGAAAATCATATTCATTTTTACTGAACTCACCGTTTTCAAAGTGTGACAATAATTTAGAATTAATACACGCTTTCATTTTATTAGTAGGGTCAGCAGATAAGGCTTCATAAAAAACATGATCATTCAATTGTCTGCGAATTTCTTTTTCATAATCTGAAGCTCGTTGAAGTACAATCGCTCCACCCTTATCTGCAGGAAGGACTATCACCGTATTGTCTTTGCTAAGATCAAATAAAGCATCTCTCTCCATTTTCGACAAGTTGTTGTAGACTTTATATTGCCTTTTGTTCTTAAGTAAATTTTTTACATCAAATTCCACAAGCCTACAATAGGTATCCAAAGACGAATTTCTATTCTTAGGTGGAATAAAGGTAGATTTTCTTTTGAAAGGAAGACGAGCAATGGACTGTTCAAGAGTAACACTGCCCTGTGTGGTAACGGGCAGAACATCATTAGATGGGAACGACTGTTCATTTGTACCAAAGAACTCCCGAAGTCTCAGGGTTCTAAGGAATTTTTGAAATTCCGTTTGATTTTGCTTTACAAACGGTATATTGATGACATTTTTATGATCACTAAGGCCACACCTGCAGAGATGTCGATGTTTTTGAATTATCTTAACTCAAGGACTGAGCATGTGAATTTCACTATGGAATGCGATCCAGTTAGCATTAATTTCCTTAATGTTCGCGCGTACATATGTGACGGGAAACTCCATACCGATCTGTACCGAAAACCAACGGATCGTAATACTATTTTAAGAGGCGATAGTTTCCATCCTAGACCTTTAATTAGGAGTTTACCTATCAGTCAATTTAAGCGTGTGCGTAGAGTTTGCAGCACAGATAAATCTTACACTCAACAATCCACTGATTTAACAAAAAGATTTCTGAATCGTGGTTACCGAAATGAATGGATTGAAAATGCCAAAAAAAATTCACCGAGACATCTCAAGTGCAGGTTTTACGAACAAAGCATGATAATAAAAAGCAATTTTTTAATGCTCCCATTTGTACTACGAAGTACTCCGCATTAGGTGTAGAGTTTCGCAGAGTTTTAAATAATCATTGGCATATTATTTCAAGTGATCTTAAATTATCAAGTGTCTTTAAAAATGGTCCGAAATTAGTTTTTAATTTCCTACATTTGCATTCCTACTCTTCCTCCAGGTAATTACAGGTGTGGTAATTGCGCCCAGTGTGCTTTTACACACAAATGTAAATCTTTTAGTCATCCACGCACTGGTCGTAATATTCCGATTCGGGGTACTATTACCTCTGCTTCTACTCATGTGATCTATTTAATTCGTTGTCCTTGTGGTCTTGCATATGTGGGTAAAACGTCCAGACAATTGCGTACTCGCATTAGTGAACATCGCAGCAACATTAGGACTGGAGATATGCGTAATCCTATAGCGTCTCATTTTAGACAAGTAGGTCATAACGTCAGCGCTTTGCAATATATCGGCATAGAAAAGGTCATAAAACCCTCAAGAGGAGGAGATTATGAGAAGAAATTATTACAGAGGGAATGTTTTTGGATCTACACCTTAAATACTTTGTCACCTTCAGGGTTGAATTAGGATTTTGATATTAAGCCTTTTTTATAGTGACTTACATTATCTGTTGACATTTATATATATTATATTATATTATTATTTTATTTTATTTTTTTCAGGTCACATGATCTGTACTTGTCACATGATCTGAACTTGTCACATGATCTGTATTTGTCACATGATCTGCACTTGTTACATGTTTCTGTGTGTGTGTGCCCAATTAGGGTGATCACCTGTGTCTATTTAAAGTTGATTTCACTTTACATTGATGTTGTGCCTGATGAAGACCTGAGGGTCGAAACGTTGCCTTTTTAATAATAAATCCATTTTGGAAGCAGTTAAAATCAGTGTGCGGACTTCACACTTCTTTATTTTTGTTTAAATGTTATGTTAGCCTTTTATATGCAGCTAATCACTACTCCGGCTTAGCATTTATAATGTAAACATCCATTATTGATACACTGTAAAATCAAATATTATTCCTTACTATAAAAATACTAGTAAGTTTACTTGATTTTAGCCAAAATGTTGAGTTTACTACAAATTTTATATTGTTGCTGAAATATTCGAAAATAAAGCTCCCATAACTAGCGTAATTTAAGTAAAATTACTCAAAATGTCCAAGAGGGGTTGTTACGCATGCGTACTGGTCCACAATTTCCCCTCCCCCACAGCACAGAACAGAAGCACATGCAGCAGCTTTTGCAGGAAGAGGAGCATCGTGAAGTTCAAGGTAAACTCTTTTAATTTAAACCTAATTTTCAGATTTTTGTTTGTTGGCTAGTCTTAATAATCGTTCAAATGTCTGTACTTTGTTGGTTGCATTCTTGTTTTTTGAATATATTAGCCCATGTTAAGAACTTTCACAAACACGGTTTGACCACTCTGCTGAAGCAATTTCTCTTCAAACAACTTATTTGCTGCTTTATATCTTTTATCCAGCTGCCTGGTTGACTAATTACTATTAATTCGTTAATTTGTTGTAGTGATGGGCAGGGTTAGCGAGTAATTTGAACTAATGATTGGTCTTGATGCAGACGCGAATGTTTAACGTTACAGAAATCAAAATTTAGTGACAATTCTACAAATCGTGTCAAATGGGTCACCTCGGTTTGAATGTTGTGTTTGTTATGCTATGATTTTCGTTGGCGCTCAGCATAACGTAAGTTACTTTGATAATGTTAGCTGAACGCGCCAATTTTGAACAGATGGGCAGGGGGAGATTGTAACACCTGGGCCCGAGAAAGGTTTTAGCCAGGAGAATACAGGGGTCATTCAGTAATAAAGTGAAGCCCCATACCCTCATCAGGAGGGGAACAGGAGGGTAATTAAGTCATAAATGGAAGCTTTTTGACTTCCCGGGGACAAAGAACAATTTGACCTGCCTAAGGGGGGTAGAAGCCAACTCAAACCAGCTAGATCTGGGTTTATCAGTACGGAAAGTTACGGAAACTGGGGAGGAGGAGTAAACTGTATAAAAGCTATGCCTTTTATGGGTCTGTTAGGTTCTGTCTTCCGGTCGCTAGGTAGCTGTGGTGACCTGACCAGACCTCTCTAAGAGAATAAACCTTTTCTCTATAAAACAATTTGCCTCTGAAAGTTTTCTTTACCTGTTGATGCTGTTAATTAATATTGTATTAAGGGAATTGCCATAACAAATGGTGTCAGAAGTGGGATTCCGTGAGGAAAATTCTTCTCCAGGTCCTGAGACGGATTTGACGGAGTGAATCGCCCCGGTACCAGGTACTGGTCTCCAGTGTTGGTCAAGTTACTTGGAAATAGTAATTAGTTACTGATTACTGATTACTTCTCCAAGAAAGTAATCCAGTTACTTTACTGATTACTTATTTTCAAAAGTAATTAGTTACTTTACTAGTTACTTTACTAGTTACTTTACTTCAAAAACATGATGCACGACCTGAATACACTATAAAGCAGACCTTTCAGCCTAATTCTATTCTTTCTGCATATTCCATCATCTAAAATTGAATCAAATTAAACATTCTCTTTTTTAAAACTTGTTTAATTAGTTTCAATATTTTAACTTTATGCACATTGCATCAACCAAAAATTTAATTAAATGCAACAGTCTCAGACTTGAAGAAAAATGTTGAACATTTAACCAATTTCTGCAGAGTCCACCATATTTTAACGAAATACACAAAGTCCTTCTTCTGTTAACTTATATTTCTGCATATTCCAGCATATAAAATGCAAATATTTTTTTGTAAAATCCTCTATTCGATTAGATTCAAATAAAATACAGCAATAAACTAATTAAAATGAAAGTCTCTCATGACTGTTTTCCAAATTATTAACAGTTAGCCTATACGTCTTTTAACATTAAAGAGCAGATTCGTTTTGTTTTTGTAAATCGTCAGACATGTTTTTACCATTTCATGGAGTTTTCCTTTGTAGAAAGCCTTTCTTTAAAGTGAATTTCGTTTTGTATAAATTGTATCTTAATTTTAATAAATATTGCATCAACCAATTGCATGTATTTAATAAATAAAAAGCAAATATAGCAGACAATATAATAACCGTGCATTGAGGCGGTAGCGCGCCGCGTTCACTTGCATTGCATTGTTAAAAGCCTTTCTTTAAAGTTAATTTCGTTTTGTATAAATTCAATTATTTTTGTATCTTATTTTAATAAATGTTTCATCAACCATTTGCATGTATTTAACAAATACAAGGCAAATATAGCAGACAATAACCGTGACATGGAGGAGCCGGCGCGCCGCGTTCACTTTCACTTTCACTGTTAACTAGAGCGCGCACCTCATAAATGAATGAAACTCAGCGTAGGCCGATGTCTCATACATTAGCATTAAATATCTTTTCTGCATCCTTTCTAGAACAGACAAGGGCTTTCTCGCGGCTTGCATCAGCATTTACGGATGATGAGTTTTGTGATGCGCGTGCGGATTAAATAAATAATACCCCATTCGCGCAGCTCTATCGATAACAACATTGAACACTAGGCTACACAAATATTATTTTTTTATTTTATTTAGGCGATTAATTTTCTATAGTGACATAGGAGGTGCCGGATCCAATAAAAAGGTTCCGTATCCAACGTCGGGCGTGTTCCGGCTCAAATTAAGCCACGACTCACGAGACAGTCTAACGAAACAACATCACAGTAACGCAGTAACGCTGCCTCCTTACAGGAAAGTAACAGTAATCTAATTACTGTTTTTGCAATTGTAATCCCTTACTTTACTCGTTACTTGAAAAAAGTAATGGGATTACAGTAACGCGTTACTTCTAACGCGTTACTGCCCAACACTGCTGGTCTCATACCTCGACGGTTTGAGAGAGAGAGCTCAACAGGTTACGAGAGAGAGAGCCAACTCCTGATTTCAGGGCCAGAGAAGAAATCCTCACCGGGATCAGAACGAATCCGTGGCAAATAACAACAGAAAAGCATCTCCGGGTAAGAAACGGCAAATTGTTTTATTTTTATTCTATTTGACTTTTATTGTTGGGTGTAGAATTGATATAGGCTGACTGTGGGTGAACCATATTGGCTGAGACTGTCTCTTTGGTGCGAGCAGAGTTTTTAAGCGGAAAATTGACATGAGGAAGTCAGGTCAATTTTCTGAAAACTAGCTTGTAGGTGGACGGAAGAGCCACAGCTGATTAAGTAAGTGAACGGAAGAGTCACAACTGAATACAGAGCATATTTGCTAAAACCTGTCTGATTTTGGGTTAAAAGATCAGGTCTGTTGAAGACGTTCGGCAGATTAGTAAGAGGCGCGTCAAAAGTAAAAATCCAAGAGAGGAGATTCAGCCAAAGATGGGGTCATCTAACAGTAGGCTAGATCATTTTTACACGCCTATTTTCTGTCAAATGAGAAATAATTACGGGGGTAAATGTATGGTAGACATACAAAAGTTGATCAAATATAACGATTTCCCTGAGGCGGGGACTTTAAGTAAGATTAGACTTAATGTGGTAAAAGAATCAATAGAAGGGAACAATGAAAAACAGAATGGATGTGTGTGTGTTCGACATGTGTGTAAAGAATGTGAACAAACTATAAAGTGTTGGTTAGAAGAAGCTGAAAGACGAGAACGAAAGCAAATACAGAAAGAACTGGCATGTAATGATATGAATGAAGTGAAAGATGTTATGTGTGTGAAAACAGTTCCACTGGAACAGAATACTACTAATGAACCGAATGTATGTGTCTTTCCACATGTGACCGAGGTTGCAACGGCTCCGCCGCCGGCATATAACAATCACTATCCAGTGGCAGAACTGACGGCCCTTAAGCTGGATCTCGATCTGGACCGCTCTCCACCATTCCTAAGACCAACGCAAGAACTGGAACAGAACAGAGCACAAATCGCACAACGAATGGCAGCCCAAGAAGAACAACTCGTTGAAGCAAGAGCACAAATTGCATTAACAGCTCAAAGAGCCGCGCAGGCAGAGACAGATGCAAGAGCAGCGCGAGCGGGGGCGGAAGCTGCAGAGCGAGTGGCAGAAAAACTAACAGCACAGCTTCGAGCACAACTACCCACACCTCCAGTACAGCAGGGGGAGGCAGACTTTTCAGCACTGGCCGGAACAAGCGGCGAAGAAGAGAACACAGAGCAGGAAGTTTTCGGAGATGGGTATGAAACAGGTCCAGACACTCCGAATAATGAAAGACCGGGACAAAGTGGACAAATACTGACAAGATCAAGAAAAGGTCAGTTTTACAGCGCCAAAAGTAATGTAACGGCTCCAATGGTCGAAGTTGCTGGCTCGGACGGGCCAATGCTGGTTTTCAGAGCCTGGACAATGTCTGATATGAAGGATGTTATGGTGCATTTACCGAACCCGCAGGACGCTGGCGAAAGATTTGCAAATGAACTGTTATCAATGTGCCGGGAATTCAGCCCGACCACACAAGAACTGAGACGGCTGCTCGCTGTGAAAATGGGCGCTCCGAACTGGGGCAAGGTGGCCGGTAATCTGGCGAACACAAACCTGAGACGGATACACGTAGACTGGGACCATGTAAGCAACGCTCCGTATAAGAAAGAAGTGGAAAATTTCACCAACGCCATCAGCACAGCTTTTCCTGCGCGTGTGGACACCGAAAAAATCACGTGCTGCACCCAGGGGAAAGATGAGCTGGTAAGCAACTATTATTACAGACTTTTTGAAACATTTGCAAAACACAGCGGTTTAACAGAGCCAGAGGACAGGGGAACGAAAGCTAGCACGTGGGAGAGTCATTTGATGGGCTACTTTCTGCAAGGACTAAGACCCGAAGTTAAGCGAGGGACAAAATCAAGTTATGTGGAATGGAAGAACGGACGTTTGGCTTCAGCACTGCAGCACGCAATACACGCTGAAGATGAGCTTGAGGAAAAGGACAAGAAAAAACCCCTCACAATGGTAGTTGTGCAACATGAACCTAACAAACCTGCGTTTTCCAATTCAAACTCTGAGAATCAAAGAAGGCCAAAAGGAAAAGCTGCGGGAGGGAAGTGGAACTGTTATGTCTGCTCCACAAATGCACACGCGCTCCGAGACTGTACAAAATGCAGAGTGTGCAAGAAAGACGGACACTGGAGAAATGCGTGTCCCTACGTGAAGTCAGATTGAACCGAGAGGTCAGGAGAGCGGGAAGGAAAGAGTCCAGCTCTGGGAAGTCAGTCTCTGACTACAGCAAAGGAAAGTGAAATTATATTTACTAACACACACACACACCACGCATACACAAACACATACACTGATTTACTCTCTGCTACCTGCAATGAAAAATCTGCTTGCAAATCTTTATGTGTGACTGATGAATGTTTGAGCAATGTCATAAGCGATAAGCGTGTAAAATTGCACAAAAGCACAGGGTTTTCTGAAATGCCAATTTATCCGTTATTAGTTGATGGGGTAGCGATCGATTTTCTTGTTGATTCGGGAGCTTGTCATTCCACATTACGACCATGTGATTTACCATGTGTACCAAAATTAACCGATGAAATGAACGAAAGTACTTCGGCCTCGGGCCATTTGATTTCTGACCGATTTACAGAGCCGTTGAAGTGCGAGACAGAAGGCGGACGGTTTTTAAACCACGCGTTTGTTTGGTCGCGTAACTGTCCCGCACCTCTGCTGGCTCGTGACTTAATGTGTAAACTAAATTTGACCCTCGATGCTAATCCCTACGGAATTAGCATCGGGGAAACACCACAAATGACATGTGCTACATGTGAGCCAAAATGGGCATACGAGTGGCAGATAACAGATGTTGATTGGGCAGAGAAGATTTTGAAATTGGCCAAAGCTCGAACAAGCCCAATCAACACAGAGTTTATGACGCATGATAAAATGCATTGTACATCACATGTCGTAACGGAGCGAGAGTCAGACTTTGAAAAGATGTGGTTTAATTCTGTAGATAATGAAAGTGTGAAATTTGACACAATTTTCTGGAAAGAAAATGTGTGTGCGCTTTCTGCAGTGCTGAATGAGAATCAGAAAGCCTGTTATCTTATGACAGAGAACACTGCGTGTCACTTATCTGTGTCCAAAGCCATAGACCAGCAATGGAGAGGTGTAGGGCTTTTTGTAAAAGAATGTTTACTAGCCACAGACTGGGTGAAAATTGACTCACACACAGCTGAGAGTGAAAGTGTGGGGGCATTTAAATCAAATTGTGACTTCAATGTGGGGGTTGTGAGAAGTGTGACTGCTATTGGGAAGAATGTGACAACACAGGAGAAAGGGGATATTTCTGCTTCAGAAATTGATATTTCTTTGGCACAAATATCACCAAATTTGTGGGCGAAACATAAATATGACGTGGGGCTTATTAGAGGATGCGAGCCAGTCATAATCATCCCAAAATCTGATTACAGACCGTGCCAGGCACAATATCCCCTAAAACGTGAGGCATTAGAGGGCATAAAACCAGTGTTTGATTCTTTGTTGAAAGCGGGAATAATTAGACCTTGTAACGATTCACCGGTCCGTACTCCAATTTTTCCTGTAAAAAAAATAAGAGATAAAAATCATCCAACGGAGTGGCGTTTTGTGCAGGACCTGAAAATGGTAAATTCATCTGTCATTGCCAGAGCACCACGAGTGCCAAATCCTTATACTATTTTGTCCCAAATTCCGCAAAATGCAAAATATTTCACTGTGGTGGACTTGGCTAATGCTTTCTTTAGCGTCCCGGTGGATGAGAATAGCCAGTTTTGGTTTGCTTTCGATTTTAATGGCAAGGGTTACACTTTTACAAGACTATGTCAGGGCTACACTGAAAGCCCTACGATTTTCAACATGGCAATTAAGAAAAGCATTGAGAATCTGACTTTGACAGCTGGAACCGCATTACTTTTTTACGTCGATGACATTTTGATCTGTTCGGCTGATAGATCTGTTTGTGTATTAGACAGTTTGACCCTCCTGAAGCATCTTGAAAAAGAGGGACACAAGGTGAGTCTTTCAAAACTGCAGTTTGTGAAAGAAGAAGTGACATTCCTGGGGCATGTTATCAAATACAGCAGCAAAACACTGTCTCAGAAAAGGGTGCAGGCCATACAAGAGGTGCCAAAACCTGTAACAAAAAAACAAATGCTGTCATTCTTAGGAATGTGTGCTTACTGTCGTACGTTCATTCCTAATTATGCCATTTTAGAACAGCCTTTAAGAAGCCTTACAACAGGAAAAATGCTGAGGTCATGTGACAGGCTTGTTTGGACAAGTGAAGCTGAGACAGCATTTGATAACATGAAAGCACAGTTGGCTATGGCTCCTTCGTTGGGCCTTCCGGTCGTAGACCGTCCATTTGTACAGATGGTTGATGAAAAGAATGGTTTTATGACTTCTGTTCTCTTGCAGACTCATGGTGACAGATTGCGACCTGTGGCCTATTTTTCAACAAAACTCGATCCTGTTGCAGCGGGCCTGCCACACTGTCTCAGAGCAGTGGCAGCGGCTGAACTGGCTGTAATGGCCTCAAGAGAGTTTGTAGGCTACTCTGATCTAACTTTAAAGGTCCCACATGCCGTCTCCATGATTTTGCAAGAGCAGCGAACGTCACATTTGTCTACAGCTCGCTGGCTAAGATACCATACGATTCTGCTAGATATGCCAAATATCACAGTAAAACGATGCACAACTCTGAATCCTGCCTCTCTCCTGCCAACGCAAGAAGATGGGGAGGAGCATCACTGTTGTCTGTCAGCACTTGAACAGGTGTGCACACCGCGTCCAGATTTATTGGACGTTCCGCTTGATAATTGTGACAATATCCTGTTTGTGGATGGATCTGCGTCAAAAGATCCACAAACAGGAAAGAATAAAGTGGGCTATGCTATAACGACTGAATTTGAAACTGTGAAATCCGACAAATTACCATCACATTATTCTGCGCAGGCAGCTGAATTAGTCGCTTTGACTGAAGCATGTAAACTAATGACTGATAAATGTGTGACGATTTACACAGACTCGCGTTATGCTTATGGAGTTACGCATGACTTCGGAATTTTATGGAGACACAGAAAATTTTTGAAATCAGATGGACGGCCGATACTAAACGCGTCTCTGGTATCGGACCTGCTCGAAGCAATCCTGTTGCCAGACAGGATTGCAATTTGCAAATGCGCTGCGCATACTAATAATAAAGATTCTGTTTCTACAGGAAATGCCAGAGCTGATATGGCTGCGAAAGCAGCGGCAGCAGATCAGACCAAAGATGACAGCAAAAGCGCCACTTACGCACAAGTTGACATTAACCTTAACGTTTCTCCTTCTCTACAGAGCATGCAGTCTTTTTCCACAGGAGCTGAGAAAAACCACTGGAAGGCGTCAGGCTGCAGCCTTGTAGATAGCGTGTGGACATCGGTTGATGGAACGCCCTGTTTACCCAAACATTTCTTTCAACATTATGCTAAATTGATACACGGGTTGGACCATGTATCAAAAAGCGGGATGATCACACAAATGAAAACACTGTGGTTTACAATATGGGTTCACAATATAACGCTGAGAATTTTAGCAAAAGATGTGTTATTTGCACCACGTATAACGTTGCACGGGGTATTAAAACACCACTGGCAAGTCAGCCAGCCCCAGAGGGGCCATTCGAATATTTAATGATTGATTTCATTGAATTGACCCCCTGTGGAAAACAGAAGTACTGCCTGGTGATGGTGGACATGTGGTCCAAATGGGTCGAGGCTTTCCCCACCTCGAAACAAGATGCAGCAGCAGTAGCAAAGGCTCTGCTAACCGAGATTGTTCCGAGATGGGGAATTCCAAGAAAAATCAGTTCTGACAACGGAACACATTTTGTCAATGAGACAATAAAGCAGGTCGGTCAGTTTTTAGGAATTAATATGAGAACACACTGTGCTTATCACGCCGCCAGTGGAGGCGCTATTGAGCGTGAGAACCAGACAGTAAAGAACAAATTGGCAAAATGTTGTGAAGAAACTGGACTTTCATGGGTTAAAGCGCTCCCGACCGTGCTAATGTACATGAGAATGAGAAAAAGAGTCAAAACAAATTTAAGCCCATTCGAAATTCTCTTTGGTAGACCACCATTCATGGGAATAGAAGGGGGGAAACGCAGGCTTCCATCAACTGATGTGTGTGAAAATGAAATGTTAAATTACTGCAAAGAAATGTCCTGTCTGTTATCCAATATTTCTGTGCAGGTGAAAGCTACCCAGGGGAAGGTTGCTGAAACGTTTTTGCATAAGATTAAGCCGGGAGACTTCGTGGTGATCCGTGACCTGAGGAAAAAAAAACTGGAGGGCGAAGCGGTGGCGAGGACCGTATCAAGTTCTGCTGATAACACACACGGCGGTGAAAATCGGAGAGAGAGCTACGTGGGTTCACGCCAATCACTGCAGGAAGGTTCCGCCCATATCGGAAGAGCAACAGCAGGAGGAACCTCAGCAGCAACAAGTTCAACAATAAGCCCGAGATCGAACCCAAACACCAAGTGCAAGTGCAAAAATCACTCAGGAGGAGTGGTAAGGCCGGTGTGCAGGGTAAAGCCAGTTGTATAGCCACAACCAGAGACATTGATCACTGCAAAGAGCTGTAATAACTAGACAGGATGGATCGTTCGAAACCATGGCACACATTCAGATTGCCAGGAATGTGCGGACCTTGTAAAACTACATTCATTTTGACTTTGATATCAGTGACTATTAGTTTGATCATTTTATGTTTCAATGAGGACTTGAAAGTATGGTCTGCGGAAAGACACACCAACGGGACTGAAACGGCCGTGCTGAACAGCACCATCAGACAACGTGATAAAAGAGACACATTCACAGAAGTGGAGCCGGTGGAAGGACTGGAGGGAAGCACCATCACGATAGAAGAAGGATCAAGTGTAACTTTCAAGTGCAACCCATTTCAAAAGAACTGTCACGAGTGCGATGGACATACTGAAGAGTACGCACATTTCTACTTCTGCGAGAGCCCATGTAAGTGGACAGACGTAAAGGCATACGCTTATCACCACAAGTCGGAATACGATAACAGATTTCTGGTGCGGGATGAAGACGAAATGGGCAACAACAGATACGGGATGAGAGTGGAATTGAGACATGCAACTCGTGCTGACCAAGGCAGATACTACTGCGCCCTGGACTTGGCTGGGACTGACTGGTATGAAACAATAGACATTATGGTAGTCGAGGCAACCAAACCACGAACAGCAACGACGGCGACACCTTTTTTGTCACCTGAGGCCGAACAGGCTACTGAAGAGGAACTGGCCTGGATGGGAAATGGAGACACAAGCAAAGGTCAGATAAATCCTGAAGTGCAGAAAGCCATGATGAAATGCCAGGGAAACAAAGCTTGTGCGCTGGCAATATTGCAGAAAGAGGAACTGGAAATCAAAACTAGCTGCTGGATGTGCCTACAAATGTCTCATGCCTGGAAAGCTGTCCCCCTGATGGCAGAAACAGTCAAAGAAACTAAGTGTCTAATTCCTCAACAAATGACTGATGTGCTAAAAACTGTTGTGGATCTGGAGGAAGGAAGGACACCGACGAAACAGCCTGCTGACGACTGTGAGCACATACAGCAGTACAACAACACTGAGATAGTAATTCCACCTTTGAGGGTAATGTATGCCCAGGGTGATGTTTGCGTATGTTTCAACAGACCGAGACTGTTAAAAACTGGGTGGTCTGACTGCAGTCAAAATAAACGTACATGACAGAGCTATGAACAATTGTACAGCGACCATCAACAACACAGCAATTAATTTCACATGCCCATTCCACAAACCGAACGAAAGTTCACCAGCGGCAGTGTGGGTGTGTGGTGACAGGGCGTATCACCGTTTGCCTAAGAAAGACTGGTCAGGTTGCTGTTATCCAGCTTTGATGAACGTGGGAACTTCTGTGTATTTGCCAAGTAGCATAGGTAAGAGGGAGAGACGGGATGTTACAATTTTGCCAGGGGTTTTGCCAAAGTATTACGCAGGGTACACACTTACGGATCCATGGACAACACCAGGAGCAAATATAGGTTGGTCAATTTTCTTAGGGGTGGGTACAGCGATAACGATTAATAAGATTAATGGGTTAGCATGGACTGTTTTAGCAATAGCCAATAGCACAGAAAACGCTTTAACATTGATAAGTGACGAAATGAGGCAACTGAGGGACGCAGTCATCCAGAACCGTTTAATTCTTGATATGCTTACGGCAGAAAGGGGTGGAGTCTGTAAAATGCTTGGGATATCTTGTTGTTTTAACATTCCTGATTACAGTGATAATATAACCAACATAATTGAACACATGAGAGAGGCCGTAAAGGAACCTGAAAGGGCCAACAACCAATGGGCGGGGTGGATTATGTCCTTTTGGGGAGATTGGATGCACTGGATAATTCAGACTGTTCTGCCAATTGTAGTAATAGGAATTCTGATTATATTATGCTTGCCATGCATTATAAGATGCATTTCAAGCTCAGTACAGAGATCGGTCAGGGCTGGGACGTCCATTCAAGCAGTGAAACTGACTGTTTATCCAAAAGCTGATGAAGAACAATGTGACGATTATGAGAGTGATGACATTTACACAGAAATGTGATAAACTGTTTTTGTTTTGCCTTTCTAGAACATAAAAAGAGGGATTTCTATGTTTTAGCTTTTATTTTCTTTCATAGCTTGAAATTATTGCTTATTGATTATTAGCTTTATTAATATTCTTTTTGATTGTTTTATTATCTTCTTTCTGAAAAGTTTCAAGTAGAATGATCAGATATACAAAAAATCAGAATGAAGAGTATAACTGTGATGAAAAGATTTGAAACAATTATAATCATTTTTGGGACGTTGTGGGTTTGTTTTACACTGAATTAATTGTTTGATTTTTGACATTTGAAATGTTTACCTGACTTTTGATTTTGAAAATGTAGCCATGTACAGGATTGACAAGTTTTAACTGAATAGTTTGTAATTACCCTTTAATAGTATAATCATGCATTAATTAGAAAACAAGCGTGAATTTTCAAGAAATAATTTATCAGAGAATGATAAAAAGCGGGAATTGTTTTGGGAAAATTCAGTATTTCTATGTTTAATTTGTATTTCTATGTTTCATTTGTTTTTACTACTGTTGATCTCATCAAATCATGTATTTCTCTGAGTGTCTTAACAGCTGACGGAAGACAGGAAAGAACAAACACAATAAAACAGATGGGCAGGGGGAGATTGTAACACCTGGGCCCGAGAAAGGTTTTAGCCAGGAGAATACAGGGGTCATTCAGTAATAAAGTGAAGCCCCATACCCTCATCAGGAGGGGAACAGGAGGGTAATTAAGTCATAAATGGAAGCTTTTTGACTTCCCGGGGACAAAGAACAATTTGACCTGCCTAAGGGGGGTAGAAGCCAACTCAAACCAGCTAGATCTGGGTTTATCAGTACGGAAAGTTACGGAAACTGGGGAGGAGGAGTAAACTGTATAAAAGCTATGCCTTTTATGGGTCTGTTAGGTTCTGTCTTCCGGTCGCTAGGTAGCTGTGGTGACCTGACCAGACCTCTCTAAGAGAATAAACCTTTTCTCTATAAAACAATTTGCCTCTGAAAGTTTTCTTTACCTGTTGATGCTGTTAATTAATATTGTATTAAGGGAATTGCCATAACACATTTAATTTTTCAATTTGACAGGAATGATGCACTGAAACCATTAAAACTTTAACAGTCTTAGTTTTCAAATAATACCTAATGCATATGATGTTTCCATTTAACTCACTCATTGACCAACTGCTTTGCATGTGTCCAACAATTTTAAAAAACAGAGGGAGAGAAACACCAGTCTATGCATCTGATTATGTTGTTTGTTCTTTGACTTTTGATTTATGTAATTTTGTTTTTATTTTTAGAATACCAGTTGATGAGCTGCAATGCAGTGGAAATGTAAGTCATGCACTTACACATCAGAAAAGAGGGCACAACTTCTTAAACACTACCGCATAAGCCATGGAACATATTCACGAATTGTTCCAGTACCATGTCTCCATACTGAATGTCCATGTACTTTTAAGTCATTCAATGCATTAAAAGTGCATTTATCAAAAATCCATTCCCAGCATAGAATTCCAGAATCAAGTAGTTTTGGTCGTGCTTTAGTTTCTTACAAGTGCCATGTTTGTGACTTAACTGAGCCATGTAGCAAGTCAGATTATTTTGCCCATTTGCGTACTCATTTGAGGAATAACGAGAAAGTTCAGTGTCCTTTCAAAGACTGTTCATTTGAGACTACTGTTTACTCCACGTTTAATGCGCATAAAAGTAAAGCACACCACCACCACTTATATGAAGATTTTAAAGTAGGGGTTGTTTTAAGCACACAACTTAGTCACACAGAAGAAGATACAGCTGATCCACTTGTTGACAGATCAGGCAGTGAAGATGAATGTAATGTGGCAGTGGAACAAGACAATTTGGATGACACAAAACAAAAGTTGGAACACAATTTGGCATCACTTTTTCTGAAAATGCAAACAATCTTGCATATTTCTGAAATGATCCAACAGTTGAATCAAATCAATTTATTGTCTGCGCCACTGTTATATAGCACAATACAGCAGACTCTTGTTAAGCACTACGGTGAGGTAGAAAGCACAGTTGTGAAAGAGCTTGTCAAGACAGTTACTGACAGCAATGTGCTGTTACACTGTACAAAAGAAGGAGCTCCTCTATCCACAACTAATAGGAGAGCATCATACTTCATGAGAGAATTTCCAGTTGTTATTCCTTTTGAGTACAAAATAGATGGAGATGATCAATATTATGTGTATGTCCCAATTATTCAAATGTTGCAGAAATTGCTAAATAAAAAGGAAGTTCTTGATGAGGTGCTGGCTGCAGGTGAGACCTCAAGGGGATACAGTAGTTACAGGGATGGTACCCATTATAGGGATAATTCATTTTTTGCAGAAGGTGATTGTAGAATATCCCTTAATCTCTACATAGATGATTTTGAAGTGGCCAATCCACTTGGAACATCACGAAAAAAAACACAAATTGTGTGCCACCTACTGGGTTTTTGCAAACTTGCCTGCAAAACACACATCATCTTTGCACACCATTCAGCTAGCTCTAGTGTATTCAGCTAGTGTAAAACAAATGTAGTTAAGCAACATGGCTATTCAAAAGTACTCCACCCACTAATTGAAGACCTGAAATGTCTTGAAGAGCAGGGAGTATACGTTGAGCAGTTGGGATCATGTGTAACGGGATCTGTTCTGCATGTCCTGGCAGATAATCTGGGTGCCCATTCTTTGGCAGGCTTTCAGGAGAGCTTTAGAGTGAATTTTCCTTGTAGATTTTGCATGGCCACAAGGGATGACATTCAAGTCAAAGAAGTTGGGTCCGGCTCTTTTGAAATGAGGACAAAAGAAAAACACCAACAGCATGTTCAAGATGTTCTAGAGGATAGTACTTTGGTGGCACAGTATGGTGTGAAGAGTAGCTGTCCATTGAGTGACAATTTGAAACACTTTAATGCAGTTGGTGGTTTCCCCCCAGATCTATTGCATGATCTTTTGGGGGGGGGGTTGTTCCTGTAGAGATGGCGGTGTGTTTGCAAGATTTAATTGGCAAACATTACTTTTCCCTGGATTCCTTAAATGGTGCCATCAAACAATTCCCATACAAATTTTCAGACAGGACTGACCAGCCACAGCCAATTCCAAAAACGTACGCAAGTAAACGAACAATAGGGGGAAACGGCCATGAGAATTGGGCCCTGTTGCGGCTCCTCCCACTCTTGATTGGCCATAAAGTGGGAGAGAATGACCATACCTGGGAAATTCTAATGTTGTTGAAAGATATTGTCGAATTGGCTTTGTCTACCCACTTTTCTGATGAGACTGTGGATTTCTTGAATTGCAAGATCTCAGATCACAGAGCATTACTTAAAGTGTTTCCAAACTTTGTGCTGCGTCCAAAGCATCACTACATGGAGCATTATCCTCAGCTGATCAGAATGTATGGACCATTGAGGAATTTATGGACAATCAGATTTGAGGGGAAACATAAATTCTTCAAGAAAGTGATCCGTGATGCACAAAATTTCAAAAATGTCCCCCTTATGCTGGCAAAGAAGCACCAAATGGCAATTGCCTATCACATGGATGCCGGTTCTTTTTTCAAGCCAAGAGTACAAATGGACAGGGTGTGTAGTTCACTTATCACGGCCTTTCCTGAAAACGTTCAGGAATATCTAGAGCTGCGGAGTCCTAGTTGTAGTACTGTGCTAGTTTCATCCAGTGTTTACATTGATGGAATTAAGTACTGCCCAAACATGGTGGTTTCAGTTGGATCTTGTTCAGGTTTGCCAGAATTCATGCAGATTGAGAAAATCTTGACGATCAACACTGACATAATGTTCCTCTGCAAACCTCAGACTGCATGGTACATTGAGCATTTGCGCTCTTATGAATTGTGCAGCTTACATTCACTGCAAGTTGTTCTGCCTTCTGAACTAAATGACCCCTTCCCTTTGGCAGCTTATAATGTTCGAGGCCAGTTCTATGTTACATTGAATTATTACATCTGCTGCTAAATTACATTCTTTTGTATTATGGCTTGTTCTTTTTCTTCCATTTTAGAATTTCACTTAGCCATGTCGATGATACTCCGCGTTATTGTCCACGACGGTGACATCAGAAAAGTAACCGTTCTTGAAAAACCAGCTGATGTTGATGCCTTGAAACAAGTGTTGCAAGAGAAGCTGCAGCTCACATACACATTCAATGTCCAATTTGAAGACCCTGACTTTAATCATGCATTGTGTAATGTCAGTCACATTAATGATTTGCCAGAGAGGGCAACACTGAAAATAATTCCTCAAGAAACATCTCCCTCCTCAAGTCAAGCTAGCACTGTACTTCTCTCAAGTTCTGATACATCAGAACAGTTGTCTGCTGAACGACAGCTTGAATGGCCTGAGGATTTTGAAATACCCAAATTATCAGTTAATGTTGAGTACCGTCTCCGTCAGGGAAACCTTGCTTTTATGAAGGATGGTACAACTCTTAATGTTGGAAGAGACATAAAACATGACATACTGGAAGCACTTGCTGGGGCCATGTACACCTTTAAGGTGTATCCAAGAGATGAAGATTTTGCCCAAGTTGCTGCATCTCTAATCAAAGCACATCCCTGTTTGACTGAACAGGGCTCCCCAACAGGCTCAGCTGGCTGGAAAAACAGCCTGAAATTTAAAATGGCAAACTATAGAACAAAACTCCGTAAATGTGGCTGTAGTGATGTTGCAGTTGGGGAAAAGAGAGGTGCAACCATGGCAACAAAGTTTTTTTTTAACGCATTTCAGACAGCAGAAAGTGCACCCCGTTTGTTTTCTTTATTTTACAATACCGTAAAGTTTTGTCGTTATTGTGAGTGTACACAAATAGAAGTAGAAAATGGCTCTGAGGGCAACTTAAATAGGCAGTTGGCTCCGCCCGTTTTGGCGGGCTGAAAAGCCATTTGTCTGTGCAGGTGTACAGACGTGAACCAATCATGCTTAAGTATTTTGGAGAAAACTGATTTTCCCCATAAGCGTCAGGAATAATTCTGACACAATGCTCATTCCTATTGTCTCAGGGAACCAAGGTTACGTTAGTAACCGGAACGTTATGTTTATGTATGATCTTATATTGCTTTCGAATCTCATGAAGTATGAAACAACAGCTAGTAAAACAAATTATTCTATCAAGTTAGCTTAAACCTACCCTTTCCATAAAATTTAAATTTACTGTAGTTTCATAATTAAAATACTTTAAAAACTGATGAAAACAAACAAGATTACTTACGGCGTCTGTTAAACTATGTAATACGATCTGTATGCCTTATCACTAGTGAAGCTTAAAAAGCAAGAAAAGTGAAGTAGAAGAAGAGCAGTAGGGCTGGGCGATTTTGCCAAAAAAAAAAATCTTCGATTTTTAAAGAAAAATTAGAGTTTCGATTCGATTTTTTTCTCAATGCACTTAAAAAATGACTGCAGACATCAGATAAAGTGTCAAAAGTGCAACTTTATTGCTATGATTGTCCTCAAGAGTTAAAATGCGTAGAATCCCAAAACAAAAAGTAAATGAGGCTCTGTCATTCAACAATTTCAAGCTTTAACCCAGGTTTAAGCAAAAGTGCAACAACTTCACAGTAGCTTAAATTTTCTGTTCAAGAAATCAGATAATTACAAAATTTGTAACATATAACATTACAATTAAAAAAATAAACTCTTCTCAGTATAGTGTGAATATAAAAAATGAAACATGCCTGTGGCAGACATATAGCCTGCTCAAAGAGTGAACAAATGTAAACTTTTATCTATAACAACGAAACACGTGCTTGTTAGATCTCTGAAACATTGTGCATGCTCATTCTAAACATTTTTTGCAAGAAAGATGAGCCTGTCCACAACCTCTGGCTTAAGGCAGGCCCGGTTGCAGGTAACTATTCCCCCACCCACACTAAATACCCTCTCTGAGGGGGCACTAGTGGCTGGAATAGAAAGATATTTTTTAGCCAGTAAGCTTAGCCTTGGAAAGTTGGGCTGATGCAGCTTCCACCATTCAAGAGGATCTGTGTCTGGCTCTATGTCTGGAATAAGGACATATGTTGCAAGCTCAGTCTCAATTTTTGTTTTCTCAGATTGTGGGTGTGGCGTGGTGGATGGTGCACTGTTTTTAAAGAAGGCACCCGGAGTCATTTTCTTTTTTGGTGGGGTGTTCTCTTGAACAGCTGAGGGACCAGCTTCCTCTGTGGTAGAGTTGCAGAGAGCAGAGATTTCAGACACCGCTCTTTTTTTGACAACTTCCAGTTTGCTAGCATCAATGTAAGTTGTACGGAACCTCGGGTCTAAAAGTGTGGCCATGTCCAAAAGTTCCTCTTTCTCCAAATCACAGTATTTACTTTCGAGGTAACGCATGATGTTAGCTTTGATTGTTTTTGTTAGCTCCAAATCTTCCTCCTCTGGCAGGAGGAGACTTGTTTTAAACAAATGCAGCACTGGTTTGATGCATGACACACTGACATATGATTACCCTGACAGTGCATCAGTGAAGTCCTGGAGAGGTTTCACTGCTTTGTTGGTGGCTTCTAATACTTCCAAATCTTGCCACGTGGGAACAAGATGATGCGTTTTCTTGTCCGCACCCAGGACACGAGTTATTGCCTTCTCTTGCTCAAGAAAGCGCTCAATCATCTTTTGACGAGACCCCCAACGTGTTGGGGATTCTGAGATCAAAAGATGCTGGGGAAGTCCAAGCTCAGCCTGCACCTCTGTCATGTCTCGCATTTTTTTCCAGCTGTAGGAGAAGGCTGACACAGCTTTTTTGCAGACCCCTATGGCCCGATCGATCCTTGGATCCTTCACACCATTCTCTGTAATAAATGTAAAAAGATATTTAGTATATTTTTTGTCACTCCAAACTATATATTTGATTACATGCGTTTTTAAAATTGTTTTCTACTTTTATCACAATTTTAATAGCTGTAACACAGTTTAATACATAATGTATAATGAATGCAGATTAAAGAAAAGTCAGGTTTATTTATGTAAATAAACTAAAATAAACTGTAAATATGAATTTATGTCTGTGTGTAAACCAGTTGAAATATATACCATGTTCTGGCTATTAAATTATGAGCAAACAGTACTTTACAATGTGCAAGTATGTGCACCTTTTTATTCTTACACCAACTCTTACCTATAGCGTTGTGGAGTCTGTGGCCAAAACACTGCAAGCTGGGCCAGTTGTTGTCCTTAAGGGCTTTTATGATGTTGGTGCCACTATCAGATGTGATGTAGACGAGTCGTTCCTCCGAAAGTCCCCAGGAGCTGAGAGCGTCTTTTAAGCCATGGGCAATTATCTCACCAGTGTGGTTGTCGGGGAAATACGCTGTCTGAAGGCAGATGCTGCGCAGAGTCCAACTAATGTTGATGTAGTGAACCGTCAGACTCAGATATGGCTGCATCGTCCGGCTGGACCACAGGTCCGTTGTGGCTGAGTAAAACTGCATCTCCTCCAGCTCACTGCGGATCTTTTCCCGAGTTGTATTGTACAGGTGAGGCAGCGCTACATTGGCGAAATACTTGCGACTGGGGACAACATACCTCGCATCTAATACTTTTAGCATGTGATTAAAGCCTCGCTTTTCGACAGAATAAATTGGAAGCATGTCTGTGGCAATATAAAACGTGATCGCCTCTGTAATCGCTTTCCATCGCGCTCCGTTCTTATAAGGCACACAGTTTGTAAAGCTCTCAGGAAGTGTAGTTTGCTTTTTAGCAGGTGTGCTAGAGGAGCCGTTTTCGCTACGGAGCCGGCTGCACTTCTCCCATTCTTCCCGATGTTTATTCCTCAGGTGCTGGAAAAGATTTGTTGTACTGCTGCTTCCAGTAGCAACAGCCTTGAAACATATTTTGCAGCAAGGCTTCGACTGTGTTTCGTCTGCTGCATCAAAACCAAACCAGTTCCAAATTACGGAATTACCTGTGCCTTTCTTTGGAAGTAACGTTAGTTCTCTGCTACACGATGCCATGTTGTTTTGACTGTGTTACGGTGGGGCGGGGGCTTGCTCATATCGCGCTACGGTAACGCACAAGAACGAAACGCGGAAAAGTCAGAAAAAACTATTGTGGCAAAAAACTCGAGTTTGCAAAATAAAAATCGTTTTAAACTACAAAATCGATAAATCGATTTTTTGCCCAGCCCTAAAGAGCAGTAGTGATGACATCAGCGATTTCAGAGGGAGGGGCTCTGATGACATGCCGAATGGCTGTTTCATTGTGACTTGAGATAGGGGGTGTGATTAGTAGGGGCGTGGTTTGTAGTACCACAGGTTAGACACACTTGGAGAGCACCACATTGGGTGCTTCTCAATATCCCTCCTTGTCTCCTCGCTCCTCCGTCCTCCATCCTATGACCCGGAAACCGATCGAGCTCAGCCATCTTGAAGGACATCTCAATTCTCTAATTGCACCATGAGGAGGCGAGGATCGAGGAGTGAGGAGGCTTCCAGAGGAGCTATGAGCGAGGATACAAGGGTGTATCCTATGCGGAAGTGCTTTATTGACTAAACGTGATGCACGTGTAAATTCTCCTCCCCCTTCACATCGGTCACAATAATTTTATAGTTATATAATTTTATTGCAGTTTATATATATATTTATTATGAATTTCTTAACCAAACTTCAACAACATAAGGGCATATCTTTTGAGCGCTGCTGATGACGCTGTAAAGTGATGCTCGAGTGATCAAGTATTCCAATGTATAAAAAAGATTTCATTCGATTCCTATGTCCTCCTTTCCTTTCCTTGCAGCCTTCCCCCGCGTCCTCCAGGGGGTGGAGCTGAGACGCGAGGAAAGGAAACGAGGATGCACAAATAAGGATTGAGAAGCACCCATAGGGTCCTATTTCATGGCTTGTTGTGATGAATAACACTCTAACATGTCAATAACTTTAAGTAGTACAGTGAAGTTTAAAAAATATAACACTTTAGAATATAGATTTGTAAAATGTGTGAATCAATGCGAATCGGCAGAAGATAGAATCTTGATTCATATGTAAATCGTTTTTTTCCCACCACCCCTATTCATCAACCAATCAGATTCATGCATTCAACAGCCCCCGTAGTATAGATTTATATAAAGCACACATTATTATTAACATTAATTAATTAATGAAAGTCAAACTCAAACCTCAGTATGTTGAGTTGACAGTTTGGACTCTTCAATCCAGCACAGAGCAGCTTCAGTCCTGAATCCTGCAGGTCATTGTTACTCAGGTTCAGCTCTCTCAGGGAGGAGTTTGATGATTGTAGAACTGAAGCCACAATTTCAGAGTGCGGATCAGTGAGATTACAGGCTGTTAATCTGAAGGGAAAAAAAGACTCTGGTTAAAAGGTTATGATCAGTCAAGAACCCACCACCCCACACACACATACAAATAAAAGTATCTATCACAACTTCGCTTGACAAAATTTCACTGAAACTTTGTGTAGCACACTTAAAGGGATACTTCACCCCTGTAAATATGAATGTGTATTTAAAATGGGTCAATTTAGTTATGGCTCATGTGGATGAAAGACAACAACTCCCAGAATGCACTTGTCCCTACTACTCAGCTTTCTCCACAGAATAATAACCTGTTAGCTTAGCTTCCAAAAAAAGATGGCTGTAACTATTTGTATATTCTGTGAGTGAGATCCCACCCTCTATGGGCAGGTTGAAAACATACGGATCTATCGCCTTCTACTGGCTGTAGTTTTTAGTTTCAATTAGAAGCACCCACTTACTGATGGCTGAGCGTAATGCGCATGCTCAAACTGAGCTTGACGACGTAGATGTGACGTGAGCAACCTGTCTGACAGTTGTAAGTCTTCTAGTAGCTGTGCCGAGAGAAATCTGAATCATTCCCTTCCGAATCTCGCAGAGACGGAGAGCGTTAGTATTAGCTGTCCATGAGCTAGCAGCAGGATACAAACCTCAGTATGTTAACAGTTTGGAGATGTTCAAGAGCAGGAAGGCCTTAGTTGCACCTTTATTTGACATTTCATGCACTTATATGTTCTTACAGTGTACTTACTTTAGAAAGTACTGGGTAATATAAGGTAACTGCATGGGTTAAGGTTAGGTCACGTTCTTACAGGGCTTTTCACACTGCAATTAACCACTGGTTACAGTCATTCTAAACCCCCCTTTTAACCCCCTTTTTAAAATAAATATTTTACACTTGTAAATTAGAAGTGGGTTTAGCTGGATTAGAGCCGCTTCTGCACTGTTAACCCCGCATTGCAGAGTGTGAAACGATACAGTGTTAGAATGTTACGGCTAGATACTTAGCAATGGACAGCCAATTGAGTGCCTCAAGTTCACATGCTTTGTTTGGTCACAGAACTTGATCTCCTATGCACTCTCTAATATCCCACCTTCACTAACTGCAAGTTAATCAATTACGAATTGTGATAGGATGGTAATTTTGTTCTCCAAAATGACGAGATTGGCTGCCTTTGATAAGGCTATTCTCACGTGACGGAAGACTACTATTCACTTTTATGAAGATCTAGCAACGACAATTAAGGAAAGAAGAAATACGGGACAAAAATTATTTTCTCATAATAATTTGGGACACTTAAAAGAGAGTTAAAATACGGGACGGTCCAAGGAAAAACGTGACGTGTGGTCACCCTATGCACGTGTAATCCATAGTGAGTTCAATATATTCAAGGGCCGAGCAATGAAGGGAGGTGTGTCGATTTCAAATATTGAGTGTTTCTCAGAAATCACTTTCTGCTACTTTACAGAATGAATGTGAAACTCAAACCTCAGTATGTTGACACCACAGTTTGGACTCTTCAGTCCAGCACAGAGCAGCTTCAGTCCTGTATCCTGCAAGTGATTGTTACTCAGGTCCAGCTCTCTCAGGGAGGAGTTTGATGACTGTAGAACTGAAGCCACAACTTCACAATGCTGATCACTGAGATCACAGGCTGTTAATCTGAAAAAAGAGATGATAATGGTTAAAAGGTTATGATCAGTCAAGAGCTTGGTCTTGTGTTAAGAATGGAGAAGCTTTTGAGCACTGGAGAGATGTTCAAGAGCGGGAAGGCCTGGGTTGCACTTTTATTTGACATTTCATGCACTTATATGTTCTTACAGTGTACTTACTTTAGAAAGTACTGGGTACTATAAGGTAACTGCATAGGTTACGGTTAGGTCACATTCTTACAGGGCTTTTCACACTGCAATTAACCACTGTTTATAGTCATTCTAAACCACCCTTTTAACCCTGGTTAAAGAAATATTTCACACTTGTAAATTAGAAGTGGGTTTAGCTGGATTAGAGACGCTTCTGCACTGTTAACCCCGCATTGCAGAGTGTGAAACGATACAGTGTTAGAATGTTACGGCTAGATACTTAGCAATGGACAGCCAATTGAGTGCCTCAAGTTCACATGCTTTGTTTGGTCACAGAACTTGATCTCCTATGCACTCTCTAATATCCCGCCTTCACTAACTGCAAGTTAATCAATTACGAATTGTGATAGGATGGTAATTTTGTTCTCCAAAATGACGAGATTGGCTGCCTTTGATAAGGCTTTTTTTTAAGTGACGGAAGACTACTATTCACTTTTATGAAGACCTAGCAACAACAATTTAGGAAAGAAGAAATACGGGACAACAATTATTTTCTCATAATAATTTGGGACACTTAAAAGAGAGATAAAATACGGGACTGTCCAAGGAAAAACGGGACGTGTGGTCACCCTATGCACGTGTAATCCATAGTGTGTTCAATATATTCAGGGGCCGAGCAATGAAGGGAGGTGTGTCGATTTCAAATATTGAGTGTTTCTCAGAAATCGCTTTCTGTTACTTTACAGAATGAATGTGAAACTCAAACCTCAGTATGTCGACACCACAGTTTGGACTCTTCAGTCCAGCACAGAGCAGCTTCAGTCCTGTATCCTGCAAGTGATTGTTACTCAGGTCCAGTTCTGTCAGGGAGGAGTTTGATGACTGTAGAATTGAAGCCACAACTTCACAATGCTGATCACTGAGATCACAGGCTGTTAATCTGAAAAAAGAGATGACAATGGTTAAAAGGTTATGATCAGTCAAGAGCTCGGTCCTGTGTTAAGAATGGAGAAGCTTCTGAGCACTGGAGAGATGTTCGAGAGCGGGAAGGCCTGGGTTGCTTTTATTTGACGTTTCATGCACTTATATGTTCTTACAGTGTACTTACTTTAGAAATGTTGTGAATTAATTAGAAGAGAAATGTTTAATTCATTATCTTTAGTAATAACAGAAACAGTTGTCATTTACAAGGTTGTTCAGCTTTAAGAAAAGTCTACCCATGATGCATAGTGGGCGAGAGCGCGCATAAAGAAAAAGAGATGAAAGAAAAGTGATTGACTTCATGTATGTGCGCTGTATCAATGTGGAATCCTGTTCGTGAATTTCAGTAAACAGTTCGTTTTACTTTAAATCAAGTCGTCAGTGGTCATTACTGCTTGTTAAGGAAGAAAAGATACGACAATCTTTGGTGCCAAAACCCAGGATAACTTGCAGGCAACATCCGAAATGGCGGAGCGACTTGAAAGACTACTCAGAAAACGGAGAGCTGTACGCGGATCCACGACGAGACTTTTGCAAGACATCGAAACAGAGGTTGGCAAAGAAGAACCGATCGTTGACAGATTATGTGAACTGTTAGCCCTGTTATCTGCAAAAGAGGAAACGCTGCTGAAGTTAGATAGCGAAACAGAGGAGTGTACAGAAATTGATGATTTGGAAAATGAAGTTGTTGATGCGGAGGAATATAGAGAGCGAGTCGTCAGCGCGAAGGCTCGCGTGCAGCGCGTGATGCAGAGAATCCGGGAAAGCACTAACAGCAGGCCGGGTGACGCAGTGCCGGTGCAGCGCGGACAAACAGTTAAGTTACCCAAGTTAATTATCAGCAAGTTCAGCGGTGAAATTAGCTTGTGGCAAGACTTTTGGAATCACTTTTGGACGCGCTGAGCAAAACAGAGAAGTTGAATTACTTAAAGACATATGTAACCGGCGCTGCTTCAAAGGCAATAGTGGGACTGATGTTGACAGACGGCAATTACGATCACGCGATCGATCTGCTTCAGAACCGGTTCGGAAGAAAGGATCTGCTCATTAATGCGCATATGACCAAGTTGTTGAATCTCTGCCCAGTAAAGAAATCACACGATGTCAGTGCTCTGAGACAACTTTACGATGAATGTGAAGTACAGATCCGTAGCTTAGAATCGCTGGGTGTTGCATCAGAGGCATACGGCAGCCTGCTGTGCCCTGTTCTGCTACAGATGATTCCAGACGACATTGCTCTCCAGTACAGTCGCCAAAGAGGAACCAGTGATGAATGGAAGGTCTTTGAAGTTATGGAATTTCTACAGAAAGAGATTCTGAGCAGAGAAAGAGCCTTGCAACTGATTAAGCCAGGCAATTCCAAAGACAGCCAGAGCTATCACAAACCATTTAAAAGACCAGACACACCAATTGAAATAAAGCTGAAAAAGCATCACATGCCATCAGCTGCAGTACTGCAAACCGCCAGTCAAAGAATACAGAACTGTCTTTTCTGTGACAGTGCAGCTCACAAAACAGAACTGTGTCCAGGAACTGATATTGCTGCACGAAAAGGAAAATTGATGAAACTAGGACATTGCTTTGTTTGTCTTAGGCCGAAGCACATTGCAAGATACTGTAAGGCCTAGGTGTGCTGTAATGTGTGTGGAGATAGACATCATAGTGCTGTGTGTGAGAAAGGAGAAACAAACACTTTAGACACTGACTACAAAGATTATGTAGTTTCTTCATTTACTTCACATTCTGTTAAGATGCAGCCCAATAAACAGACCACTGTGCTTCTTCAGACTGTAAGAGCATGGGCAGAAGGACCTGGTGGACGTAAAAGCATTCGTTGCTTACTGGATGGGGGCAGTCAGAGAAGCTTCATCATTGAGAACACAGTTAGAGCTTTAAAATTGCCTGTGACAAAGCAAGAAACGTTCACTCCTCATACTTTCGGCTTTGCTGCACCAGTAACATCAAGGCGCAACACAGTGAAAGTCGTTCTGCAAAGTATCTGGAACAAAGAGCAGAAGGTGGAAGTAGAAGCGCTCGAGACTCCTCAAGTGTGCAGTGCTGTGATGAAGATTCCAGGTGAGCACATCCAAGCAGAGTTGAAACGCAAAAGGCTTGCAGTTGGCAGACTACCCAGACCCCAGCACTTGTGATACAGAGTTGTCTATGCTGATTGGTGCAGACTATTATTGGCATATAGTGTCAGGCCAAGTGGAAAGAATCACAGAAGCACTTGTGGCCATTGAGAGCATTTTTGGAAGGTCAGTGTAGGGCCCAGTCACAATGTCCAGTGTTTCTGACACAGCATGCATGCACATTCAAATTAATGAAGACACGCTGGTCTCAGAACGTCTGAAAGCCTTCTGGGAAATAGAGTCCCTTGGCATTACCATGCAGCAGACAGACAGCCCTTGGAAGAGCTAGGAGATAAAAGCTGGTTCAGTCTGTCTGGGGGTGTGTCACTCTTCTGCACAGGGTAACAACTGTGTATTAGACTGCTCCTATTCTTGCAAGAATAAATACTTCTATTTTATAATTTGACTCTGAGTGTCTCTTACGCAGTGATGTTTGTTTGATGAATTTTTGCCACAACAATTTGGTGTCAGAAAAGTGGGATTTCTTGGACGTGCCTCCTGGACCTGAGATCGGACGGTGTTTGGCCACCTGGACTGAGTAAGTTCCAGCTCTACCTCGTAAACTTGAGAGAGAGAGGCCGACCGATGTCAGAGCCAGGAGGGTCGAACACTGGAATCAAAAGAACTCAAGGTGGCTCAGAACAAAATCTCTGGGTAAGGTATAATTAAATTCAGTTTAATTGGGGAAAGAGTGAAATTGAACCATATTGGCTGAGGGCTGTTTCTGTGGTACGTAATCTGAGATTAATTGAGATCTATTTATAGATCAAGAGATTTCATACAGATAGGCAACCTTAAAAACTAGTTGTTCCACCACGGAGCGAATTATTTTTGGGTGCTGAGGCTAATTAGGGGGAACCAAGACAATCGTAACAGATTTTTGGTGAACCATGATTAGGAGGGCACTAATAGTGCAACCCGACCGATTTGGGTTAAAAGAAAAATCGGGTTTGTTGGGGACGCCTAACAGATCAGGAAAACGCACGTTAAAGAGAAATCCACAGAGAACAGAGAAGCAGCCAATATGGGGATGTCTCAAAAGCAAGCTTGCGAAATTTGGTACACCGGTGTTTTTGTCAAATAAGATCAAAATTAAGGGCAGAAATGTATGATAGAGCGCCACAAGATTAAAGACGGTGCGGGAATCAGTTGAACAGGGCAGTGAGAAACAGAAAGGTTGTTGTGTCTGCGTTCAACGTGTGTAAAAGTGTGAAAAGACAATGAGTTGTTGGCTTGAAGCAGATCAAAGAGAACGGAGTCGATGTAGAATGTATTTCCATAAAAGGGTTTTTATTTTTCATCCATTAGATGGATGCATGACATTAGATGTCAGAATATTTTTTTGTAACAAGAGTTGAAGTAGCAAGCAGCAATAAGGCTGTCTTTGTGAAGGATTGAGATTTGAGTAATATGATATTTTTTTGGTTTCTGTAAAAACAGTAGAGATAAGTGGGACTGAGACAGTAATGATAATACTTGTTGAATCTGCAGACTAACCATTTTGAGAAGAAAAGATGTAGAAAATGTATGTTATGAAAATAACATTTCTGATAAAATGTATGGAACTATTTATGAACGCCTGTTAAGTCAGATTAAGAAATGGTATAAAAAATGAGGTTCAGATTAAAAATAATAATAATAAGGTATTGAGTATGATTAACAGGGATTAACATGATATAAAGATAATGAATGTTTCATTAAGCAAAATGGGGAACAATTCTATATTTTAGTGGTAAAATAAAGAGGGAAATTATGTTTATTTTTAGTTTGACAACCATTGTCTTTTGAACCTAAAGACCTAAAGAAAATTGTCTTTTGAACCTAAAGAGCTATGCTTGGAGTACAGCAACAGCGCGTGCTTATTCAGCCTGGCTTCCGGATGTTAAATGTGTACTTGCTATTGTAATCAGTGTTGTTGATAATACCGAATTAGAGAGATGTAAAGACATATTTTGGAATTCAATAATGTAAAATGTCGGATATTTTGTTGATATTAAAGGTACACCGCGGAACTTTTGCGGACGCTAGGGGCGCTAGACCTGTAACTTTCACGTCTAGCACCCCTAGAGGCCACAAGCGCCGCAGCACTGTCGCAAAAGTCTAGAAGACATCCACTTAATAAATGGACGGCCGTAAAGCGATACGTTCTCCAGGTCACATGACCTGTCCAACGACGGTCCGTCTTCTCCAAACTTACATAGGCGGTATTTCAAGAGGGCAGCCCCGCTCGGAGCATTAATAGTGTCAAACACTGTATATTGGCCTGAGGAATCATTTTAAATAACTCGTATGCATCAACTCTTTAGGTCACAAAGTCCGCGGTGTGGCTTTAAGTCATTGAAGGAAAAAAGACAGTCTGTTTTATAAAGGAAATTATGGGTTGGGGATCATTTTCCCTGGACAAGTGTGGTTGAAGTTAAACAGAAACTTTGTGAAAACAACTTAGAAACAATTTATGCATTTCCGTGCAGTTTATGAAAATGAATGTTCTGCCAATAATAATGATGAAGATTATGATTTGGCTATTGATTGAATCCGCCACTGGTGGACTGTAAAAAAAATCCAGAGAACGGCTTATCAGCTCTGTTTACATTCCTGATTGGGACACACGGCTTCAAGTGTGTGCAGTAAGTTGGAGCTGTTTGAAAGCTCACGGTGATCGAACTATAGGAAAGGGGACAGAGAATGTTTTAATTGTGGTCAGCGGGGTCATTTAGCAGTAACTGTAAATGCCCACTCAGAAAGGTGTAAAAAAAAAGTTGATGGAAGGTGAAAGTGACGTGTATTAATGTGGGTTTGAAAGTAGAACAGGATTTGAAGACGATATTAAAGTTTTCGTCTGAGAAAGAACTAAGAATGTGAATGCAGTGCTAAGTTAATGAAAGAGAAAAGAAAGTTGATAGATGGAAGTCGTAAGGAAATCCTTTTTTTTTTTTAAAAAGGAAAAGAACTAAAGTACCAGTAAATGTAAAATTACAGATAAGAAAAATATTTGTAAAAGTAAAGGTAACTAAAAAGATGATTGTCTTTTAATGAAACGCTTAAAAAAAGGTTTTGGAAGATCCTAATTGCAGATTGATAAACCCCTAGAAGAGAAAATATGGGAAAATATGGTCAGATAAAGTTGTAATTGAGAACCTGACAACTAAAATTTAGATGTTTTAATGAAACGTTATTGAGAACTAGAATAACTATTTGTATTTAAGATCAAATAAGCAGAAGCAGTAGCACTGGGTTGCTAACTCTAAAACATTTTTGTAGAAAGGGATCTGATTAAACAAACAGCTTGGTAGTGTTGACCATGAAGGAACTAGAAGCTGATGTTTTGGTTTCAAAAGATAATAAACTGCCAGTGTGACAGTCTCAATATGAGTGGAATTTGTAATGTCTAAATTCCCTGATGTATGGGCAAAAGACAACTATAAAATTATTTTTATATTGAAAACGTATGTAATTTCTAGCAAAGGTGCCTTAAGCTGGGCTAGAATTAAAAGATAAAGAAGATAAAGTTGAGAATGTTTAGTATGAGAAACAGTGTATGAGTCTCTCTCTCATTCAATGTCAGAAGGCTGTTATCTTAGCCTGTCATGACAATAAGCTATTTATAGAAAAGCACAGTGTTTCAGTTGAAAATTATAGACACAGAGGTGTTAAAGGAAATCATTGCCATTCAGAGGGCAATTTGTACTTAAATATTTTAGATTGTAAAACTGAATGACTTTAAAGAAGTCTTTAAAATAATAATGTAGACCTAAATGACAGAAGTGACATTTTTGTACTTGTTATTTTAGGACCAGTAACGTCTTTGTCTGATCTTAGCCTTCACCATGACACAGGACCTATGACCATGGCTATAGACGTACACTGAATAGACGGATGTGAATAAAGTTTACTGAGATTGTTGATTCGGACAGGTCTTACAGATTTGAGATTAAATACTGTTGTTATTAACCTGTCTCCCTTAACACTATTAGGCAGTCCAGATGGAGGTGACTCTTGAATGTGCCTTTCCTAAGCTCCAGAAAACAGCTGAGTTCTGTGGAAGAAAACTGATTGTGTGATGGGAAAGAGCGGTTACTAGTGTGTACGTGGCTACTCAAGGACGGGAAGATCTTCCTGGCTAGGGGACTTATACCTAACGCAGGGGGCGCGAACACTGGGCATCTCCGGATGGAGGTGTTAAAATGTGAGAAAGGTATGAGAGTTGGACGCTGATTACTAGAGGCCACTGGGGTCAGCAGGGCATTTAGAGGTGAGATGCGCTGTGATGAGTTACGGCGGTCTGACCCAGAAAATGTGAGTTTCCTCTATACCACTCACCAGAAAAAAAAACCCCGCAATTCACTGTATGGCTTGTTTTCAATTGTGACAAGTCTGATGGAAATTATAGATAAGGAGCTAATGAGAAATGTGCTTTCAAGAGCCAGCTGTGACCATGAGGTGATTGTCATTATTTGTTGGGGAGACAGTAACAAACCTTATTAATTTATATCAGGAACATGTTGGTTGCCTTATGGGCAAGGAAAATTATAGAAGTGTTGATTTTGAACTAATATGTCTATAGGATGGTTTTAACTCCTGAAGATCATTAGACATGGTGGTGACTAAAGATTAAGATTTTTTTTGTAGAGTTTGGATAACAAAGGTTAGGTGAATTGAGAATTTATACAAGTATTCAAACTAAAGATAACCTTAGAAATGCTCATAGCATAATGTATTTTAGATTATTGTAATGGTTCTAATTTGAGTTAAACATTTGTATATTAACATTTGTGAACTATTAAGGGTTCTAGACTATGATTAATTAAGTTTCAGTCTTAGGAGGCTGTTGAAAAGATTATTTGTGAATAGTGAGAGAGACGCTGAGTGGAGGAAGGGATTTGGTACTCTGTCTGTCTTTTTGTTATCAGGCCTAGTAAGGCAAGCTTAAACAAAATAATGATAATGAACCAAAACAACCCAGCTGACTTTTCTAAAGAAAAATGAATAATGAACAGATAGAACATTTGAAACGGTTTTAGAGGCCAAATTTCAAAGATGTAAAATTATATAAAAGCTACAGGAAAATGTGAAGTTTAAATCTTATTGAAACCTTAAATATTATACTTTTAGAGTTAATATAAAAAAAGCGAACATTGGAAATGAGCAGTTGACGTGTGTCTAGCATGAGTGTGTGTGATGGGGGCAACACTTTATGTCTTGTAGGTGTTAGTTTAGGGCAGCTTTTTGGCCTGAATAGTGAGTATATTGTGTCTTTAACGTCTGGAGAGTTTTATCATTACAGATGGGTTAAGGCAAATGCTGAGTGAATCTGATGAAAAGATGATAGAGAACATGGGACGAGCTTTAAGTTGATTGGTCATCAAGATCTGTCCGGTAGTAATTACTTTTGTTATTTATGATGTGGATTTGAATTACTTTCTGGATCAGTTTAAGTAGTTATGTAAATTGGAATTGTGGAGTTGTATATCGCCGTCCATCGTGGGTTGAAATAAAAGAAGATGTTATAGATTTGACAGCAACAACAAAGATGTGACACATTGGCTAAGTCAATATCAAATTATGCAGAGAGCCATTTATGATTATTGTAAACAGGAGGAGAATGTTTTTTTTGACTGACATTGACCAAGTCTGTACAGCACGAACTGACCTGATAAAAGAAACTGTTGATGACTTTAAAAATGGTTGTAGAGGACTCAGTTGTGAGACAAAACAACAGGCCTGAAAAAAGCAGGATACGCGGTTAGACTGAGGGCCGTTCCCCTTCAAATACTTCGATAAGAAAATGAGATTGTGGCTTTAAGTGAAGAATGTAATATTTTTGTTTCAGAGGCAGAGAAAGATGTCTGGAGGAAATGTGTCTGAAGGACAACGTTTGGGTTAGTGTTGATGGCAAACCTTATCGAAGACACTATGTTAAATGTTATGTTAAAGGGTTAGTTCACCCAAAAATGAAAATAATGTAATTAATGACTCACCCTCATGTCGTTCTAAGCCCGTAAGACCTCCGTTCATCTTCGGAACACAGTTTAAGATATTTTAGATTTAGTCCGAGAGCTTTCTGTCCATCCATTGAAACTGTATATACAGTATACTGTCCATGTCCATAAAGGTAATATAAACATCATCAAAGTAGTCCATGTGACATCAGTGGGTTAGTTAGAAGTTTTTGAAGCATCGAAAATACTTTTTGGTCCAAAAATAACACAAAATAAGACTTTATTCAGCATTGCATTCTCTCCCGGGTCTGTTGTCAATCTGCGTTCAGGACTCCGCAGTGACGCTGCTGACGTAAGACGCTGATGACGTGTTATCTGGTGCGCCCGAGCTACGTTTACAGTCTGAGGGAGACGCACGCTATATTCAAGCTATTCTACATTGTTTGCGTGGATATCATTTTTTTAATGGTGCGTAAATGTGCATGTCGCGGATGAGACACTTTTACAGCGTGCGTTTCCCTCAGTCGAAGCTCGGGCGCACCAGATAACACGTCATCAGCGTCTTACGCCATCAGCGTAACTGTGAAGGATTGACAACAGACCCGGGAGAGAATACAATGCTGAATAAAGTCTTATTTTGTGTTATTTTTGGACCAAAAATTATTTTCGATGCTTCAAAAACTTCTAACTAACCCACTGATGTCACATGGACTACTTTGATGATGTTTATATTACCTTTATGGACATGGACAGTATACTGTATATACAGTTTCAATGGACGGACAGAAAGCTCTCGGACTAAATCTAAAATATCTTAAACTGTGTTCCGAAGATGAACGGAGGTCTTACGGGCTTAGAACGACATGAGGGTGAGTCATTAATGACATTTTCAATTTTGGGTGAACTAACCCTTTAAATTGATGATCGAGTTGTGTCGACCATCAAAAGGGGGATGCTTTATGTTTTATTAGGAATAAATGTTGGGAGAACACTAGGGGTAATTGGGTAAAAGCCCTGAAAGAAGCCATTCTTCTGCCTAACAAAAATTGCTGTCTGGATTGTTTCAACAGGAAACGGCAGGGCATCGAAGGCCGTGGCAGCACAGACTTTACTATCTGACAATAACCTAGAAATTTGTTTTCTTTACAGAGAGCATGCAGGATTGGGCTAACTGTCCTGGCCTGGGTTATTATTGTGGCAGAAAGGTGCTACACCTTGTACAGAGCATAACTTAAACAATTTTCCTTTTGCAGAATGTCAGGATGGATTGCATCAAGCTGAACTGATTCTGCTTCCAAATGTATGAATATTGACTTGTTAACGTAAGCAAAGTGGATATGTTTTTTTTCAGGGGAAAGGGACTCTGGTGCTATTAACCCTCTGGAGTCTAAGGTGTTTTTGGGGTCCTTGAGATGTTCTCACATGCCCTGATATTTGTATTTTTTTCAGTTGCTTATAAACATATTAATGGCAAAGGTGTAATTACACTCTATTTAGCACAAACATGGCTATCATAATATGTGAGCAACATGTATGTACATGTTTGCATTTTTGAGAGAATATTATTTATGCGTGGTTATTCAAAAAACTCAAACTTAAATGTTCTGATATAAGACCACAAACGACCAACTTCACATATTCCCACAATACTTTTGACTAATGGATCTTGTCGGCTAGAGTATTTACTTCAAAATGATCTGAAAATCATCCGGGCTAATCGTTCACATTAAACAATAGATTGATTTAAATTTTGTAAGACACTTTTTGTTTGGAAAGGCAATATGCAGGTGGGCGTGAATGATCCAACAAGGTCATGAATAATGTCCTCATTCCCACCTGGAGAAGACAAAGAGCTGCTAATGCTGCATACTAATGAGCAATTCATAGGTGTCACTGTGGCTACAAGAAAAAATGCAAAGACAACACACACACATATATACATAGCCTACATACATATATATACCAGTATATATATATATATATATATATATATATTACTACATAATTGGTTCAGAGTTGGAAACATCTTGAAAAAAGTGTATTTTTCCACAAACTGTATGCTTGCAAATTGTATAATATCCAAGGTAAACATTTCTAATTGTGCAGTTAATTCTCATTCGTATTTTCAGAAAGTTTTGGATTATGTAGGCTATCCTCTCCCCAAATTTGTCACTAATAAAACACAAAAATAATTTATAGAGAAGGCTTATATTGACCTTTTAAGATTTTGTTTGTAAGTTACCTTGTAAATTAGGTTTTGATGTGGCAGTATAAGCTTTATAAATAATCTATCCAAAACGAAATGTTGTCTTTCATATTTCGTCTGTAACATGTGGTCTTTTATAGCCTACTATATATTAGGGCATAAATGTTAATTTGCAGTTTAATATGTTGCTTATACAAATACATTTTATTTAAACGTATTCAGTCGATTTTTACTCATCTCAGTAGGCAATATAGTTTGCTAAAAGCGAAACTCGCGCGAGCTGTAGTAAACAACAGCATGCGCCGTTCATTCATTCAAACACAGAAACGCGATTCAAATATAAACAGTCTTTAGCGGTTTACAGACACCATTTCATATCGCGATTAGAACAAAGCACTTACTGATGATCTGCAGCTGGACCCGTTGTTCGGCTACTCCAGCACGTTTGAGGTAACATTTCCAGGATTATCACGATATTATTATTCCTCACAGCGAGTGTGTTGTCCAGCTGTTGTGGGCGTTGACTGGTTTGCGTGTGTTGCTTCAGATTAGAATTTGAATAGCGCGCGCGCTGTCGATGGGCGTGTCACATTAGCGGAGTAATGAGCTGGCAGAAAGATAATGAGGACGGCTGATCTCTCGCTCTTTATATATAGATTACATAAACAGAGAATATTTCTTTTATTTTTGAATTAGATAATTTAAAACTACACACTTAAATGATTATAGAGATATATATCTCATGTCTGAGTGAATAGTATTCGCTGAGTTTTATTTGAGTTTAGAGAAGTGCTTCAGAAAAAAAGTTCACGGAGACGGAGAGGCAGAAAGCACTCCCTGTTTACTTTCTTTATTTTACAAAAGCACAATGTTTTATTTCGATTGTAAGTGGACACATAAAAAAGTAGACATTTAACAGATTATTTTTTCATATTTCTTAAGGCTGTATGACCAAAACTGACTGAGTATTTTAGGTCTATTTTGCTGCTATGTAAAAAAAAACGAGCAAAACGCGCCTGCGCGTTTGCCGACCCCAGGGGGTTAAGCAAGAAATGTCTAATGATAATTGAAAATGAAATGAAAAATAATGATTTTTGAAAATTCCACAGGTCACACCAAAAGGAACGAGGGAAAGACAAGCGGTCACTAACAAAATACTTAAGGTCTCCATTCACAGGTGACAGCAAGCAGGAAATGGTTCATTCCAGTGGGGGTGCGGTGGTGATCTCAGGAGATCAGTGTGACACCTGGGTCCAAGCCGCTCACCTACACCAACAGGCCGCAACCATCCCATGAGTCCATGGGGTGAACGAGATGATCAACACGCCTGGAGGAGGATGTGAACCAACTAAAGGTTTAAGAATGTGGTTTTGTGATGATTTTGAGGATTTTATCCGATTATATTGAAATAGGGCTTAGTATTGATATTGGTATATGACAAATGATTTGATTGGTTACAGAGAAGATCTATTAATTAATGTAAATTATGGGGATTATTATTGAAGCTTATTACGTAGAACCACTGCCTGATTGAATTAAAAGTTAAAGGTACAAAGAACAAAATATGGTTAGGGAAATGGATATGGGGAAAATGTTGAATGTGTAGGAGTTATGATTGTATGTGTTATTCTGATAAATTTTGTTATTCATGGGTGAGAAAACTGGAATGTCTGTTCAATTGGTGAAAATGACAGTCTATCTGAATGATGATGGGGATGAACAAAATTATGCAGATGATTCAAGTAGAGATTACAGTTAAATGTGTTGATGTTTTCTTTTTCTTTCTGAGAACGATTGATATGTAAAGAAGGTCAAAAGCAGCAGTCATCCGTGGTACGAGATGGCGTACAAGGACAGGGTTTTGAAACTGAGGGATTTTTTTTACACTTTATGATTTGAATACTTCTGTTTGTTTTCCTACTGTGCTATAACTACTTTTTCCTTACTAGTGTGACTGCGGTTTAGCCCGGCATTAGTAAACATGTTTACTTGCTTGCTAAATAATTATGGGGCTTTCCCCAACAAAAACAGCCTTATGCTTCTTCATTCTAAACTTTTTCTTCACAGGTTCAAGGAGAGTGATTTTTTATGATATGATGTAATGACTTGAACTTGCATTTATTATTACTATTATTACAAATGTTTGATTAATCAGTTATCAGAGAATGATAAACAGAGAGGAGTTGTGGTGGCAATTTTATGATATTCAGTGATTTTTTATGATATGATGTAATGACTTGTACTTGCATTTATTATTACTATTATTACAAATGTTTGATTAATCAGTTATCAGAGAATGATAAACAGAGAGGAGTTGTGGTGGCAATTTTATGATTTTATGAGAAGACCTTGGAAGAGCTAGGAGATAAAAGCTGGTTCAGTCTGTCTGGGGGTGTGTCACTCTTCTGCACAGGGTAACAACTGTGTATTAGACTGCTCCTATTCTTGCAAGAATAAATACTTCTATTTTATAATTTGACTCTGAGTGTCTCTTACGCAGTGATGTTTGTTTGATGAATTTTTGCCACAACAAGAACTTCCACAGATCCACCGCATACACATTCCTCGTTGGTATGGAATAAAATCAGTGCACAGACACGACGCACATCAACTCCATGTGTTTTGTGATGCAAGCGAGAAAGCTTATAGTACTGTTGCTTACCTGCTGCGAGTAGCTGATGATGGAGCAAAGACCACATGCCTTGTTGCTTCAAAGTCCAGAGTAGCCCCCCTGAAGAAGATCTCACTGCCTCGTCTTGAGCTGATGGGAGCAGTGATTGGAGCAAGACTAGGAAACAGTCTGTTAAAGCCTCTGAATATGGAGCTCAATCAAGTTCATATGTGGACGGATTCGATGATTGTGCTGCAGTGGATTCGCAGTCCAGCTCACAAATGGAAACAGTTTGTGTCCAATCGAGTGTCAGAAATCCAGTCTTTAACCAATCCTGCAATGTGGTCTCACTGTAAAGGCAAGTTCAATCCTGCAGACCTTCCCAACAGAGGTCAGACTGCAGCTAACCTGAAGGAAAGTGAACTGTGGTGGAAAGGACCTTCATTTCTGACTGCACCGAGTCTATTGGAAGAGAGCAATGAAGACCAAAGCGATGAAGATGTGACTAGTGAGCTAAAGCCAGGTCAGCAGATCATCGTGCAACAACGTGCAAAAGAGAATGGAGCCTGTGCTGGATTTACTGAAGTACAGTAAGCTGAAGCGAGTTCTGCGAGTCACCACTTGGATCAAGAGGTTTGTGCACAATGCAAGTTCAAGCTCCAAGATGCGAGGTGAGTTGACTGCTGATAAAATGTTTGAGGCTGAGAAGTGCTGGATAAAGGTGACACAAGATAGCAGCTTTAGTCATGAAATCAGTTTGCTGAAAGCTGGTAAGACCCTGAAAGCAGATTCAAAAATCAGAGACCTAAACCCGTTCCTTGGTAAAGATGAATTGCTCTGTGTTGGAGGCAGACTGCAACAGTCAGACTTTAGTTACAGAGAAAAACATCCATGGATTCTGCCCAGCAAAGACAGATATTGTGAGCTGCTGGTTCAGCACAATCATGAATTTATCATGCATTCTGGTCTGAGAGACACACTAGTACAAATTAGAAGCAGATACTGGATTTTGCGAGCCAGACAAATTGTGAAAACTATTCTGTCAAAATGTACGGTGTGCAAAAGATTTAAAGCAAAGCCTGCACAGCAGGACACTGCTCCATTACCACGAGACAGAATATCAGAGACACCCCCATTTGAAGTAACTGGCATAGACTTTGCAGGTCCACTGTATGTGAAGAATGATCGTGCACTATGCAAGGCTTATGTGCTGTCACTAGAGCAGTGCATTTGGAGCTGGTTTCAAGTCAGTCAACAGAAAGTTTCTTGTTAGCACTGAAGCGATTTGTCTCCAGAAGAGGGCTGTGCAAGGTCATATATACGGACAATGCCAAAACCTTTAAGAGAGCAAACCAAGACCTTAGTGAGCTGTGGAAAGCCATCAAAGATCCACAAATTCTGGAATACTTCTCAGGGAAGGGCATCACTTGGCGTTTCATTGTAGAACGAGCAGCCTGGTGGGGTGGATTTTGGGAGAGGCTTGTAAGGTCTGTGAAAACGAGCCTGAGGAAGGTGCTAGGAAAGGCATCGCTCACCTTTGAAGAAATGTCTACACTCCTTGCAGAAGTAGAGGCCACACTGAATTCCAGACCCCTCACCTTTGTCCACAATGAGCTCGACGAGCCGCAGCCACTAACACCAGCACACCTTCTGGTGGGTGAACGACTCCCTTCACTGCCTCCAAAACCATTTCCGGCAGACTATGATCATCCCACTGTGAGTAAAGAGGATATGACAAAAAGATGGAGATACAGGAACCGACTCATGACCAACCTGTGGAATCGCTGGAGGAAGGACTATTTACTGGACCTGAAATCTGCACATTCCTGCAACACACAGAAACCCACTGAGTTGAAGATGGGTGACATTGTTCTCATAGGAGATGCCAACATGCCGAGACAAACCTGGAAATTAGGAAAAATTGAAGAGCTGTTTCCAGGCCGAGATGGCAAGGTTAGATCCTGTGCTGTTCGCACATCCACAAGGACTGTGTTAAAGAGACCCGTTCAATTGCTTTATGCATTAGAGATTTAAGTTGATGAACACTTGTTCATGGGGGGAGGATGTTGTGAATTAATTAGAAGAGAAATGTTTAATTCATTATCTTTAATAATAACAGAAACAGTTGTCATTTACAAGGTTGTTCAGCTTTAAGAAAAGTCTACCCATGATGCATAGTGGGCGAGAGTGCGCATATAGAAAAAGAGATGAAAGAAAAGTGATTGACATCATGTGTGTACGCTGTATCAATGTGGAATCCTGTTCGTGAATTTCAGTAAACAGTTAGTTTTACTTTAAATCAAGTCGTCAGTGGTCATTACTGCTTGTTAAGGAAGAAAAGATACAACAAGAAAGTACTGGGTACTATAAGGTAACTGCATAGGTTAAGGTTAGGTCACATTCTTATAGGGCTTTTCACACTGCAATTAACCACTGGTTATAGTCATTCTAAACCACCCTTTTAACCCTGGTTAAAGAAATATTTCACACTTGTAAATTAGAAGTGGGTTTAGCTGGATTAGAGACGCTTCTGCACTGTTAACCCCGCATTGCAGAGTGTGAAACGATACAGTGTTAGAATGTTACGGCTAGATACTTAGCAATGGACAGCCAATTGAGTGCCTCAAGTTCACATGCTTTGTTTGGTCACAGAACTTGATCTCCTATGCACTCTCTAATATCCCGCCTTCACTAACGGCAAGTTAATCAATTACGAATTGAGATAGGATGGTAATTTTGTTCCCCAAAATGACGAGATTGGCTGCCTTTGATAAGGCTATTCTCACGTGACGGAAGACTACTATTCACTTTTATGAAGACCTAGCAACAACAATTTAGGAAAGAAGAAATACGGGACAAAAATTATTTTCTCATAATAATTTGGGACACTTAAAAGAGAGATAAAATACGGAACTGTCCAAGGAAAAACGGGACGTGTGGTCACCCTATGCACGTGTAATCCAGTGTGTTCAATATATTCAGGGGCCGAGCAATGAAGGGAGGTGTGTCGATTTCAAATATTGAGTGTTTCTCAGAAATCGCTTTCTGCTACTTTACAGAATGAATGCGAAACTCAAACCTCAGTATGTTGACACCACAGTTTGGACTCGTCAGTCCAGCACAGAGCATCTTCAGTCCTGAATCCTGCAAGTGATTGTTACTCAGGTCCAGCTCTCTCAGGGAGGAGTTTGATGACTGTAGAACTGAAGCCACAACTTCACAATGCTGATCACTGAGATCACAGGCTGTTAATCTGAAAAAACAGATGACAATGGTTAAAAGGTTATGATCAGTCAAGAGCTTGGTCCTGTGTTAAGAATGGAGAAGCTTCTGAGCACTGGAGAGATGTTCGAGAGCGGGAAGGCCTGGGTTGCACTTTTATTTGACATTTCATGCACTTATATGTTCTTACAGTGTACTTACTTTAGAAAGTACTGGGTACTATAAGGTAACTGCATAGGTTAAGGTTAGGTCACATTCTTATAGGGCTTTTCACACTGCAATTAACCACTCGTTATAGTCATTCTAAACCCCCCTTTTAACCCTGGTTAAAGAAATATTTCACACTTGTAAATTAGAAGTGGGTTTAGCTGGATTAGAGCCGCTTCAGCGCTGTTAACCCTGCATTGCAGTGCCAAACTTGCGGAGTGTGAAACGATACAGTGTTAGAATGTTACGGCTAGATACTTAGCAATGGACAGCCAATTGAGTGCCTCAAGTTCACATGCTTTGTATGGTCACAGAAACACTGACACCGAGTCTGAAATCAAATACGTCCCGACTATATAGTATGCAAAAAACTGTACGTTAACAGAGCAGTATGTCTGAATACATAGTATTTGAAAGTCGCCGGATGACCTACTACTTCTGGCAAGATTCTGAAGTACATACGATGGACACTTTACCCATGAGGCCAAGGGAGAGGTTTTATGAATGGCAGTGAAGCGACGTAACTGGCGCTTGTAGGTCACATTATAATGACAACATGGCGGATGTAGTACGTCCAGATTCCATTCATACTATACACATTCATATTCGGAAAGGCACAAATAATGTGTTTTTTACAAATACTTATTTTGAACAAATACTTTAAAAAATATTTGTATTCGGGAACAAAAAAAAAAAACTTTATATAAAACAGCTGCGTTTCCTCATGAGACCGCAGTGCATGCCCGGATGAGTGAGTGAGTGACGGACACAGGCTGCTCCACACAGCAACAGAGAGGGCTCAGCTGAGCGAAAAAACACTTAACTGCATCACTATTTTTGTTGAATAGATTTTTGTAGCTTAACTGGGTTCCTGAGGCAGTTTATAACTTTCGGGAAGTGGAGTTTGATCGGGAGATTATTCCATTACGCTGCATTATTGACGTCTGCAGTCAGGGGCTCTCATGTTCGCTCTGTTTAGCTGTTTAGCGCGGTAATTTACTGTCTATGGGTAATATAGACAATAGGCTGTTGATAGAGTAACGTTAACGTTCGGTTAAAAAGGTTAAAAATGCTTGTGTAGTGTCGAATTGTATGCACGTGTGGGAGTTATATGGTGCGTTTAAGTTACTCTTGTCTTTTGCAGACAGCAAGATGTAGGCTGTAGGCTTCATAATGTTCACAATGGTATTTTATTAGTTGTTGGTTTAACCATGGATGAGGTAATGGGTGTTATGTTTTTTTTTTTAAATTACGTTCCTTGTTTCATTTCTGGATTTATAGAAAAACATCAACCAATATGGCATATCCATAATTATTATAATGGATATAATTCAAGAATACTTACACTATAACGTAAATTAGAAGTGTAACGCAAAAAAGGATTTTTACGCCTATTTTGAATTTTACTCGAATACAAATACAAATACTTTCCCCCCCTCAACAAATACAAATATCGGCTGCTTTGCACACCCCTAGTGCTGATCTACCCGGCGGGACACGAGTTGGCATGCGTTTGATGCATGTCTCATAAATCGTTAAAAAATGTAAACGTCTGGGAGAAAGAGAAGAGCAAACATATCGATAGATCTGAATAAGAGTGACGACGCAAAAGAGCTAGGCTAGAGCTTTATTCTGTATGTTTTTCTGTGCGAACACACACACACGTGACCCGAAGCGTGCAGCCCTGCACATAGACGGCTATACAGAGCTCTCTTTCGCATCTGAATGGACAAATACACACAACATTATGTCTAAATGTCAGTTTTGGAGAGTATTCACGTAAACACAGTCGGTTATGTCTTTACAGAACGTACAGTTGTGAGAATATCGGATGTGCATCACAGTGCAATTGGATCTCCACACTCGGTCTTAAAGTGACAGTTCGTAATAAACGTAATGCCGTCTGTACACTTAATATTGATCAAACAACTGCTCTTTAATAGCTTTAATAAGGATTAATTATATTTAATTTATACAAATAAATATATCTGCTTGAAAGAATAAAGAATGATGCATGTAAGTTAAAGACTGCATAATCATTCATTGAAGAAAAAAGAAGAAATCATTCTACTTTAGGAGAAGAGTTTTTATTTAATTTTAAGATATTATTTTATGTCACAGTGCTAAATCTGTGTCTGTATTACATGTTCAAACTTTAAAAATGATTCATATTAACAATAGATGTTTTCTACTGGAATATATAATGGGTTTGGAAATTTTAGAGAAATTCTAAATTAATGCATTACAATTTAACTAAACCCATTCGATTTTAGTCGACTAAATCTACTGCAGATTTAGTAGACTAAAATCTTATTGTATTTCGTCGACTAAAACTAGACTAAAACTAAAACAATTCAGATGACTAAAATATGACTAAAACTAAAATGGTATTTTAGTCAAAAGGCTATGATTAAAACTAAATAAAAATTTGCTGTCAAAATTCACACTGGCGATAGTCATGGTTTGAAGGATAGACGTGGATTATTTGCAAAGTTTATAATTTGCTCGCTTTTAAGTCGAGTCAGGCTTTATTATGAGGCGGCTGCCTCCGTCAAATTTCGCCTCAACAAATTAGGCTAGTGACAAATGGTCAAAAAGTGCTTTAGCTTTTGAGATACCCCTACCGGAGGTAGAACTAAACCAAATAATGTTTTTCCTCATCTCTAAGGTCTCCCACATATGGAATGGATTCTTGGCTCAAAATATTTTACTGCTAAGATTGTTAAATTAACAGATATTGTTATAAACCCCAAAACCAAAAAAGGACTAAAATATAGGCTGTCCGTATGGGAGTTAAGGTATATAAACTAGTGCAGATCAATCACACAAGCTCTGAGAGCTTTGAAACTTGACATATTTGTAGTCAGGAACATGCTTTACCTACTAGAAAAGCCTGGATGTGAATATATTGATGTATGGAATAAATAGAGACATATAAACACATACCAAAAATAAGCGGACATACACAAATTGAATATCTATGCAGAATGTTTTCATTTACTTTGTGGTTGCTTTGCCAAGGATTATCATATAAACATATATGATGGCTTGTTGGAAAGGTGGGGTTGTGCTGAATCCAGCAATACCAAATATGTAAATATAGCATGATAAATCTGAGTTTTCTGTCACTCAATGTGTGAGGTGTCTAAAATGAAAAGAAAATGGAACACTGACATAATTTAGTCCAAAGCCCATTATCATTGGTGAGAAGAATGTTGAGAAATGAAAATATAAGATACATTTAATAATGAAACATTTCACATGGCACCTTGAACTATATGGATACAAAGATTGAAATCGAAAGATAACACCTTACCATAGCACAAACAGGAGACCAGGAGTCAGGATTGGAGTTTCACCTTATTAATGAGCCTTTTAATAAAACTATAACTTAACTTCACACAATACAAATTAAATTACTGTCTTAAATCAAACAACTGGAAATCTAACAAACTCTGTGCAGGTTAAGCCCACTGAAAGACACTGGCATTTGGTGGCATCGTTGCAGTTTCTGTCTTTACAGTAGAGGTGGGTGATGTCTCTAACTTCTTTAGGTGCACCTTCTGGAACATCACAGGTTTAATGCACCCATCTTCTCTGAGCCTCCACCCTCTACCAACTGGGTTCCAGAGAAGAGGTTTGGCCAGGTGGCTGTGACGCCACACTGCTGTTTGGTACAAGGCTCTCACCACATGTTGCTGGAAGGCATCTTCTGTTGGTGGTAGATTTGTTTCTGACAAATCTGTGGTAGATGCCATACAGAAGATAATGGAAGCTGTCGAGCAGAGGCAGTATCCCTTTGATCTTGATAGCATTCATGAGGAACTAATCAACATCGCAAGTGGTCAGGTTGCATCTGAGAAAGTTACAAAAGACCTCTCAAGCTTCCTCCAAGATGGTGCGAAGCAGAATGCCATCTCTATTGAACAACTCTGGCAAAATCAAAAAGAACAAAGAGCTTCTGGGAGCCAGAGAAAAGAAACCAGTGTGCAACCTTCAAGGACATGAAAACATCAGTTGGAGTCAGCATTAGGGATGGGAACCGAGAACCGATTCTTCTTCAGAACCGGTGCCCAGTGAATCAATTCCTTGGAACCGTTAGCATGCCTGCGTATCGATTCCGCGTATCGGTTCCGCTCGTTGCAAATGTGTCATGACGTCACACACGCGCTGCGTTGTTTTGATTCAGAACGCGGCAAACATGGCAGAGGCAGAAGTTCGACGCAGAAGTATAATGAGGCTTTTAACGGGACGCCACGTTGCTTTCCGACCAGCCATCGCGTGCTGTCTCACACACATTCACTCGCACACATACATACGCTCTCACTCACTCTCATGCGCGCGCGCACACACACACACTCGCGTGCACACACACACACACACTCGCGTGCACACACTCTCTCGCGCTCACTCACTCACTCACACAAACGCACACATGCTCACTCACACACACGCGCGCGCACATACACACTCACTCACTAGCGCTCACACACTATCTCGCGCTCACGCACACACTCTCGCTCACTCATTAGCACACACACACACACACTCTCGCGCTCACACACGCACTCTCGCGCTCACTCACTCACACACAAACACACACATGCTCACTTTGAGAAGTAGCTCAACTATACTTTTAGATTTGTTCTGAGGTTGCTACACATAATTTGTGTATATGTGCTCTGTGTTGTGTCTTCTGATCAGATATTAAAGCGAGTTAATTAAAACAAACAAATTTGTACTTATTCCCTCACCCAATGAGAATCGATAAGAGAATCGATAAGGAATCGGATCGATAAGCAATATCGATAATGGAATCGGAATCGTTAAATCCTTATTAATTCCAATCTCTAATGACCATCAACACTCAGTCAAAGATCTTGAAAGACAAAGAAGAGGCACTATTCACACCAGTAGACGAACACATATCATCACAGGACAAACAAGTGTTCCAAACTACAGAAAATACCTCAGGATCAGCGGAAACAAGGCTGCTCTATGTAGCTTTGTCAGCACCTACATTGCCAGTACTGGGCCAACGATAATTTCTTCAGAGAACACGGTCATCTTGGCAGGTGGCTTTGAAAATGGTCAGGAGGTTAAGAGGGTTAGCAAGTCAGGCATTGACTGCTTGGAAGATCTTTACAGTGACCAGGAGGCGGCTGACACGAGGCTGGTGTTACATGCAATACACATTGCACAGTCACATTCTCGTCTAATTGTCAAATGTGATGATACAGATGTACTAGTTTTGCTTCTGTACTATTCAAGCAAAGGGATGTTTGGATCCTCAGCAGTGTTTATGCACTGTTTATGCACAAGGAAAGATTCGACCCTATATGTTTAATCGCTCAGAAGCTTGGAGCAGTGCTTTGTGAGTGTTTACCTGCATGCCACGCCCTCATGGGTTGTGACACCACAAGCAGTGTGTACAGAATTGGGAAGGCCACTGCCCTCACAAGACTGAAGACCCATCTTTGTGAGTTACAGGAAATGACCAAATTTGGACTCTCTGGTAGCCTGGAAGAGGCTTTGCCTGTGGCAAGAAGGTATGCCCTCCTCCTGTATGGCCAAAAGAAAAAGGTGGATGGGCATCCTTGCACCAACCTGGATGAGCTGAGGTACACACTGGCATCTACCACAGATTTGTCAGCAGCAAATCTACCACCAACAGAAGATGCCTTCCAGCAACATGTGCTGAGAGCCTTGTACCAAACAGCAGTGTGGCGTCACAGCCACCTGGCCAAACCTCTTCTCTGGAACCCAGTTGGTAGAGGGTGGAGGCTCAGAGAAGATGGGTGCATTAAACCTGTGATGTTCCAGAAGGCACCAGCACCTAAAGAAGTTAGAGACATCACCCACCTCTACTGTAAAGACAGAAACTGCAACGATGCCACCAAATGCCAGTGTCTTTCAGTGGGCTTAACCTGCACAGAGTTTTGCTCTTGCCCTTTCCCAGACTGTCCAAATATGACCCACTTTGTCACTGATGACATTGTGGATGAGTGACAGTGCTGTGTTGCAGATATGGGGAGCTGATCTCAGAATGGCTACCAAAAGCAGTTCATGTTCCAAATGGTTGCTGCTAGAAAATAAACAGCCCGAGAAGAGAGGACTCATCCCCCCTCTGAGTGTTTGTTTTGTTAGATTGACATTTGTTTGATTTAAGACAAGATATGTAATTTAATTTGTATTGTGTGAAGTTAAGTTATAGTTTTATTAAAAGGCTCATTAATAAGGTGAAACTCCAATCCTGACTCCTGGTCTCCCCAGCAGGTACAAGATATAGACTCCAACGTCGGTCAGACGTTGGATTTTGGTTGAAAATGAAAGTTGGGTTAACGTCTAAATCCAATGTTTGTTTGACGTCAAGCTCCAACATTGGACAGTTGTTGAATTTTGGTTGGAATAAACCAAACCAAAAGGTGAAATGCATGGCTGTACACTTATAACCAGCTTCACTTAAAACTAACCAGAATTACTTTATTTAATTTCCGTTTAAATGAAATCATTATTTTGTATTTTAAAGTCACCATGATGGTGGTTAGCGTTTGCTTTAGTTTTAACATAACATTTTGTGTGGCTGCTATAACTGTGTGTTTATAAAGCATAATGGTTGTAGCTAAAGAAGCCATGAGATCAGGTGACATTGGCTGTTTCTTGATGATGATGATGATGACGACAATGTTGATATTATCATGTACTTGCCTGAATCCCTGATCTTTTTAAGTGTCTAATGCTTTGATTAAATAGGACTTGTTTTAATTTTGTATTATTCATGATATAATTTATTTGATTCTACAGCATATCAAGCAGTGTTGTTTATCAAATAATATACTGAACTTTTATTGCGTTGTTAAATGTTATTTTTAAATCAGCCTACTTCAGTGTGATATTTTACCATATTATCATGCTTAACACTGAGAATTGTAATAATTGTAATGTGATGATCAGATGCAGATATCTAAATCAGAGAATATCATAGGTTTGGGCGGTTGGCGGGTGGATTATTTATTTTTAACAGCGGATTCGGGGGACTCAAAGTGCAACAGATTAATGACATTTTGGTCATATAGACAAGTCCATATAGACAAAAAACTTGATAACAGTCGGCAAATATATAATATGAGGATGCACAATGCAAAAGCCTAAACGTAAACAGGTTGCATGCAGCGTTCATCCAATCAATGACAATAACACCACAAGTATGCAAATAAGAACATTAACCCAGGGTTTAGGAATGTACAGCATGAAACATCAGTTTATAAAAACCCAGGATTAATTGTTAACCCTGGGTAAATTATGATCAGTGTGAAAGTTTACAATGACCCAGGGTTAACAATTTCAAGTGTGAAAAGCCTTCTTGTTTGTCAATAATTAGATATAAGACAGATAGTTCTGGACCTTGATTCTGAATGGTTGAGCCGTGTCCTAAGCCGTAGTAAATCACTCTACAAGGACTCAAGCCATCCAAGCCACATAAAGTTTTCAGTGATCTTATCACGGTTACACTCCCATAGCATTAAGGCCAAGACTAGTAGGCTCAGAGACAGTTTCTGGTCAACCCTGTTCCTGGAGTACCCACAGCACTGCACATTTTCAAATTCAACTCATCAGGTAGTTAGTAAAGACTCCAAGACCTCTAATATGTGTGTTAGATAAGAGAGACATCAAAAATGTACAGTGCAGGGATGCTCCAGGACCAGGGTTAGGAACAACTGACCTAAGTTAAGATATGTCTTATTTTAATTCATCCTCTCCGCAACTAGATATATGAGGTAGTCTAATTATAAAAGTGTGATTTATAGACCAGGAAAAGGAATATATTTATCTAAAGATGCTCAATCCTTATCCAGTAAATTATGAACGATGGAAAAGTAATGTAAATTCAATGGTTGAAAAGACTGTAATTGCTGAAGAACATTCAGGTTTTAAAACTTCAGAAATTTAATTACTTGGATTTCAATTACAATTACAAATTAAAATAATTATTTTAAATATTTTAATCTGTAGACACTTCAAATTTATGTAAATGAAAAAGCTATTACAGCGCATTTAGCTAAACTATTAGCCTACATGAGAGGTATTATGTTCATATTTCAAATCAGTTGATATTATGTTCATATATTCACACTCACAGAGCTTTTCTGCAGTTCCTCAGAGCAGGTAACAGTCTCCTTTGACCATCCTTTGATGATGTGATCTTTTTAGGGTCAAACTCATCCATCACCTTTTCTGACATCAAGATCATGTTTGCCAAAGTTGAACATTGTGCAAGAGAAAGGTTTTTGTTACTTGTTCCAGATTGTAAAAACGCCTGCATTTCTTCAACAAGAGAACTATCCTTCATCTCAATCAAGCACTGTGACAGATTCATCCATCTTTCAGGGCTGACATTGTCTGTTGTGTTTTGTGTTTTTTTAAGGTTGTGGATTATTTTCTTGATGCTCTCTGGGTTGTTCTCTGTGTGAATCAGCACATCCTGTAAGAGTCTCTGATTGGACTCCAGCGAGATGCCATGAAGGAATCGAAGGAAAAGATCCAGGTGTCCATTTTTACTGTTCAAGGCTTTATTCATTGCTCCCTTCAGAACCACATCCAGAGAAAGGAACCTTTTCAGAACTTCACTGTTCTTGTGTAAATAACAGTAAAACACATACAGTGCTGCAAAAAACTCCTGAAAGCTGAGATGTACAAAGCTGTAAACCTTCCTGTGATAAATCACAGATTCCTCCCTAAAGATCTCAGTGCAAATCCCAGAATACACTGAGGCGTCAGTGATGTCTATGCCGCTCTCAATCAGGTCCTCCTCATAGAACATCACATTGCCCTTCATCAGCTGATTGAAAGCCAGTTCAGCAAGTTTCACAATCACTTCTCTGTTGGACTGCAGGACTTTCTCTGGATCTCTCTCTTCATACTTCTGGTTCCTCATACTAGTTTGAATGAGGAGGAAGTGTATGTACATTTCAGTCAGAGTTTGAGGGATTTCTGCACTGAGATCTTGTTTCAGGAGGTTTTGAAGTACAGTGGCTGAGATCCAGCAGAAGACGGGTATGTGGCACATGATGTGGAGGCTTCTTGCTCTTCTGATGTGTGAGATGATTCTGCTGGCTTGATGCTCATCACTGATTCTCTTCCTGAAATATTCCTCCTTCTGAGGGTCATTGAATCCCTGAATTTCTGTCACAAGGTTGATGTATTTTGAGGGGATCTGATTGGCTGCTGCTGGTCTGGTGGTGATCCAGATGAGAGCAGAGGGAAGCAGATCTCCTTTCATGAGGTTTGACATCAACACACCCACTGATGAAGTCTCAGTCACATCAGAAACTTTCTCACTGTCTGAAAACATCAGTGTAATTCTGCTTTCATCCAGACCATCAAAGATGAACACAACTGTACACTCATCATAAATCTTTGAGTCCAGATCTTCAAGTTCAGGATGAAAGTCCAGCAGAAGTCTGTGAAGACTGTACTGACGATCTCTAATCAAGTTCAGCTCTCTAAACGGAAGCACAAATATGAAATCTACATCCTGATTGGCTTTTCCCTCGGCCCAGTCCAGAATGAACTTCTGCACAGAGACGGTTTTTCCAATTCCAGCGATGCCTTTAGTAAGAACAGTCTTGATTTTCTCTTTCTTCTCTCTTCTCTTCTCCTCATTTCCAGGTTCAGGTGAAGGATCAAAGATGTCATTGCAGTTGATTGGAGTGTCTTGGAGGGTCTTGTAACTTTTCTCCATCTGTAGCACCTCATGTTCTTCATTCACTCCTTCACTCTCTCCCTCTATGATGTACAGCTGTGTGTAAATCCTGTTCAGGAGGGTCTGATTCTCTTGTAGTTTGATTCCCTCAAATAAGCTCTCATACTTGTTCTTCATGCTGGTTTTGTGCTGGTCTTTGACTCTCTGCAGATCATCATGCACTGGCTGGTGAGAATCGAGCTGCAGGGCTGCTTCTGTGTCATGATGACTGATGTGTTTCTGACAGGAGGAGGATGTGCTGGTCTGACAGGACACATCTCTGATCTGGTCAGCTCTCCCACCACTGCAAACACATTAAGAAGACAAACAGAAAAAACAAAAAACAGAAAAGACCTTTGTGAACAAAGAAAATATTTAAACATGTTTAATGTGAAAATCACACATGTAGAAATAAGTGTTTTCTCTTTCAGACAAATTTCTATCTATTGTAATGTGATATGATTACATGCAATTAATTAATATGTAAATGGCGACTGATGACACAGATTGTATAGACCCCTTTTCAGTTAATAAACATCATGATGTTTTTTGTGGGTGGAGCTTAGGTGGAGGCAGAACGATCCCTCTGGCCGCTTCACTAACGCTAGTTAGCAAGTTTTGTTAGCTTGTTTTTTAACAATGACTGGAGAAAATCCAATTTTATCTTAACCTTTATGCCTCATTATATATTTTACGACGTTGAGTGCATTAAGGGACAAAAATGTCCAATCTAAACACTGCCATAAAACAATTATATATTTTAAAAAAATTCCACTTTCATTGAGTTAAATATTTTAACCAACATCAGTCCGGAAAAAAACTACCAAATATTTATTTATTTTTCAGAATTTTAACCCCTTAAATGCCATTTGTTTACATGATGCCACTGTTTTTATCGATGGAAAAAAACATAAAAAAATGTAAAACAATTGTGTACTACATGCTAGGTGGATTTCTTGGGAGGGAATTATCACAGCCTGGTATATGTCCATGATTAGCAGCAACATTGATTTTTACGCATTTTTATTTTTTGTGTTATGTCAGATAAAATAAAAAAAATCACACTTAGCGCATTACGGACCAAAAATGGTCACATATTAAACACTGCCTAAAAATATTATATATTATTATTATTTTCCACTTTTACTAAGTTAGATCTTTTAACCAGCATCAGTCCTCATCATAACTACCAAATATTTATTTAATTTCAGGATTTTAACCCTTTAAATTCCAGTTTTGGTGACGATACCATCAATTTGTATAAGAGGACAAAACACAAAAATGCAATTATTTTCCATACACTAAATGCAAAGAGAAAACTTTAGCTTTGGATTATCACAGTCTTGAATATGTCAAAATTTGTAAATGCAGCAGAAATAATGTTGCCCCTAATCTTTGTGTTATGTCAGATTTAAAATAAAAATCACACTTAGCGCGTTAAGGACCAAAAATGGTCACATATTAAACACTGCCTAAAATATTATATATTATTATTATTTTCCACTTTTACTGAGCTAAATATTTTAACCAGCATCAGACCTCATCATAACTGCCAAATATTTATTTAATTTCAGGATTTTAACCCTTTAAATTCCAGTTTTGGTGACGATACCATCAATTTGTATAAGAGGAAAAAACACAAAAATGTAATTATTTTCCATACACTAAATGCAAAGTGAAAACTTTAGCTTTGGATTATCACAGTCTTGAATATGTCAAAGATTAACAGCAAAATTATTTTTGGTGCATTTTTATTTTTTGTGCTATGTCAGATTTTTTTCCAAAATCACACATAGCGCATTAAGGACAAAGTTGATCCTATTTAAACCCATTAAAATAAAAACATTTGAACCCACTGTCATAATATCATAAAATCATAATTTCTATTCAAATATCCTGTCATGACCAAGCCTTGGGGTAAAATATTTACTTTTTACTGTTTTCCACCAGTTGGTTAGTCTGGCTAACGTGGAACCACATGTTCATTTTCTCGTATTTGAGGCGTGGTGTACGAATGCCCAGAGCCGTTTATTGGGCGCTACGAAGGTCTATCAAATGCGCCTGTACGTAGCTCATAGCCAATCGTTTCAATTATACCAGATGACGTATGTAGAGCGACAGAAATTCAACAAGGAAGAAGACGATGGGTCATAGATTTATGTGTACACGATGGTGTCACTGTTCAGCGACTATTGCCGTTTGTCCAAGACAAACATGAGGGTAGAAGGTAAATCTGCAGTGCACATGTTGATATAAACAAACTGCTTCTGTGTGTCGCATAGACGTCGTCATCGCCCTGCTGCTTCCTCCTTGTTCTGTGATTGGTCCCCTCGCTGAGGTGAAAATCTAGTCCATGGTATCCAGGCTTAGCCTGGTAATACCAAACTCTGCTACTTCGCTTTGCTTCATAGACAGAGTCTGACATGGCATCATTGAAAAGTGTTTTCTTTATCGCGGGGGGGCGCTCGTCTGAAGTACAAAATCATTGGTTACCCGTAAGCCAATCACATAACGTTTGGTTATGACGTGTGTTATGCGCCAGCTCAGCAGCATCGAACTGCCACTATAAACACATTATAAATAATGCGAAAACGAAACCATCGAGAGAAATACCGGAGTGAACATACGGTCGTTTTCGATTTCCCCAATCTCAAACTCGGCGCTTAGCGTCTACGTAACGGCTCTCAGCCCGCCCTCTGTTCGTTGATTGGCCGGCTGTTTTCAGGCCGGGGGAAAACTGAGAGACATGTCGATGTCTCAGACTAAGTACAGAAGCGAAATGAAATTGAGCGGTAGTACGAAGTCTGACGTAGTCAGGCTAATCCAGGCTGCCTAGCAGCGTGAATAAAATCGAGCTGCGCGCAAGGCATCATGGGGAAACCCAGGCTACCAGTTGGTACCATTTTTCATATAATTGACATAATGCAAACATCTGCAGTATTGCAAACATTTTACTAGGTGACTATAACCTGTGCCTGTCTCCCTACACATCAAAATTTGCTCTAGAAAGAAAGCAAAACTACAAGATCACAATGAACATGATTTTTTTTTTCTAAATTCTATTGCACATACACGCCTACACACACATCCTACACCACCGACACACACACACACAGAGAGAGGGAGAGAGAGAGAGAGAGAGAGAGAGTATAGACAGAAAGGGTAAAATATGACCTTCAGGATATTATGATTTTTGTCACTCGCCTAAACACCATGTAGGGCTGCACGATATATCGAAATTATCTAAATATCGCAAATGTGCATATCGCGATATGCATATCGCAATGGTTTGCGATAAATTAATAATTTGAATAATACTTCAAAAAGTTATTTATAGTCAAAGTTTTAGGTCGACGCAGATAGAATCTGACGCAGATGTTAGTTGTGATATGCGTGCGTGTGCATGATAGCGTCCGCGTGCATGATAGCGTCCGCATGCTCCAAGTCTGATGAAAGACAATCAACCAGCCGCTCTCATAGCAAGCTAACGTTAATCTGATAAGATGAGCCAGCCCGAGGCACCCGCAGCTGCTGCCGACGATGATTTAGTACCAAAACGAAGAAGCACCTCAAAGATATGGCAGTATTTTGGTTTAAAAAAAGATGACCACATGCAGACTGGCAACGCAAAGGGGAAACACTACAAATCTATACAGTCACCTCAAAACGAAGCACAACAATTTATATCAGCTAACGTTATGCTCGGCAGAAAAATCTTCAAGCACAGGTGAATCAACCCTCGTTCATGAACCCAAGCAACAATCCATAGCATCAAGCTTTGAAAGCATAACACCATATCCTGCAAGTTCTCAGCGTCATAGAGAGATAACAGAGCAGAGGCCATTACACTATTTGGCAAAGGATATGGTTCTGATCGCCACAGTCGGGAAACCAGGTTTTGTGCACCTGACGAATACCATAGACAAACGGTACAACATTCCCTCTCGGTCCTATTTTTCACACACTGCCATCCCCCAAATGTACGTGCATACTCGCGACCTTGTCATGTTGGAACTGAGAGATGTCGAACACTTTGCATGTACAACGGACCTCTGGTCCAGTAGGACAACAGAGCCGTACATTAGTTTAACGGTTCATTTTATTGACAAAGACTTTAAAATAAGAAGTCTGTGCTTATGCAACATAAAAAAAAAAAAAAAAGTTAATGTTATGCAACATTAAAAAAACTGCTTTTCACTTTCACAAGTTGTAGTGATTCTTTCTTTTCCCCGAAATAATGTGAAACATTTATTTTGGTTGTATAATTTTTTTCATACAATAAAAAAAAAAGAAATATCGTATCGCATATCGAATATCGCATTATTTAGGAAGATATCGCATATCGCATTTTTCTTCAATATCGCACAGCCCTAACACCATGTATTATATTTAGGCCCTACACACACACACACACACACTTTTGTCAACGCAGACACACATTGCTCTCAGACATCCACACCAACTCAGAAACATAATTTTAGATCATTGAGCCATTAAAATGCTTCATAACACCTTCAATAGTGCCCCTAGTGGAAACCAGGAAAATAACGTGCATTTCCCCCCATAGGGAATACCTATGTAGTGACGTCATCTGGTGAAATACACTATATAATGCAAATATAATGCTTTTGCTTCAAAATGAAAGGATGTTTCAACATAAGTCATGATTCATGTATTAATGACGGCCCTGGCTTTAAACAACGTTTTAATGGGTTTCAATGGGCCATTTTTGGTCATTATGGTGCTAGGTGTTCCTATTTGATCTACACAGTGTGTGTTATACATATTATGCAACATGGGATCAAAATTTGTAAATTTATCCAAAAAGTCACAATTTTGCCAAATTACATACCATTTGCATTAAAACAGCCAAAATGGTCAAAGAAATTAAACTGAAAATGACCAAAAATGGCCTAATGCAGCATGAAGGTTAAAGTGCAAGGTCACGGTCCAGGACCAGAAGTAATTTGATTAAATTAAATACATTTTCTCATGTAATAATTCATTATTTCATCTGACTCCATAAATTAAAAGGTTTTAATGAAATCTGTGCATCATTAAATGTGAGCGAATGTTTGACTATTCTTTTTAACTCGATTTAAGTCGATTAGAATAATATCAAATGTTTACAATTTATTCGGCCAGGTAAATGTATCACGCCAATTGCATAATCAGTTCAAAGATAATAGACACAAACATCAAATGCTCTGTAATAAAGAGAGGAGATGCAATACCTTGACATTATAAAATACATGATTATAAAATACATGATGTGAAGTGTTTTGCTTACACTTCGCATCACGGGCTGGTCTGGGTTACAGAATCGTGCAGAGCCTCTTGTTTCATTTCATTATATAGACAGAAAGGTCCTTTGTCTTCTCAGGGACTGAGTGCTCGCTCCTCAACCAGACTGCCTAATTTCTCCATTCTTACAGTTAAAGTGAGAGGATTTCTTTCTTGACTTCCACTTGTTACTTGTTACACATGTTAAATAGCTATAGCCATATGATATGTAACATTTCTGAACCTTTGTGCATTCTGTGTGAATGTGTCTCTCACCCTACATGATGATACTCACACAGGGTCAAAGGTCACTGCTCCATCACTGAATTTTGGGGGATATTGCCTCTTCATGGACACACAGTTGGATACTGGAGGAGCTGCTCTCTTTCTCTTCCTCTTGTGGATACTGAGGAGAAAAAACAGAAATATTTTAAATTGTTTCTGTGGAGATTTCTTTGTCTGCTCCATTAAATAAATTATGGGCAACACAACTGGAATTTATAGAGCAGTATGTGTCAAGTCAAGTCATCTTCATTTATCAGGCATGTGATTGGCTAAGGACAAAAAAGCAGGAAAATATACTGAGACCATTTAAAATGTAGGCAATGGCTTATAAAGAACCTTTCTTCCATATCCACTTAGGTTTCTCAGCTTGCCCTCTAGCATTTGTGTGGTCAAGGTAACGTTAGCTTTGCATAAAAAAAAATGGTTATCATTCGCATGGCTACTTTTACTTTTATACTTTAAGTACTTTTCTAAGTCTGTACTTTGGTACTTTAACTTGAGTAAAGAAGTTAAATCAGTACTTCTACTTTTACCAGAGCATTTTTAACACAAGTATCTGTACTTCTACTTGAGTACGAAAAGTGAGACGGGCTATTTTCTTTAGCGGAAGCAATATAAATCGTTTTTAAATAAATAAACTTCTTTTAAAATCAATATTTTGTGTCAAATTATTGATTTATTTGGTAGGTAGCCATGTAATAAGCGGGATAATGTAGAGTTTGTCTTAAATGTGCTTCATGAGGCACACACGTCTTTTGCTCTCTCTCTCTCTCTCCCTCTGTCATGCACGCGCTACGCCGTTTGGACTCCGCTACGCGGTTTGGAGCTAAGTCTCTGCGCGCTCACTCGCTCACTCGCTCTAGATTCCGGGAGAAACTATTTGCGGCCATCAGTGAGCTATATATTTAAAATAATTATTAAAATATAATTATTGATTTTTCATTAGGCTATTTTTTGGTGCCCCCTCAGCACTCGGTACACTACGCACAGTGCGTGATGCGCGTGGTGGGAGTGGCAGGGCTGAATGAACCTTATTGAAAAGTGTTACCGTTACCATCTCTCTCTCTCTCTCTCTCTCTCTCTCTCTCTCTCTCTCTCTCTCTCTCTCTCTCTCTCTCTCTCTCTCATCTCTCTCTCTCTCTCTCTCTCTCTCTCTCTCTCTCTCTCTCTCTCTCTCTCTCTCTCTCTCTCTCTCTCTCTCTCTCATGCACGTGCTACGCGGTTTGGACTTTGGAGCACAGTCTTGGAGCACAGTCTTTTTTACAGATCTGCATGATACACGTAGGTCACATTTTCTGGTCAGAAAATCCAGAATTCCGGATTAATCCAGAAAAATCACATCCCTGATTTATATAGCGCTTTCAACAATGTAGACTGTTTCAAAGCTGCTTCGATAAACGTACAATCCAAGGCAACAGATTGTTCTGGTTTTATAGCGGCTCCCGAACAATGCCACTCTCCAGCCAAAGCAAGTCCCGACTGATTCACTTCCGTCGAAAGGACAACTTGCCACCAAATCAGGGGCCGCCAAGACGACACCGCTCTCTCCACACAGACTTCAAACGCGAACCCGTGATAAACACCGATGGCGCTCACGTGCGCATCAAGAATCAACTCCATAGTTATGTGCGCTTGAATATATGTGCGCATGTTTGCAATTCTCTACAAAACAAGCCCAAACAAATCACCCATCCCGCCTACAAACTTGATACAGAATTTTACTCTATTCTATCACCACGGGGTAGGTACGCGAATTTTCCACAATGCTTTATCTGTAGCATTTTATCACTACGGGGTAGATCCGCGAACCCTCCACAACGCTCCATGTGTATTATGCATCGTTTTAGAGAGAAAACATGTTTTATTAATGGTTGGGTAAACGGGTGCATTTGATTTTATTCTCCTCTAAACCACTAGATGGTAGGGGTGTAAATCGGGGCCTTCATGACGATTCGATACGATACCGATTTCTTAAGCCAACGATTCGATTATTTTCGATACTTCAGAATTCCCCGCGATACGATTCGATTCGATACGATTCAATGCTCGATATTTTTACATGATGATATCTATTAAGTTTCAAAATAAATCAACAAAAATAAATCATTTAATTAGCCTTTTATTGAGAATACAGAAACAGTATTCTATCTATTCACATAATAATGTGTATGTTACACTATAGCATTTGTGCTCAATGCACTGCAAATGAACAGAAAATAGAACAGTTACTGCATCTACTACAGTTACAATAAAGTGCAATCAGATAATTTGTAATAAGAACAAAAGTCTAATGCTTACAGTGCAGGTCTACTATGGCCAATTAGCCTACTGTATTTACTGAAAAAAAAAAAAAAAAGACTGACCTCAGATGTGCGGAGAGATTCGACGTGTTGCTGCAGTATCTTATCTCACACTGACAGTCTTTCTCTTTACAAACGGCAACATCTCTTACCAGTGCTCCATCTATTTTCCTGAAGCCAAAATACTTCCACACCCATGACTTGACGCCTACTGGAGTGTGTAACGTTTCACTTTCATTGCCAGCTCGCTCTGACGGTTCCATCGCTCTTGAAAGTCAGACTCAACAGTGTGTGAACTGTGAACATAAACGTAATGCGCGCGGCGCATGAAGCAGTGTGACGTAGAAGACAATAATGAGGATATCGCCACCCGCAGCTTGGGAGTAGGTTGCACGCATATGTCGGAGTGGATGCTGAAAAATGACAGGCGGCAAAATAAGCACATTAATCGATATTCTTGCGGGCGCAACAATGCATCGAATCGCCGGCTGTATAATCGATGTATCGATACGAATCGATTGATATTTACACCCCTACTAGATGGCACAAAAAACTAAACATCCATGTTTCAAGATGCACATGGAAATTTGGCTGATCCTTCATGCGATCGTGAAAGGCAGCAGTGCAACGTTGATTCTGTGCTAAATTGATCAAATATTTTATTGTTTTTAAAGTGTTATTGATTTAATTAGCCATTGAGAATCGCTAAAATTACTGAATAAATTTTGGGGGGAAAATATTCCCCACCAGTGCTTAAAAAAAAAAAAAAAGTTAGCAAGCCACTGCCAGTGTTTATTATAATTTTCACAAAAATTTCATGGCCCCCAGAATATTTTGTTGTGTGAATCTGTGCATGCAATATATTAAAAGAAAAATATATTGAGGCAACATCATTCATCTGAACCAAAGAATGCTAACATTAATCAAAATAGCTATGTGGTTTTGTGCATATAGGAGACAAACATTATCTGTTAAGCTGCTTTTAAACAGTTTATATTGCAAAAAATATATATAAAAGGAATATTGCGGGTTCAGTAAAAGTAAAGCTCAATCAACATTTGTGGGATAATGTTCATTACCACAAAAATACCTATTTTCTTTCAAAAAAAAAAACGCAACGAAAAAGAGGGATGGATCAAGATTTATATTTGCTCTATCCTGAAATAACATTGAACATGTTTGGATTTGGTAGAAGGTACTTGGTCTGAGAAGTTTGAGAACCTCTGAATTGGTTTTTAGGAGTGGCAACTACTTATTGTAAGTAACGTTTATTTATAGCACCTTTCACAGACAAGGAAGGGTCACACAGTGCTTTATATAAAAAAAATTCAAATAATAATAATACTACAAATATTGGAGAATTTTGCAAATATTTTCCAATTGTCATTTTTCTTTTAGTCGAACTGACCTTCCTAGTACTAAGCTTTAATTGCAGAGGTCACACAGATGATTTTCAGCAGGCATCTGAAAGTTTAACTGGTTAGGGTCCTCACAAGCAACAGTTTTACAGGTTTTCTTATAGAAATTAAAATATAAGTGGGTAAAGCTTATGAATTAAAAGTTGAGCAGAATGAAAGTTAATGCTGTTCAATGGTTTCTGAGATTAGTGGGTTTATTATTTGAGTCACATTTACTCATCAGTTCAGTTCAATAGCAGTGCAAAGTTCATCAGTTATGAAGAACTCAATTCAGCAAAAGAATAAGCAGATCAACAGAAGTTATTCAGCTCAAGTCAGTTTAATGTGGATTCACTTCAGTTCAATAAGTGTCAATGTTCCAGAGATCATCAATTCTGAAATAAATTCAATTCACCTATAAAGCAGATTGTCAAAGACAATATAGTCATTATCCAGCACAATTTAGTGCAAGCTTTTGTATGGAAGTACAGATGGTACTCAACCAGAATGCCTATTACCGCCGCGACAGGCACCGCGGCGAAACTACCGCGGTAAAAATAATCCAGTTGCATTTCAAAGTCATTCGCGAAATGACCGCCAGGTGGCCAAAGGGACATTGTGCAAAACAGCAGCTATTGCCGTATTTTGAAATGTAAGCGGGGTTAATGTCAATTAACAGATGAAATAGGCTACTATAGAACATTGTTTAGGACAGAAAAAAAGAATCATAATTTAAAAATAGAGACGAGAACAATATAGCCTTTATTTCATATTGTAGCCTAGACGTCGGTGGGCGACATAAGCCTATTGCCCGTTGGGAGCAGCGTGATAAAATAATAATAATAACAAAAATAACGAACAAAAATAAATTAGGTGCAAAGAAGCTGATTATTTGTTTACTACTCTATTGAGGAATGAGACGAATGATGAGCGCTTCTCTGGAACATATTGGATAAACCGGGCATTTCTAAATGAGTACATTCATGGCCGAGTGGTATAACTTACGTATCGGTCATTTGGATGACACGGGTTCGAATCCCGTACAAACAAAGATTATTGTACATTTTATATTAGCCTATTAATGCATGTCATAGCCTATTATTAATGCAGACAATCAAACAAACAAAACATTTTTTTTTATACAGGATAGCCTTTTTTTTTTGGTTCCTATATAGAGTTTGTAAAACATGGTTTTAAGCAAGGTGCGATTTGCCAGGGGGAACGGGGATTTCCTTCTGGTCTAAACATCCCTGCTTCTGCGGAATTATTTTAATCCCCCCTCCCTCCACAGTAACCAATGCTATAAATTACTTCACCAATAGACCATTTAAAATATATAAAATAAAGATATGCAACAGGCACGTTTAAACGACAAACAATAAAATCAGAACCAGTTTCAGTTCATGGTTCCAGTGCTAATGCATGCACGGCTTTCAAAATGTCACAAAGCGTTTTGAGATTATTTTGAATGAAATATTGAAGTTTATAATTAAGTATTTTGGCACACCAGGCCGAGTGCCATTGTTCTAAAGTCGGGTTTTATTCTGGCATGTTGAATTAATGTTCGGCAGACGCGGCTGCGCGTTCATTTGGATTTATTTTTCTCATAACAGACAGCTATAATAACTTAGGCCCTTTATAGGCTACTCCGTTGTTTTTTAGTCATACAGATCAGAGTAGAGTAGCCTACATCGTTCAAAACTGTAAACTTGTATTAATATTCAAACTTTTATTCAAAAGTGTATCTGTCGTCTCTGTCTCCAGGAACTGCGCGTCACAAAAATGAACCTAAAGCCATTTTCCTCCGCTCAGTCACGATAAGAAATCGGCTATGTCTAAAGCCTTTAAATGTCTAAATATTTAATAAATGTTATCTGATTAGGTAATCCGTATGAAACCGAGAGGTGCAGAGGATCTACTCAAATTAGCTATTATGTGAGCGCTTCCCAATGATGAACAGACAAGGGTGAAAATCTCGCTATAATTAAATGTAGGTCTAGTCTAGGCTAAATCGCCCTGAATTAAATTGTAAAAATAGATCAGATAATTTATTTGTCGAAATGTTGCGATATGGTTTCATTTAAGTTCATAAATATTATATAGGCTAAATGTTATTTAGTTTAGCAGCAGCACAAAGCACTGTGGTTCGAGATTTATATATAAAAAAAATAATAATAGCTAATTCACAAATCGCGCACCCTGGTTGTAAGGATCCAAAGATCCCCGTGGAATTTAACATGGAGTTGAACATTGTATTCATGACAACAAATGAACATGCGTTTGAACAAATGAACATGAACAAATGAACATGCGTTTGAACAAATGAACATGCGTTTGTATTTAGGTTTGCTTGGAAAAAGCTGGCCCAAACCTAGGTAGTGTTTTATTTCTTCAATTATTGACATAATTAAATGTTTATTAATAAACGTTTATGACAGAAATATTAGCCTATTAGCCTACATGTAGCCTAAATAATTTAATTATTTCATTATCAACACTTTACTAGCCTAATGCTATGTCTAGAATTAAGTGTGAATTCCGACTTCTCTTTGTTTTTAGTCGGTCTCAAACTCAGATAGCCTGTGGGGGGTTGGGGCTTCAGGAGGTGTTAAATGTTCTGTCTTTCATATGCAGAGTGAGCCTGATGACCAGGCAAAGGCAAAATACTTTTAAAGATAAATCTCTCGATGTGTCCAAATGTAGGCCCTTAAATTATAAATATTGTAGTTTTATGTATTGTATTTAAAGAGGTTTTGTCACAGTGTCTGGTTTGGGTATTCCTGGTGTCCACTAGAGGTCCTCTTCCCCATGGTGTCATCCACATTATACTACATTTCCCATAATCCTTTGTCTGTTACCCATCAATGTTAATTTCACACAGCTGTTCCCTGTCTTCATTGTTCCCAGCTGTTCCTTGTTAGTGTCTGTGTATAAGTACCCTGTCTGTCTCAGTTCATGTCACGGAGTCCTTGCTATACGTTACCACACTTGTTGTTTGTCGGTTTCCTGTTTGTTGCTTTGTACCTTCGGATTGCCTTATTGTATTTTGACCTTTGCCTGGACTGATGTGAGTACGGATTATCCTAATAAATTACTGCTATTGGATCTACCTTTTCCTGTGTGTGTTCCGTGACAGAAGGACTCCGTCACACTTAGATCCAGCGGTATGGATTTCCGTGGCTCTTCCGCAACTTACGAGAGTTCGCAAGCTAGAGAGGCACCTCGTATGAACATCTTTCAATGCTTTGCGTTGTGGGCCCGTCTGACTGAGGAGAACATGGCAGTTGGATCTCCCGAACCCCCTTCCATTGGACACGGACAATCCTTTAAGGGAACCCGTCTGGCTAGGTTTTCTGGGACCCGTGGAGGTCGCAGGAGAGGAGGAGCTAGAGATGAATCCCGGCACCACTCTCCTCCCCGGTCTCGCTTCGTCCCTGGGCCGGGGATGCCCAACCCAGAGCTCCTTCCACCGTTGGTTTTTTCCAGCCCGGAGCCTGCACCTTGCCGTCAAAGACGGCGGAGGGGGAGGAAGCAGCCCGCTGTCGTCCCGGAGGCCGCCCCCTCCGAGCAGCCCGCTGTCGTCCCGGAGGCCGCCCCCTCCGAGCAGCCCGCTGTCGTCCCGGAGGCCGCCCCCTCCGAGCAGCCCGCTGTCGTCCCGGAGGCCGTCCCCTCCGAGCAGCCCGCTGTCGTCCCGGAGGCCGTCCCCTACGAGCAGCCCGCTGTCATCCCGGAGGCCGTGCCCGTCGAGCCCGCTTTCATCCCAGAACTGCCCATCATCAGTACTGCCATGGTCAAGAAGGTGGTCTTCCTTTTTTATACATTGGCGGTTCTGCATACATGGAGGAAGCACACGTCTGCCGACCCAGTGTCTGCTCACGTCACGTCTGCCGAGCCTGAGCCGGTGGTGTCTGTTGCAGTTCCTGAGCCGGTGGTGTCTGTTGCAGTTCCTGAGCCGGTGGTGTCTGTTGCAGTTCCTGAGCCGGTGGTGTCTGTTGCAGTTCCTGAGCCGGTGGTGTCTGTTGCAGTTCCTGAGCCGGTGGTGTCTGTTGCAGTTCCTGAGCCGGTGGTGTCTGTTGCAGTTCCTGTTCCTGAGCCGGTGGTGTCTGTTGCAGTTCCAGTTCCTGAGCCGGTGGTGTCTGTTGCAGTTCCAGTTCCTGAGCCGGTGGTGTCTGTTGCAGTTCCAGTTCCTGAGCCGGTGGTGTCTGTTGCAGTTCCAGTTCCTGAGCCGGTGGTGTCTGTTGCAGTTCCAGTTCCTGAGCCGGTGGTGTCTGTTGCAGTTCCAGTTCCTGAGCCGGTGGTGTCTGTTGCAGTTCCAGTTCCTGAGCCGGTGGTGTCTGTTGCAGTTCCAGTTCCTGAGCCGGTGGTGTCTGTTGCAGTTCCAGTTCCTGAGCCGGTGGTGTCTGTTGCTGTTCCAGTTCCTGAGCCGGTGGTGTCTGTGACTGTTCCTGAGACGGTGGTGTCTGTGACTGTTCCTGAGCCGGTGGTGTCTGTGACTGTTCCTGAGCCGGTGGTGTCTGTTCCTGTTCCGCCTTGGTCTTCACCGCCGTGGCCGCCCGAGTGGTCGTCTCCGCCCTTGTCGTCTCCGCCGTGGCCGCCCGAGGGGTCTTCACCGCCGTGGCCGCCCGAGGGGTCTTCACCGCCGTGGCCGCCCGATGGACTGTCGTCTCCGCCGTGGCCGCCCGATGGACTGTCGTCTCCGCCGTGGCCGCCCGATGGACTGTCGTCTCCGCCCTGGCCGCCCGATGGACTGTCGTCTCCGCCCTGGCCGCCCGATGGACTGTCGTCTCCGCCCTGGCCGCCCGATGGACTGTCGTCTCCGCCCTGGCCGCCCGATGGACTGTCGTCTCCGCCCTGGCCGCCCGATGGACTGTCGTCTCCGCCCTGGCCGCCCGATGGACTGTCGTCTCCGCCCTGGCCGCCCGATGGACTGTCGTCTCCGCCCTGGCCGCCCGATGGACTGTCGTCTCCGCCCTGGCCGCCCGATGGACTGTCGTCTCCGCCCTGGCCGCCCGATGGACTGTCGTCTCCGCCCTGGCCGCCCGATGGACTTTCGTCTCCGCCCTGGCCGCCCGATGGACTGTCTGCTTCGCCCCGGCCGCCGGTTAAGTCGTCATCCCCTGTTCCTGTTCCCCTTCATGGTCCTGATCCTCCACCATTCCACCTCCTGCCTGGACTCTCTGTTTTGTTTGTTTTTTTGTGAGTCTTGGAGCGTCTGGTAGCCGCTCCGTAGAGGGGGGATTATGTCACAGTGTCTGGTTTGGGTATTCCTGGTGTCCACTAGAGGTCCTCTTCCCCACGGTGTCATCCACATTATACTACATTTCCCATAATCCTTTGTCTGTTACCCATCAATGTTAATTTCACACAGCTGTTCCCTGTCTTCATTGTTCCCAGCTGTTCCTTGTTAGTGTCTGTGTATAAGTACCCTGTCTGTCTCAGTTCATGTCACGGAGTCCTTGCTATACGTCACCACACTTGTTGTTTGTCGGTTTCCTGTTTGTTGCTTTGTACCTTCGGATTGCCTTATTGTATTTTGACCTTTGCCTGGACTGATGTGAGTACGGATTATCCTAATAAATTACTGCTATTGGATCTACCTTTTCCTGTGTGTGTTCCGTGACAGGTTTCACACACTTTCAGTTGAAGTGTTCAATCCATTTGTTTCAACTGGTTTTGTAGAATTTTAACACGTTTGAGTAGTGTGTGTGTCAACAATCTGGCATTATCTAAACATGAACGACGAAACGCGTTCTTGCCAACTAAACGAATGCCGAGTGAGCAGCAGATACAGAGCTATTTATTCGCGATCCACCTCATTTTATTGTACGGTGAATTCAACCAGGCATTCTGTTTGAAGCAAGACTCATTTGTTACAGTTTTTTTTTTCGTGATTTGTATGGATGACACACAGCGTCAGTATTATCAGCTGTATAACGGGGTTTTACCCGTTGCTTTTAATGTTGCTTTGAACTATTTTCGTTTTGTAGACTAGCCTACTGTTTTAATTGTTTATTTAGCTGCAATTTCTTTGGCAATACAGATTTAAAATGTCGCAAGAATAAGATTCTGTTTCTTACTTAATAAACTCTAACTCGATGCAACCCTGTTTTAAATAAATAAACTGCCCGACACTTTATTTAAACCTTGAAATGTCCAGGATCTATTTTTAAAAATGTCTTCCTTTGCTATGGCAGGTATCAATTGTCAGTCATCTCAATTTCGTGGATGATTCACAAAACAATAATTTAGCAGATTAAAGATAGCTTTTTCATTTTCTGACGCGATCAGCTGATAATCTTCCTTCATCAGTTTTCTCGTCTGTGCAGCGGCTCTACTGGAAAGTAGCAAATGTATGTTGTAATGTGCCATTGATAATTAAACAAAACGCTTGACTTCAATAAACAGTTACCTATCTAAGCATCAAGAATGGTAAAACATTTAACGCTGTCAGCCAAAGCTAGTGAGATTCGATCTCGCATTGCTTGAAGCTCCGTGAAGCTCGTGCTGTTGCGTTGTCCACTGCGCTATCGTCGGTCCGCTGATAAGACGTTGCTCTTGCAAAGCCTCATTGATGTAGCCTAATATTTTTCTATTGCAATGTTTTGTGTTGAAATGTTTTCATTATTTATTAAATGTATTAGGCCTACATTTAATTTCAGTCTTGTGATTATATGAATTCATTTAACTACATGTTTAACTTGAATTGATCTGTTTTACCACATTTCAAACACTCTCAATGAGCCGCGGCGCGGCGGCAGATTACGCAATAGAGAGAATAAACTGACACTTTTCAAAGTCTGCGATTGTAGCGCCTCTTAGCGGTCAAAGGCAGCAAATACACCCCCGCAATTTTACCGCCAATTCTGGTTGAGTACCATCTGTAAATTAATGACAAATGTTTTTGAAACAAAAAGCCTGTTGAATTGCACTACTTGAAAAACATATTCATTGCATTTACCATGCTTGCATTTTAATGCATTGTAATTTTAGGACTTGCATTTTTTACTGGCTCAAATTCAACATGGTTGCATATTTAAGCTGTGTCTATTTCAATTCAAAACATTTCAAACACATTTTCAATGAGATCAAAAACAGCCCTCATAATAATCACAAATACTCTAACATTTCTATAAATTAGTTTTTAATTCTAACTCTAACTGAGCTCTAACTGTTGCTCGGTCTTCGTCAACAACACGTGCTTGCACCCCCTGCTGGTAAAATAGAGTAGACTAACAGAAGATGGAGATTGTGCTTGGTAATCTACTGCTTTTCCTGCAGTTCTTGGATGTCAATGTTGAATTTACTGTCGAATTTGAACCACTGAATTTGTGGAAGCGAATTTGTAAAGCAAAATAAAATGGACCGAAAATTGCCTGTTGAATATTATAGGCTGTATTTTTAAACAGTTTGCATATTTTGGAAGTGAAATATGAAAGGTGAATATGGATTATTGCATTTTTAATAATGAAAATGTGTTTGAAATGTTTTGAATTGAAATATTCACAGCTTAAATATACAACCATGTAGAATTTGAGCCATTAAAAAATGCAAGTCCTAAAATTACAATGCATAAAAATGCAAGCATGGTAAATACAATGCATATTTTTTCTAGTAGTACAATTCAACAGGCTTTTTGTTTCAAAAAAAACTTTTGTCATTAATTTACTTCCATACTTTTGTCACTGCAGCAAGTCGATAAATCGATAATTCTATCATTAGAAACATTATATAAACCCTCTTCACAAAAAAAGGAACATTTCTAAACTATAACAAACTGAGCATTACATCTATGTATTAATGTAAAATAGTGTAAATTGAACTTAAATTTGAAGAGTTTATTTGCCAAACCAGAAACTCTGCATTCCAGATATCAATCAAACTGCAGGTGGGTTGTTTTAAGCAATAATAACTCAAAATAAATACAGGTAACTCACAAAATTAAAGTTCATTGAAAGAATGTTTTTTGCCATAGCTAACACATTTGTGAATATTCTGAATAAAAAAGGAAAAATGTCATAAAAGCAGATCATCATTCATTCAGAATCTTGCATACTAAAACACTACTAAAACATACTACAGTAGTAATTATTTGCATAACTGTACTAAAATGTAGTTTATTCCTCCAAATGAGGATTATGTGTTCCCTTTTGTCACTACCAAAACAATGTCACAACTGAAACTTCAAGACATGTTTCGGTTGTGACCATAGGCGTAGATTACGCGGGGGACGTAATCATAAAGTGTAAATTTGTCCCCCGCACTTTTTCATAGGGGAAGTGTTCACGACATGTTGAGGTTTTCGCAAGACAATGTGTAGTTATACATACAGATTTAAAATTCAAAGAGAAAAGATCGTCTATCTACACGTGACTTTCACGTTGCCATGGTAATCAGTCACTCGCGCTCGTGCATCACCACACGCCCATGCTCGCACCAGCACTGATTCTATCGTCGAGGTCGAAATGAAACGGCAAAAAACTATACACTCTTTTTTCGCGAAAAAGTCCAGCACCGTAAGTTACCATGTGGTATCCGAATTGGGTTGCTCATTGTCATTGATGAATAACTTCGCCTAATTTTCTTGATGAATTGAAGATTGAAGAATCTTCAAGAAATTTAAGATTTTCACTAACTTTACTGCACAAACGTGCAGCTTATTTTGATCTTTTTTATTCGTAATGTCTTTTATTTTCACAGATATGTTATCAAAGCCCTTCAAACTATAATAAAGATTGTGATTGTTAATGCTGAATTTGGATTTTCATGCATTAGGCTAACAGCCATTATCTAACTTATTTGCTTGAATCATGCAGCGTTGTAACATGTGTACATGATGTTTACCATATAATAAGGTAACACTTTACAATTAGATTAAAAAAGTTTGTAGACAAACTAAGTTTTCATTAAAAAGCCTAACCAGAAAGTTTGAAGAAGTTTTAAAAGCATTAAGTTTGAATGTTTTCAATATGAAAGACAGTTTTGGTTAAGTGAAACAGATAGATAGATAGATAGATAGATAGATAGATAGATAGATAGATAGATAGATAGATAGATAGATAGATAGATAGATAGATAGATAGATAGATAGATAGATAGATAGATAGACAGATAGACAGATAGACAGACAGACAGATATATTGTTAACTAATGAAACCTTATTGTAAAGTGTTACCATTCAATAAAAATGCAGTATGCAATTGTATGCATTAATGTTCTGATTTAGGTCTTAATTTATAGGGTTCATTAATATTATTGCACTAATTTAATGTTTTTATTTTCTTTCTTCTGTGTTGTCAAGATTGATCAAGAAACAGGGAGCCTAGGGTTGTCAGGTCAGAAAGAGGATGACACACAACAAAAAGAAACTTCACAGGTGAAAAGTGATAGACTGACTTTTAAAAACACCTGCCATTGCATTTTTTTATTGTATAAAATCTACAACAGGTGTTTGAAGTATCATATATAGACCAATCATAAAATTACCATTAGGAAAATATAGGAAACATAATTTAGGATTCATATTATTGGTTATTGTTCAGCAGTGTACATAATTTCTTATGTATGTCACAATTCCCTGTATCTGCATATTTCAAACACTTCTTTATTGTCAATAGACAGAGCCAGAAGTTACTTTAGAGTTGAGAGGGAATGAAGCAGAAAGTTTCAGAGGTGAGGGAAAACAAATGACTGGAATAAGTTAAGATTTTTTTTTTTTTTTTCAATACACATTCATTATGTGAAAACATAAAAAAAAACTATTTAAAATATGTAAACAATATAGTAAAATAAACAATACCATGTGCAATATAGATTACAGAACATCTGTATTCCTTTTTTTCTTTGTTTTATTGCTTTAAACATGAATAGCATATTAAGCCAATTAACCAATAACCTGTAAGGTCTGAGAGAAAAAAAAGAAAAAAAACTGGTATAATGCTTGACATTCTGTCCCCCTCACTTTTGAAATGATGGCTACGCCCCTGGTTGTGACTGTTTTGGTAGTGACAATTTTAGATACTTTTGAGCCTAGCTCGAAGATGCTAATCAGCACATGGTTAGCAATCACTGGTCAGAACAGTTGAACACATATAACAACTAAATGTTATGGAATAACATCCAAAGAAGTTCTCAATAGCAGAGAAAAATAGTTTGGTAGTGACATTCCTTAAAGTTACACACAGATTTTTAGACTTTAGAACACATTAACCTCAAAATGATGGGATCAATCTACTCACCATATAGCACATGAGAGAGAGGGACAGGAATATTTCCTGATCAAAAATGTAGGGGTGTGGTTAAAATCAGTCTTAGCCAATGGACTACAACATTCACTGTTTTGGTAGTGACATGAAAATGCAGGACACGTTTTTTTTAGATAAAGTTTCATGATTTGAAAATAAAATATTAAATAAATATTTGTTTGAACTTAATAAAAAAAAAATAAAAAAAAGTTAAATGTTATTGTGGGTTTCAATAGATAATTGAAGGATCTTAGTAAACATCTAAGATTTTAATAATTAAATGCTTTTCAAATGTGTTTTTTGGATGAGAGACAGCAGTTTGCACCAATTCTGTAGAATGGCCCGTATATGAGATTCATCAGATATATTCAAAATAAACATAATATTACAAATTATTTCTGCACAAAATGACGCGAATGCACAAGTGAACTTGAACTAAGTTACGTGCCATTCATTCAGAATGATCATGTTGTGGACGCGCTCTTCCTGGAGCAACGCGACACGGCAACTAAACTCAAATAATGCACAATGTTTTATTACAATATTGTTCTCTTTACAATGTTATGTAATATGACAGTCCTCCCAATAGTCATTATTAGTCGTGCAGTGCCGTTTGAGCCGCGCGTGCTGAAGCACTACAGCGTTCATTCAAGGGATGCATCCAATATAAGATAAATCAGATATAGATCGGCATACACAAAATAATCACAATATTACAACTTACATTTGCACAAAACAAAAGGCTGCGAATGAACACGCAAACTTATAGTTATAATGAAGGTGTAAAATGGTCCCAAACAAAACGCACTCACTTTGTTTCGCGGTTGAGCAGCGCATGAACCTGCTTAATGATGATCGAGAAGTTGTATCGATTAAATGTATTATCGACAATTAATCGATCGTTGATTAATCGTTGACATCACTAACTACAAGCGTTACTGATGTTGATGTCTTTGCTAGCAGCTGTTGTGCAAATAAATTCTGCATTTTACAATGCTACAACTGCCTACATGCGCCTGTTTACACCGGCACGCGCATGCCCAGTGTTGGTGAATGGTCACGTGATCCGCGTTTTCAGTCGTTTTAATGTGGACGGAGATCAATTCTAATATGCAGCTAAAACGCTGGTGTGGACGGAGATCGTATTCGTTTTAATTCTCCGTTTCTAAACTAAAACGCAGTAGTGTGGATGAGGCCTTAGACTATGTTTACACGGAAACGATCTGAAGAGAAAACGCAAAAGTGGCGTTGCGTTATCACTTTTTATTCTGCGTTTAGACGAGCGTTATTGGGGGGAAATCTGCGTGCATATGGTGACGCAAAAGTGTGTGAAATTGGATGTAGTGTGCACTCCTGGCGGCTAGGTGGCGATGTGAAGCACTGAGAGTGAAAGAGACACTGACACAGTTTTCATGTTTAATGCGGTAAAGCTATTGCTTTAACCCTCGGCACTCTTCTCGTGTCGCTCAATAATGACAGATTTTTTTTTTTTTTTTTTGTCAATGAAATTAATGCTAGATTTTAGTTTGATAATGTTTTGTTATTTTCCTGTTCTGGCGCATGCCTGTGATGTAAACACGTCCGCGACGCCTTCACTGTCTAGCAGACTTTTGCGTTTTTACCGTTTTTACCCTTTAGACGGGAACGCGACGGTGGAGCGTTTTTAAGATTTCCACTCTGGAGGGTGGTTTCACTTTTTTGCGTTTTTAAGCCCCAAAAACGCCGTCGCCGTGTAAACGAAAGACACATCCGATAAAATATTTTTACGTTTTCACCCGCGAGCGTTCTCGTGTATACAGGGCCTTAGTCAGCTTTGATGAAACTCCTCTCAGCTAGCGCATCATTTTGAAGTAACTAGCAGCCTTATCACCTGACCTGAATACTGTGCGCTGATTCGCTAAACTGACTAATCGGGTTGTGTTCACAAACAACAAGAGCGCTTCTCGGTTTCTGCTGTAAATCATGAACTTGCGATGACTTGACAATGGGCAATACCGTGTTCAGAATGTGCTGTATGTAGAGGATAATACACAGAAGTCAGCAAAAAACTAAATTTTAAGTTGGTGTTTATTGTGTTTTGCAAATTAACTCTTCATTGATTAACGGTGAATTAGGCCTAGTCAATTCATGACTTACAATGTCAATGCCTTTGGTTAGTTATAGTTTTTTTTTTATGTCTGCTTTTTTAAAACCTTCAATAAACTCACAGACAACTGGTGAAGTGGAGCACAGAAGAAGAGCAGAAAAAAAACTAGATGAACTAGATAAGTAAGAATCATAACTACAACTTGTCTGAATCATTGATGTTTATTTAATATTTTGAGGAGCTACTTTAGAATATTTCAACCGGAACGGTCCACTAGTGGGAACTATTTCATTTTATTTACATTTAATGAAAGATCAGTGTAAAACTAATTGCTAACTGCTTTCACTTCAGCAATAATCCTATGTGTCTTTTATCAAAAGAGGCCAGTCGTCCACAGCATTCATGAAATTAAAACCCTTCAAGTTTATAAATCACCGAGTGATTAGTGATGTTAGTTGATGTTCCAGAAACAAAAAGTGTTGCGAAATACAGTTTCTGACGTGTTTTATTCGTCATTTTGTAAAATCACATTGAATTCTGTTGAAGGACTGAGTGCTCGTTAATATCAGGTTAATATAAATGCGCTAACGGAAACGGAAAGGGGGCTGTTTACATTTGGTCGATGTAGTCTTTTTGCTCGCTTCCGTTTCTCATAAGGCTAGCGAGCAGAGCTCTTTACCGCAGTTTTTGACCGCACAAATTCTAACCATATTGAAAGACTTGACCACTGACCAGTGCAATATGAAGTTGAACTCGACTGTGACCGTGAGTGTCCCGCGAGACATAAACATCGGTTATCGCCATCAAGTGGTCGGGAGTGTGCTAACGCTTCAGATTCAAATATTGAGCGGAAGTTACACGATTCTGAAAAAATAGTTCCACTATAGCAAAATAAACGGATTGGAATCATATATTACGACGATATATTGTTTATAATCATCAACGAACACCACTAACCACTCGGTGAGTTTAACAGTTTTGTAAACGAACATTATTGGCTGTTTTAATGACATTTTCGGACATGCCCATTGACTCCAATGTTAAATGGGTCCATGGCCAATTCTTTTATAGTCAAAAACTCGAGAGAGGAACCATTGTCAAAAAAATGTTGTCCACCACTCGTTCATCCAAAACAAACTACAATATAGACTCAAGGTGTTAAATACCGGAATTATCCTTTAAGGCCTTAAATTTAAAGTTCAGAATTTAAGACTTTTTAAGACCCCGCGGGAACCCTGTTTATATAACCTTTTCGCCCTTTATATTAACAACTATGTGTGCACCCATACACACATTGTGTTTGTGTGTGTTATTGACAGTGTTGTAGTTTTTTAGGGGCGATGAATATAATATAATATCTCGTCTAGGACGCCAACAGAATCTGGACCGGCCCTGAACTTCATGATACTCACACAGGGTCAGAGGTCACAGCAGTTCCATCACTGAGATTAGGGGGCTCACGGATGGAGTTGTTACTCTTCATGGACACACAGCTGGATCCTGGAGATCGTCCATCACTGAGATTAGGGGGCTCACGGATGGAGTTACTACTCTTCATGGACACACAGCTGGATCCTGGAGATGGTCCATCACTGAGATTAGGGGGCTCACGGATGGAGTTGTTACTCTTCATGGACACACAGCTGGATCCTGGAGATCGTCCATCACTGAGATCAGGGGGCTCACGGATGGAGTTACTACTCTTCATAGACACACAGCTGAATCCTGGAGATGCTGCTCTCTGAGTGTGGACAGACGCCTCCTCCTCTCTCTCCTCACACACACTCATTTTATACAGTTTGCTCCTCTTCCTCCTTGATGAGAGACTTTTCAGACCTGTATGTGGACACAGAAAACATGCAGAAAACACAAATTAATTGACACATTATTTATGCCATTTTATTCACTTTAACGCAACATTAACAGTTTTTCTCCAGTTACTGTAATGTTGGTTTGTAGAGCAACATGGCGACTACACTTTCAAACACAGCAGCCTCGTTGAGTATGAGGTCTCTGCGGAGCAACAAAAGGCGTGCCTCAATTTTAGGGCGTGTTCCAACTGGGTAGGCGTTTTACAACCTCTCTGCCTGGTTTGCTAAAACTTGAGTGGGCGATTCCTAATACTTGAATACACTTTTCCCATCAGATATGAGTGATAAAGCGAGAAAGCGGTGAAATGAGGAGAGAGATCACCTGTCCTGCATATGGATGTAAGTGGATTTTTGTAAATTCTCATTTTGTCTAAGTTAACGTTTTAATTAATTTGTGTAAATTTGCTTGCAACATGATTAAGTTAGATAGGAAAAGCTCCAAGAGGTCTGCCACTTACAATCTATAACCATTATTAGCCAACATTCGCTAACTTTTTGGTGCATAAGTTTGTTACTTTAGTGTTGATAGTGGTAGTTGGGGGTATAGGTACTAATATGTAGCCTGCTATAAATACAAAAATAACTAAATACATTATAAGGAAAGTATTGAGCACATTAATCTAACTGCAAATTGTATCTAATTAAAAAATTATTAAAAACTATAGTATTTGGGATAAATTACGTTTTCATTCAGTCCAGAACCCACTCCCTTCATATATGAAATGGTGTTTGAGTGTGAGGTGCGCTGTAAGAAAACAAGAAAAGCTCCACAGAAAAGCTGAAAAAGCATTGCTTGTTAATTTTTATTATTTTTAATATCAATTTTAATGTAATATTTATATTTTTTCTGTTATTTATATTATATCTCATAACCCATTATGTAGCCTACCCCTAAACATAACCCTAACAGAAACCTCTGCAGACCACTAGATTTAAATAGAAACATGATTTGACCTTTTTTAGCAGTGAGATCAGCTCACTAGTCAATGTTCAACACTCTTCATTATATCAGTGCAGGCATTAATACCTCACATGTGTAGTCAAACCTATAGACTAACATAATGGATGAATGATCAAATGTAAAATGGTTATGTACAGAGGAGGAAACTTTTTTTAAATTAAAAACTAAAATTTACTTAGTAATCATATGTAGTATTGCAGGGTAGTTATCTTTTAAAAAACCTGTTTGATTGGCTGTTTGTAGGGTATATCTTAATGTGTTTTTTTTGTGTGTGTGTGTGTGTGTGTTTTGGCTGGGGGGCATTCATTTATTTGGACAGAGAAATTGCTCAGAGCCTGTGTCCTGGGACATGGACAGAATTCTATTCTGAGGACCTTGAGGTATGTTTCATTTTACACCAAATGTGATTGAAAATTTGAATGAATTAGGAATTTAGTGGTACTAGTTAAAAATGATATAATATGTAATTTACTTATATCTAGGATATACCTCGACAAGAGATGTCTTGCAGCTGTGGAGTCTTCATTCTAATGGTAGGATCAATGACTAGCCTACTATTGATTCTGCAGGTGCCATGTCAAAATTAAACCCATGTGCAGCTATTAATACATAATTCATGTTGCAGTAATACTCCGTCATCTTGGGGGGAACATTTGACTTTTCAGAGGTGGGTTTTCCAAGCTCATTAAAAAACATCCTGTACGTTTAAGAATTGTTTTGATAAACTTGTGCTTTTTCCAACTATAGTCCAGTATTCCATACATACCAAGTATAAGAAGATGGTGGTCTGTCCTTTTGCTGGAGAAATTCCCACCAAGGTGTTTGACACTTTCTTTCTTTCTTATTGTTTAGGGACCGTTCGGTATTTATGGAATGGGCCACCGGAGGAAAATAGGGGAAGGTCATGCCTTTTTATTCTTTGTTGAGGGGAGGGTCATCCAACTTTTTTTAGTCTAGGGGGAGGGTCACCCAACTTTTGTATTCATGAAAACAACAAACTTTCAAAGTGGCTTGTTTTGTACATATTTTTCCATGTAGCTCTCTCAGTCTCGGTCCCCCCATAGCTAGCAGATGGGTCTGACCCAACAAAAATCAGACGCGAAAGATCAAGTCCAGTTTGGCGCTGTTTGACAGTGTGCGCGCGCTCAGAAAAAGTGCATCATGTCAGAACAGAACGCCAATGAAATGTTTACCACGAGCAAATAATAAACTTTTGTGATTGCGAATCACAAGCAGTGTCCTGTGAGTGTGTCCTACGTCGATGTAGCCTACGTCGAGTTTGGGACTGAGGCGCCAGAACTGCAGCTGATAGAATGTGCGCTGTAGTGTGTGTGATAGCGATACTACCACATTTCTTCAAAAGCAGATCGTGGAGATATTAAATCATCTACGATCAAAAATTGTGATATCGCATAAGGACAAGTATAAAACAACTGTTAGGCTATCATGTCTGAAAACAAACACAAATGACGCGTGCTACATTAGGGCTGTTTACACCTGGCCACTTCATGCGTTTTCTCAAATCGGATAGCTATCTGATTTATCAAAACGATTCCATTTACACCTGGTGTGGTCGCATAAATGCGTTTTTGCAAAACGGATTTAAATCCTATCTTCAATTCTTCAAATAGTTTGCACGTTGGCTCATCTGCAGTGATGCGTGTTGCAGTAGCGTCGTCATGTCTGGCTATAACATGACATAAAGCCTATAACACGCTCTCACGTTTATTTTTATTTTATTGCATTTTTTGGGAGGAGTTCAATTTACATATGTGGTTTCCACAACCAGATGCATTTACACTTGTTCAGTTTTGTCTGGAATGTGGCCCAGACCTCCCCTGAAGTGGTTTGAGCGATCGGATTCAAATCCGTCTCGAATGCGTTTCGGAGGGCATTTATACCGGGTCTTTTCTAGGGCTGGGTACCGAGTCTCGATAGTTTTTACTATCGACCGAATTGCCTCGATACTATCGAGTATCGAAAAATGGCATGTTGTTCGGTTCCAGATTTCGATACCGCGCACATACTCATATGAGACGCGCGCGCACGCACAAACTCGACGCGCATACTTGTATGAGACGCGAGGACACACACACAAACTCTCCGCGCACATATTCATATGAGACGCGAGCACACACACACAAACTCTCCGCGTACATATTCATATGAGACGCGAGCACACACACACAAACTCTCCGCGCACATATTCATATGAGACGCGAGCACACACACACAAACTCTCCGCGTACATATTAATATGAGACGCGAGGACACACACATAATAGGCTACCTTAAAGATGTGGAAAAGTCGATCAAAAGTGTGGGTACATTTCTCCAGACTCGATGCCAACAGCGTGCGATGCAGTATTTGCGGTAAAATAATTGCTGCAAAGACCGATAAATACGATGAAGACCTTGACAGTGCACGGAGTAAACATAAGAGCAGAAAGTTGCTCCGTCTTCGACTGGTAAATAAAGAGAAACCTTGTTGATCTGACAGTGTTTATATTGCAATAAATAATAACCTACTGAATGTACACTGCCGTTCAAAAATGTGTTGGACTTGGCTAGTCAGAATTTTTTTTCAGTAAGGATGCATTAAAGTTATCAAAGGTGACATTAAAACATGTGTAATGTTACAAAATATTTCGTTTTTAAATAAATGCTTTTCTTTTGAATTTTTTATTCATCAAAAAATCATGAAAAAATGTAGGCCTATCATAGTTTCCAAAATACTTTTGGACACTTACTAATTAAATAATGTCAAATATAGTAAATTAAATAATGTAAAATATAGTAAATGTATTGTTGCCATATACTAAATATTTGACTAGTCGCACGTTAATTTCTGCTTAAATACTGCATGGGATATAGCCCATTCTGCGCTCAAGCGCATGTATAATCTTGCCGCAAAAGCAGTAATGATAATAAATATGTATTTAAAAATAACGATGCATTTTAATTGTTTATTAATAAACTCTTTTTTTCTAAATCAGTGTCCGCTGCAAACATGTCTCCATACATCTCCGCTGTAAAATGCGCCTTTAAGAGAAATGCATCTTTCATACGGATTACATCAGATGATATTTGCTTTCGATTTGATTTTTTTCGTTTTTAAAAGTGGACATATCAAGCTTTATATAGATATTTTTTTCATATATTTGAGGCTAGTATGCTATATAGCCTACGATATGTTTCTGCTTTTTTTTTTTTTTTTTTTTTTGACGCGCTACACTCAAAAAAATAAATTGTTGAATGAACATGATTTAATCGTATCACCCATTATGCATCTAAGCCAGATTTGAATATTTTATTTGAACACAATATTGGTTTGTAAATTGAACATGATTGTAATATGTCAATGCAACTTCTTTGCAACTAATTGAATCAACATGTTTGTATTGTGTTAGACTAATCAAATGTATTCTCATTCACTCAAAGCACAGGAAAGCAGAATCACCAAAGGAGAAAATCAAATTTGTAAGTCACCATTATGGAGATCAGTGTGTGTTTTAGTTGGGCTCTTCACTCTTAAATTATTAACTTTAAGTTTTGTTTGGCTGCTGTACATAAGTTATAACAGCCAGATGAACAAATAGGAACGGTGATCTGATGGTGTTGGTTGTGTATTAACATAACCATTATTTCACAATCATTTAACCTGAATCACTGAACTCATATAGAGTCCAATTTATGAGTTAGGTTTAATTTATTAATTTGAGCTGCATAATAGGTTTAGCCTTTTTAATGAAATTAAAACGATAAAATCAATAAAAATAAAAATATATAATATATACACATTTCGTTTTTGGGCACACACAGACATCAAGAATCAGTGTATGAATCACAACAATGGTGACATTTATAAAGCATGTTGCAGTGCATTCTGTGTTGCACCAATCAAAACTCATTCATAGCTCCCATCATGCATTGCTGCATGAATAAATAATGAGCTTATGATCAGAGGTGATCTGTTTCTCACCATTGCTGAGATTCATATGTTAAATCTTGATGTCTGTGTGTGCCTAAAAAGAAATGTGTATATACATTTTTTATTTTTATTGATTTGATCGTTTAATTTCATTGATAAAGCTAAACATATGCAGCTAAAATTAATAAAATAAACCTAAATCATAAATTGGACTCTATATGAGTTCAGTGATTCAGGTTAAAAGATTGTGAAATAATGGTTATGTTAATACACAACCAACACCATCAGATCACCGTTCCTATTTGTTCATCTGGCTGTTATAACTTATGTACAGCAGCCAAACAAAACTTAAAGTTAATAATTTAAGGGTGAAGAGCCCAACTAAAACACACACTGATCTCCATAATGGTGACTTAAAAATTTGATTTTCTCCTTTGGTGATTCTGCTTTCCTGTGCTTTGAGTGAATGAGAATACATCTGATTAGTCTAACACAATACAAACATGTTGATTCAATTAGTTGCAAAGAAGTTGCATTGACATGTTACAATCATGTTCAATTTACAAACCAATATTGTGTTCAAATAAAATATTCAAATCTTGCTTAGATGCATATTGGGTGATACGATTAAATCATGTTCATTCAACAATTTATTTTTTTGAGTGTACAGTTCACGGAGACCATGAAAGACCCTGATTGTTTTATTTTATTTTACGAAAGCAAAACGTTTTCTTGTTATTGTGAGTTTACACAAATAAAAGTATTGCGACTGATGCATTATTCTTTTCTGTATGGCCATAAATAGAGTATTTTAAGTTGTTTCCACTGTTGATCGCATCGGCGCCTCCATGTCATGCAGTGCGCGCTACACACTCCGCACACACACTTGGTTATGCGCCTAAGAACAGCGAACAATTATCTAGGTTAATGTTAGAGTGAGCGGCGATGCCAGACGGATAATCCTCATGTTTAACAAATCAAATCATGCAGTTTCTACCTAGCGCTGCGCCAGTTTGAAAAAGGCGGGTGTGCAGGAGTCTTTTAATGAACGTTTGGTGTAGGTCTAGGCATAGAGATATCTGAACATCTTTGCCAAGCGCAAACCAGTACAGAAGTAATCAATAAATGATCGGGGAGGGTCATGCCTTTTTTCACAATCATTTTGGAGGGTCATAGAAAAATTTATTGCTGGCGAAGGGAGGGTCAAGTCTTTTTTGACTATTGATCTCAAAACTCCTCCGGTGGCCCCTTAAATAAATAACGAACAGTCCCTTAGTCCTTTATTAGTCCTTTTCTAAAAATTAATGACAATGTATGGCAAAATGCCTTTACAGTTAGTGTGACTTTTAGTTGTCATATCTTCATGCAATGAAACTTGATATACTGTATTATTAATGTGTTTTTATGTCATAAATTTATCAAGATCGGTCATGGAAATCCAGCAAAGAAAGAGAACTGACTGACAAGCCACACAAAACTGGTATGATTTATTTTGAGGTGCTCTATTATTTATAGTAAATGTTGACTGTCATTTACTGATGTTCTTCATTTGTCCCTTCATAGTGGCAACTGTTGACCAACCCCTGAACATACAGGAGGCATGTATTTGTTATTACTCAATTTATAAAATGCAAGGGAATCATTATAACCACAAGAAGTTCAGATTGTTATGTTTTGTTCATGTATAGCTTCATCCGCTGGTCCTTCGTGAAATCTTACTGGAGGTTGTGCTTCAATGTGGTGATGATGCAATTGGCTCCCTTGCCCTCATGACTTCCCTTGGCTCTGATGACTTCCTCGGATACTGCGGAGACGACTGTTTCTATGAGGCTGGAGGAAGCATCTAATGTTTCATGCAATGTGTTCCTCATGTTTGAACTTGCCACATTTATTGCTTATTTTGCTCTCTTTTTTACTATTACATTAAGTAGAGAATGCTGCATTTATCAATATAGTTTTTCATCATATTGGTTACAGTATCTATACGGTCAATAAAGTGATGCTAATGTTTAAAGTTTTCAGAGTCATTATTCTAAGTTAACCTTAATTTAAAGGTCAATACGTTTTACTTTATATCTCATTTAATGTAAGCTACAAATATCACTTAAATATCAGTCATTACATATAAATATCATATTTTGAAAAATACAGGTGAGAGACCAATACAATAATTTTCACCATTGCTTTACAGTAGGATTTGGTAACTTTATTGGAAATTGCTATTAATTTTCCTTGTTAATCACTGTTACAACTTGATTTATGTTGTGTAGTTCACACACACAAAACGAAAATAAAACTAATGTAATTATAAATAGTTGAGTAATAAAGTCATTTTTTAATACTTTTAGCTTTTAAGGTTTACATTTAGAGAACAATTGCATGCAGGTAGCAGAGAATATTATACAATATAATACACACCCACATGATATTATATACAAGATCTGTATCTTGTATCTGACATAAGAACGGGAAATTTGGTTTATGAAATAATTCCTTTTTTAAGAAAATAGGTACTGTAGCCTGTATTTTATACACATTTTATTTTGACATAAATGTTGTCTCGCTATAGACATAGGCTAATATTAAAAATAAAAAAAACGAGAAATAATAGCGCATTTCCGCTTCTGAAAGGGCTTCCGAATACGTACGGTTTTGATTGGATGGTTGGAAAATGCCTAGACCGGTTTGAAAACGCCCAATAATTGGGAAACACCTTCTTGTTGTTCCGCAGAGACGTATACTTGGCCTCGTTTAAACACTGGATTGTGTTGATGGCAGGTGTTTTTCACAATCCGTTTTTTCGTCTCGCATTAAGCAAATATGATGTTACTTTTATGTGATTATCCGATGACCACACTTCCGTTCCCCAGTCTTACTGCGTCACTGAACACATAAGTTAAGTTATAGATTATATTAAAAAAAATTAAATAGGCCTAAGTATTTAAAGTCAACCAAAGATTTAAACATTAAACTAATATTATCCTGTTAAAGGAAAAAGTAAGTGCAAGTTTAACCATTTTCAGCCATTTTATGAGTGTTACAGTTGACGTGTCGTGAAGTAGGCCTAGACAACGACAGTATTAACCTTCAACTTCATCAGTTCGGCATAATGTCTGTTCAGACGCAAATACTCTATCGATATTACAGCTATGAAAAGTTAAACGAACTTACAGTCACATGTGAAGCGATCGCTGATTTTCTATCTTCCGAAATGGCGTGTTTACAGTCATCGGCTGCTTTCGGTTTCACTGTGAGACGGTGTGGTATTGAGATGGGTCCGGGCTAAGGACCCCAGCAATCCGATTGGTTCAAAGCACGTTTTATGGGTAATCGCTTTAGTGCCTGGTTACAAATCATACAAAATCACATAATTAAAGAAGTCGTTTGACCTACGTTATAACGAGTCATTAATGTATTTTTACTTATATGTTTAATATAATAGTATATACCGGAAGCTATATTGTTAATTTAAACATTTCTCGTTCTTAGTGTTTTTTTTAGTTAGCGTATAGTAGCGCAGCATAGAGCATACATCTATCCGATAAATGTTTTGTCGTTTTTAATACAAATACATTTGTATTTATTACTACTTTCTTATTAACAGTTTAACCATAAATGACAGAATGCTAGCTATGTTTTGTGTGCACTTGGTATAAATATTAATCAATCAAATAAGTAATCAATCAAATCCCTTTCTTCATATATTTTATTTTTTATCCTGATTAAAGAAATTGCATGTTTAGGTATGTTTTGAGACGTTAAGTTACTTGTTATTAAGCAATAAGGCATAATATATATATTTTTAATTACAAGCATGTCGTTTGTGTACTAATTCATGATTTATGTCATATTTAATTGTTAAAACAGAACATCATACAATACAATGTAATAAAACCAGAACCAAAACTCATATAAAAATAGTATTTTGATTAAATTACACAATATAATACAATACTGAACTGAACAGCATATGCTGCCATTGATGATGCATGATATCTTCTCAGATACCACAGATCTTCTCCCTGTATAACCTCGTTTTTCATAGAGGTCCATTTGTCCCTCACCTCCATTTATGCCATCTAATGCAATTAACACAGTTGTTGAAGTAATGTAGATGTAATACACAAAAAATATAAAAATAAAAAAATGTATTTAACTTACTGTACAGACCAAAACCCCACAGTTGTTAGAGTCAGACAGCCTCCACTGTTCTGGGTACTCAACAGTCCATTTTCCCAAGTCCCAAGTATTTCGGAATGCATTGCTTTTGTACAAAAGAAAAAAGAAAATTAAGAAATGTACATTAGTAAATGAAGATGACAATTTTGCCATTTACAATGCACAAAATATAGCCAGGTCCATCTCAGAAATGGACTTGTAGTTGCCAATGGGGTCGTACACTCGAATATGATTCCTCAAACCATCCAAGACCTTTACAAAACAAAAAGAAACCGCTTTAACCACAAAGAGTAACAACTGTTGAGCAAACATGTATATATAGTTTTTTTCCACACATACCCACAAAATGAAGTGATTTCCCTTTTCAGGGCTCTGTCCACCAACAATTCTTGGAATAAGGACCATGTCATTCTCATCAAGGTCCTTTAAAATATTTGTAAGTAAATAATTGGTGCTGGAATGTGTCCCCTCTGCCCCTGAGATTTAATTTATAGATTTTCATTTACCTTCAGACAAGAAATGTGACTGTCATCCACATGTTTCTTGTTAGTGAAGGATCGCCACCAGAGAACAAATGTGTGCACCTGTAATGCAGTTCCACCATGTGCTTTACAGAGCTGTGTGATCCTTGTGTCAAGAATCTAAAAGAAATAATAGGTTACCATAAAAATGTTGTTTAATAATATAAGAAGTATAGGAGGTTTGTGGACAACTAACGTCGTCATTGAGCCAAGGGAAACTTTTCTTCTGTGGACACAGTGTCTCAAAATCTTCAACTGTGGCCTGACATCTCGGAAACTGAGTGAGTGGCCGCTTTCTGTTGGTTTCCGCACTCAAAATTTTCATATAAATTTCCTAGAAAAAATAATGCTTTGTAATTGTTTGACATATACAGTATTATATAATGTATAACATCCTTCAATTTATTTGACATCGTACCTCTTCTCAAGCTCCAAGATGTGAAAGCGATCCACAGAAAAACGAACAATTTCTGTGAACACGTTTGGATCAGTCACAAATCTTCGCCAAAGTTACTTATTTTACATTTTTAATATTTAAAAAAAAATGCTAATCTAACTCTAATATCAAAATCAGATAAAACATACCTGTGCGAGATGCATCACCTCCTGCCAAGTCTGTCTTCAGGCAGTAATCATGGTCATCATTAATATTACCTGAAAAGGTTGTAAATGTAATATTTTAAATTTGGCATTAACATTTACTTCTAAAATAAAAAATGAAACAATCTACTGTAATTTACAACCTTTCACATCATCCAGGTTAATGTCACGGCGCAGGTATGGTGAAATTAACTCCATCGTGCAAAAAAAAAAGCAAGGGAGAAGGCTCTTCCACCGCAGACCAGCCAAGCCGAACCAAGAAATGTCAATGCCAAGGCTGTTCCCCATGGTCTTTGCCGCTCTCTCAGCCCCACGCCGGACGTAGAGTCTCCAATGAGACTGTTGTTGGATGGAAAAACACATTGTAATAGTGATAAATGTAGGCTATAGAGAAAAGGGATAACAGCACTATTAATTACACACAGTTATATAAAAATACATTATTACCTCACCTTAGTTGTACAAAACAAATCTGTTAAAAGTTTAATGTTGTACAATAAATAGCAGAAGAAAACTATTACTTCTGGGACATTGGGTGGGTGCACAATATGCCATCGTGGCTCTCTGGCTCTCTTCACTCTCACACATTTCTGAAAGAAAGAGAAAGAATCATCCATATCCATTTCCATTTTAGTCCCTCATAGTTAAATATGCACACAAGCATGTAACTGTACTTCATTAATTATCTAGAATAATACACATGAATAAAAAACAGTCTATTGTTTTTTATTGTAATTTTAACTTAGTTAAATTTAACTTATTTCTGCTAACGGTTTATATATTAAAATATTCTTACATAGGCTATCGAATAAAATGACACAACCCTGTCTCTTTTTGTTACATTTCAGTTTTATTGATCAATAATAGACATTATAAAAGTATAAGTAGCCTAAAAGGCATAAGAAGCTATACAAGTCAAGAAATAAAGTAAGTTAAACGATTCAGTCAAACATAAGTCTGCAGGCTACAACGTTCCCAGCTAACAGACTTTTGTTATAAGAACGTTCTCCAAACATTCAGTGTTGGTTCCGCGAATGTTAAAATGTCCAGTTTTCTTGACGTTAGAGGAACGTGTTTTAAAAGGTACACAGAAAAAACTCCAGTGTTATAAATTAACTCTCCTGTGAGTTTGTTTGGTTCAGCCTCAAGAGTGTAAAGTGTTAAAATATGAGTGTTAAATTAACACTGAAGAGTATTAAAGTTAATGAGATAATCAAGTGATTAATTGAGTGATGATTGAGGATTATTGAAGACACCTGATGTTAACAAGCAGAATCACTGAAGGAGAAAATCAATCGAATTTTAAGTCACCATTATGGAGATCAGTGTTTACTTTAGTTGGCCAGTTGACCCTTACATGTTAAACTTTAGATTTTGTTATGCTGTTGTAACTGAGTTATAACAGACAAATGGACAAAAAAAAGGTGATCAAGTGATGGTGGTTGTGTCTTAACATAATAATCATTTGACCTCATTTAGAGCCTAATCTCTGATTTAGATTAATATTATTGATTATAGCATCACAGTGAATCTACATCATAAGATCCATTGACGATATACATTTATTCAAAAGATTTGTTATAAAAAATATTCTGATAAATAAATAAAAAATCTTTCTCTTAGGCTCACACAGACATCAATAATCAGTGTATGTATCTCAACAATGGTGACAAAAATAATATTCAATTAGGAAATGGAAATTACTAAGACAATTCAGATCATAATTTATTCATACAGCAATGCATGATGGGAGCCAATGGATGAGTTTTGATTGGTGGTACCCAGAATGCACATGCTTTATTATTGTCACCAATGTTGAGATTCATATGCTGATTATTGATGTCAAGTGTGTTTAAACAAATAAACTGGTTCAAACTCTGTTTTTTTATTTTTTTTATCAGAACAACTATTAGTTAACATTATTTTTGATTGTACAGAAAAGCTGAAAACCATGTGATGTAGAATTAGAGTGCTGCTTTAATCAACAATGTGACTATAGGTTTAGTGACTCAGGTCAAATGATGAAAATTTTCCATCCAACATCACCTGATCACATTTTCTCTTTGTTTATCCAGCTGTCATAATTCACACAGCAGCCAAACAAAATTTAAAGTTAGCAGTTTATGGGTCAAGAGCCCAACTAAAGCAAACACTGATCTCCATAATGGTGACTTAACAATGATATTTTCTCCTTTTGGTGATTCTGCTTGTTAACATCAGGTGTCTTCAATAATGCTCATTCATCACTCAATTAATCACTTGATTATCTCATTAACTTTAATACTCTTCAGTGTTAATTTAACACTCATATTTTAACACTTTACACTCTTGAGGCTGGAGCCAAATAAACTCCAATCCATGGAGTCCAAAGTCCATTTAACACTGGAGTTTTTTCTGTGTACCTTTTAAAACACGTTCCTCTAACGTCAAGAAAACTGGACATTTTAACATTCCCGGAACCAACACTGAATGTTTGGAGAACGTTCTTATAACAAAAGTCTGTTAGCTGGGTTAAAGATAAATAGCCTAAATAATTTATATAAAGTTATGAAACTAAACTTTGCCCTCAACTAAAACGATTTGCCTGGGAACAAATGAAAGAATAATGAGATCAATTATCGCCCGTTCGATATAGCATACACAAGAAGACGAATTATCTCATGTTTAACCACTAGACTAGAGACATCATCAGCCAGCGGCAAACATCAGAAGGACTAGCCGAGGTAAGGCTGTTCTAGGCGGGGTACATGAGCGCTGAGCGGCCGGTGATCGCCTGGATCTCACAACTCCGAAAACGTCAGATCCAAATTTAAAATAGGCGCTATCTGTATAAATAAACAACATATTTGCGCTTTAAACAACTACATTGTCGACTGAAAAACTATAACAACGACATTTCGTGACACAATAACGGTAGTATTTTTCACAACTCCGAAAACGTCAGATCAAAATTTAAAATAGGCGCTATCTGTATAAATAAACAACATATTTGCGCTTTAAACAACTACATTGTCGACTGAAAAACTATAAAAACTAAATTTCGTGACACAATAATAGTAGTATTTTTAAATTTAGCTACAAGTTATCGCGAGAACAGATTTAGATCAGGCATACTACTGGCATACTAATGGGGTCCTTAGCCCGGACCCATCTCTTCACCCGTGAAGTGTTGGGTCCGGATGAAGTGTTGAGTCCGGGCTAAGGACCCAAGCAATCCGATTGGTTCAAAGCACGTTTTATGGGTAATCGCTTTAGTGCCTGGTTACAAATCATACAAAATCACATAATTAAAGAAGTCGTTTGACCTACGTTATAACGAGTCATTAATGTATTTTAACTTATATGTGTCATATAATAGTATATACCCGAAGCTATATATTGTGAATTTAAGCATTTCTCGTTCTTAGTGTTTTTTTTTTTTGTTAGCGTATAGTAGCGCGGCATAGAGCATACATCTATCCGATAAACGTTTTGTCGTTTTTAATAAATTTGTATTTATTACTATTTTCTTATTAACAGTTTAACCATAAATGACAGAATGCTAGCTATGTTTTGTGTGTACTTAGTATAAATATTAATCAACCAAATAAGTAATCAATCAAACCCCTTTCTTCATATATTTTTATACTTATTAAAGAAAGTAATTGCATTTTTAGGTATGTTTTGAGACATTAAGTTACTTGTTATTAAGCAATAAGGCATAATATATATTTTTAATTACAAGCATGTCATTTGTGTTCTAATTCATATGATTTATGTCATAATTAATTGTTAAAACAGAACATCATAACAATACAATACCACTCAATGTAATAAAACCAGAACCAAAACTCATATAAAAATAGCATTTTGATTAAATTACACAATATAATACAATACAACTGAATTATGAGATTTATTAGATTTCATTTTTATTAACACAAAACTACAAGCAACATGCACGTCATTTATAGATTTATAGACTTTTTAAAATACACAACAATACAGAGAAGCTTTAAACAGACATACTGTAGTGTGTCTTTAAAATACATTTGTGATAGTCCTCTGGCTATACAGTGTGAAGATTTAAACAAATTTAATGTTGAGTTAGCTGTGTTCAATTTAATGAACTGTATGGTTAAAGATTTTGAGAGAAAGGTTTATCCTGGATTGACTAATGAGAGACAAATAGATGCAGTGTCTTTTGCTGTATGTAAATTCAAATCTGTAGTTTGAATTAATTCATGTTGTATGTGCAGTCAATTCTTTGTGGAACCATCCTAAGGCCTAGATGATGCAGTTGAGATGTGTCGAGGCACCATTTCCCCTTGGCATGATGGGTCGTGAGCTCGTGACTGAGATGGGCAAATTCAAAGGTGCAGCGCAGCAGGCGGAGTTAGCTCGCTGAACCCTGTCGTCATTTGTTGGACGAGGAGGCTGGACAGACTGAGGAACTCTGCAAAAACATACAGAAATGCTGTGACACGTTAATTTGTACACACGCAAAGTCTACTGTGTGATGTACGTCACTCACTGTTTTTACTCAGATGGGCAAACTCAAAGGTGCAGCGCCGCAGGCGGAGTCAGCTCACTGAACCCTGTCGTCATTTGATGGACGAAGAGGCTGGACTGGCGGATGTTGTGACATTAGGCCATTTTAATGACACACTCCACAAGATAAGATATCTCAGCCCAAAAGTGACTGAAACCTTCCGTTCGTCTTAGTATTATAAGGCTGACCTGAACAACAAAAGATTTTTAAAAAGTAATTACTTAAGTTAGTTTAACGAGTTAGTTCACCCAAAAATATACAAATCAGACATACATATTTGTACCAAAACGATCCCATAAAATGCATACCTCAGGAATCAGTTCAGACATTATAAGGTCAAAATGTTCAAGCTTTTCATCCTTCTTTTTTTCGTAAACACAATGTTGTCAATGTGTCCCAGAAGTTCCTCAACATGTGCTGACAAGGCTGGATGAAAACTCTTTGGTTTTGCCATTTTACCAGTCTTCGTTTGCCACCATTTGTTCCACGTGGGTTTCAGTGAGCCTTTCACAATTCCTCGGAACAAGTCCTGCAAAAAAATATTTAGTATAGCAAACAATATCTAGACATTTTTTATTTCGTAAAATCTTATATGTACCTGGATTTCAGTGTCACTGACAATAGAACAAATTCCCTTTTTCCCCACCTCCTCAACTGTCCTATATTTTAAAAAACATCGATTTACTTGAATTATTAAACTTATAAGTTGGTTTATATGAATGAGGACACACATTTTACACATACCTTGTATACGTCACATGGTGAACAGCATATGCTGCCATTAATGATGCATGATATCTTCTCAGATACCACAGATCTTCTCCCTGTATCACCTCGTTTTTCATAGAGGTCCATTTGTCCCTCACCTCCATTTCTGCCATCTAAAGCAATTAACACAGTTGTTGAAGTAATGTAGATGTAATACACAAAAAATATTAAAAATAAAAGCATTTATTTAACTTACTGTACAGACCAAAACCCCACAGTTGTTAGAGTCAGACAGCCTCCACTGTTCTGGGTACTCAACAGTCCATTTTCCCAAGTCCCAAGTATTTCGGAATGCATTGCTTTTGTACAAAAGAAAAAAGAAATTAAGAAATGTACATTAGTAAATGAAGATAAAAATTGTGCCATTTACAATGCACAAAATATAGCCAGGTCCATCTCAGAAATGGACTTGTAGTTGCCAATGGGGTCGTACACTCGAATATGATTCCTCAAACCATCCAAGACCTTTACAAAACAAAAAGAAACCGCTTTAACCACAAAGAGTAACAACTGTTGAGCAAAAATGTATATATAGTTTTTTTCCACACATACCCACAAAATGAAGTGATTTCCCTTTTCAGGGCTCTGTCCACCAACAATTCTTGGAATAAGGACCATGTCATTCTCATCAAGGTCCTTTAAAATATTTGTAAGTAAATAATTGGTGCTGGAATGTGTCCCCTCTGCCCCTGAGATTTAATTTATAGATTTTCATTTACCTTCAGACAAGAAATGTGACTGTCATCCACATGTTTCGTGTTAGTGAAGGATCGCCACCAGAGAACAAATGTGTGCACCTGTAATGCAGTTCCACCATGTGCTTTACAGAGCTGTGCGATCCTTGTGTCAAGAATCTAAAAGAAATAGTAGGTTACCATAAAAATGTTGTTTAATAATATAAGAAGTATAGGAGATTTGTGGACAAGCGCCCATACAAATAAGCTGCCATTGGACGCATAATGACTCGGAGGGATCGTATGGTGAATTGGGATGACATATGCCTGTTATTTAATGGTTACTCAGGTCTTTTGCGATCACCCTCGCAGGCTCCCCAGAGTCCGTAACACTAAGTTGCATCTTTAGTGACCTTGATAGGGTGCAACACTGGAGCCACTGTTTTAATAGTAGCATTACGCTGACACTGTGGACAATGGGCAATCTAAAAAATAAAAAGGTGTTTGTAACATTGCAAACAACAGAAACACATTACTTTGTACAACTACATCAGGGTCTCAAACGCAACATAGGATATTGAGGACACGACTTAACATCATTAGGTATTTAATAGAATATATGCTCTTGTGGCCTAAATATAATATGTCGTGACCTCTACATAACATACCCATTATTTACACTTGAGGGGCTGTATATGAAACCATCTTGTGGATCGGGAATTTGAGTCTACAAATATCTTACCCACTTTGTGACGTCCGGAAAGATGCCTTGCCAGTAGTATGCGCTTGCAATCTTATTAAATGTCCTTGTTATCCCCTGATGCCCAACTGTAGCTGGGCTGTCATGGCAGTCCCGAAGGACTCGTTCCTTCTTTTTCTCATCCATGACAACCATACGGTTTGATCCGTTTGCAGTCTTGTAATAAAGATGTCCACCTGTATCAGAGACATAAAGAGGTAATGTGAGGGAACGCAACACACAGTATTTAAATCATGTTATTTATTGAAGAATATATTTATATAAAAATAAATAACACATATAATAAAGGGTGTAGGGAACAAGGAAGAGCAGAGCAGATAAGACGAAGTGTTATGGTCACAATTGTTAAATTAAAAAAATGAATACTATGTTAAATAAATGACACTCATCACATAAAGCATGACATACTGTATAGGCTTTCTTTGGTGCTAAAAAAACCCAGCCCATTAAAACTCAACTTCAACATGGAACAACAACAGACATGAACATCTCACCCTTGTTCAAGTTGGGCTTTAATAGATTCTGCCAAACTGTTTAAAAATATATAATTTTCCTTAGTGGTGAAATGAACTCCATCGTGCAAAAAAATCAAGGGAGAAGGCTCTTCCACCGCAGACCAGCCAACTAAGCCGAACCAAGAAATGTAGACATCCTCAATGCCAAGGCTGTTCCCCATGGTCTTTGCCGCTCTCTCAGCCCCACGCCGGACGTAGAGTCTCCAATGAGACTGTTGTTGGATGAAAAAACACATTGTAATAGTGAGAAATGTAGGCTATAGAGAAAAGGGATAACAGCACTATTAATTACACACAGTTATATAAAAATACATTATTACCTCACCTTAGTTGTACAAAACAAATCTGTTAAAAGTTTAATGTTGTACAATAAATAGCAGAAGAAAACTATTACTTCTGGGACATTGGGTGGGTGCACAATATGCCATCGTGGCTCTCTGGCTCTCTTCACTCTCACACATTTCTGAAAGAAAGAGAAAGAATCATCCATATCCATTTCCATTTTAGTCCCTCATAGTTAAATATGCACACAAGCATGTAACTGTACTTCATTAATTATCTAGAATAATACACATGAATAAAAAACAGTCTAATGTTCTTTATTGTAATTTTTAACTTAGTTAAATGTTACTTATTTCTGCTAACGGTTTATATATTAAAATATTCTTACATAGGCTATCGAATAAAATGACACAACCCTGTCTCTTTTTGTTACATTTCAGTTTTAATTATCAATAATAGACATTATAAAAGTATAAGTAGCCTAAAAGGCATAAGAAGCTATACAAGTCAAGAAATAAAGTAAGTTAAACGATTCAATCAAACAGTCTGCAGGCTACAACGTTAAATAGCCTGAATCATAAAGTTATAAAACTAAACTTTGCCCTCAACCAAAACGATTTGTCGGGGAATAAATTAAAGATTAATAAGATCAAATATCGCCCGTTAGATATAGCCTACACAAGACGAATATTATCTCATGTTTAACCACTAGACTAGAGACATCATCAGCCAGCGGCAAACATCAGAAGGACTAGCCGAGGTAAGGCTGTTCTAGGCGGGGTACATGAGCGCTGAGCGGCCGGTGATCGCCTGGATCTCACAACTCCGAAAACGTCAGATCAAAATTTAAAATAGGCGCTATCTGTATAAATAAACAACATATTTGCGCTTTAAACAACTACATTGTCAACTGAAAAACTTTAACAACTACATTTCGTGACACAATAACGGTAGTATTTTTCACAACTCCGAAAACGTCAGATCAAAATTTAAAATAGGTGCTATCTGTATAAATAAACAACATATTTGCGCTTTAAACAACTACATTGTCGACTGAAAAACTATAAAAACTAAATTTCGTGACACAATATACCGTAATAGTAGTATTTTTAAATTTAGCTACAAGTTATCGCGAGAACAGATTTAGATCAGGCATACTACTGGCATACTAAAGGGTCCTTAGCCCGGACTCAACACTTCAGTCGGACCAGAGAATGTCTAATAAGGGGAGAAGGTTCACTCTCGCTACACTTCCGGCTTCTGACTGGTTGCAGTTCCACTCTGATTCCATATGAGGGCGCTCACAGGACGAGTGCAGAATGAATGGAGGTCTATGGAGCTATACCCCTCAAAATCCACTTTTCTCAAGATATAATTTTTTGTCTAGTAATTTGAATGTTGTATTCGAAAGGAGATGCAAAGAAATTGCACATTGCTGGGTGTTAGATTTTTTAGAGTCACTTATTTGCTTTAAAAAGTCTTTCAAAATGTCAATGACGTCATACACATCGTACGACCAGAGATACTGCTTTACGGCAATCCTTCAGTCACTGTGGTGCTTTCGCGCTCTGCACTTTATTTTCTCTCGAGGCATCGCCAGCACAGCTGACACAGGTAAACACACGTGCTAGAAGAGTTTCTGCTAGAATACATTCTGTTCCCGCTTCGGATGCCATGATGCCATCAAGCGGTATCTCTGGTCGTAACCAGTCATTCACTGACCAATCAGCGTTCGTTAGCAGAATGCTAGCGTGTTATGGGCAACAACAACTCAACCTGTAAGAAATCGAAAGGACATAAGTACTCGTTCATTCAATTTTAGACCTATAACCCATGTTGAACTTGCCAAACCTACAATCAAATCTGAGATTTCTCAACGGCAATCGGCTGAAAGGGACAAATTTAGCCGTCTAGCCCCATAGACTCCCATTCATTTTGCACTCGGGGGTGATCGCCCCCAGTGGAACTCTGGTGGAACTACAACCAAAATTCGGTACAATAGGACTTAATAGGGAGTGAACAGGCTCTCCGTAGACGGGCTCTGGTCGGACCCAACACTTCACCACACCGGACCCATCTCTTCACCACAACCATAGACATGTATAGAAAGGCTAGATGGCTCAAGGCGGAGTCAGCTGTGTCGTCACTTGGCGGCCATCTTAGGTCAGGATACTGCGCTGCTGCTCCCTGCTGCTGTGGACGGAAGGTGAGTGACATACGCCAACTAAAATGCTCGTAACCTGCTGAATTCTTGACGGATTTACAAACGGTTTGGTTTATTACAAACCTTATTAACGTGGCTATGAATTGTGCTGATGCCGATGTTTAAATTGTAGCTTTTTTTTTCTGCAAATGTCATTCATGTAGCTATGATACAGGACACATGGTTCGGCATATTTTAATATTCATAGTAGGCTTAACAGTAATATAATATTCTGATATAAGTTATAAAGTGACCAGACGTCCAAAATCAAAATATGTGATGTAGGATATAAGGTATTTTATAAATCACACACTATAAATATGATAAAGAAGCAGAAACAGATAGTTGCAGTAAAGTAAGATATTTTAATAAGTTGAAGAAAGAATAATGATTTGTGACACACACACACACACACACACACTCGATTTGCGCATCGCCGTCATGTGTGTATTACAGGTAACGTTATTACATTGCTTCCTGATATACGTGCGCAAACACAAATAACCTATATTTATATGTTTATACTACAGGGCCGTTGAATGCTTGTATCTGATAACCGTGAAGCTCTTGTAATTATTACTTTACCCAACCTCTCCATGTCGAGTGATGCAGTAAACATCAGACAGCGCACGTGAACCGATCATCTCTAGCCTACTATAGTAAAAAAAAAACACGAACACTGTTGAAAGATACAGTAGGCTACAAATGACCTGTTCGCGCCACAAATTGTTCTCCGTCCTTAGCGACCGAGTCATTGAATGGGAAACAGCGGCTGCTGTCGTCAGCGAGCAGCACTCTTCAGACAACGAGGGCGCGCGCGCCGCGTTGATACCTCCGTTTTCTCGAACCCGCGCAGTGCGGCGGTCAGAACACGGAGACCATTCTGCCCCTAGATATGCGTGCGAAAGCATGGGGAGCGATCCCGGGCGTGTCAGAATGGGTGCTGAACGTTGTAAAACAGGGCTATGCGCTGCAGTTCGCTCGCCGTCATCCGCGCTTTCGAGCCCGGACCGTGACGAGCGGTCCTTTTCTTATCTGATCTGATTTGTGCTTCAGAGCGCGTTTTTTTCCCTGCAGCGGGTGGTGGTGGTGGTAGGGGTCTCTCTCTTGCCAAAGGCTTCTCAGCCATCCTTCCGCTCTCTTCCCTGAATTGAAATAAAGTAGTGGGCTGTACTTTCCACATGATTGACATCAGGTTCAAGTACGCCCACAAGCCGTGCGAGTTATTCGTGTATTGCAGGTTGGCTGGTGGTTATGTTGCCCGCATACCGCCTCCCATGGCCGAAATTGGTATTACGACACCTGTCGGGCCGTGGCTAGTAATGCTAATGCTAATTAAGGTTGATATCTCTGCAGCACTATAACTTGACATTTTTTTAATGACATCATTGCCCTTATTTAATGTTATAACTGGACGAGCGGTCCTGTCCTAAAATGGCCGCCGTGTGACGTCGTCAGGTCCCATTGGCTCTCTTCTCCAATAGCATCTCCAATAGCATCCAGCTGCAGCCCCGCAGACTCACCTCCGACTAGACACCAGTGGCTGGACACCAGTGGATAGACAGCCTACGTCATTTCCTTTTTCTCCGTCATTTCCGTTTCGCCGCTAATTTCCGTTTTCACCTCTGGATTGACATATATTCATTTTATATTTTCAAAATATTTATTTTCTGTTTTCACCAGTGGATAGACAGCATTCTTTGCAGGCTTTTGCACACGTCTTTAATATCTGACGTGTAATATCTTTCAAATTGGCTTAAACTGTCTTTATATACAAATACATAATTAAAATGTAAGTACTTTGAAAAAGAGAGTATAAAAATTGAGTGACTATAGTGTATTTAATCTTCAAAAAACACAGCTCATTAATTCCTACCGGGACGAAACAAGTGATTGGCTTGCACGACTGTCACTCTCCGTCGCCATGACTACCGCCGCTATTATTAGGCTTGTTTGAGATGAGCAAAATCTGCGCAGAACCGATCACCGGTGATCACCGCGAGATGCATGCCGGTTAGAAATGTGTCCGACTGCGTTCCGCCTGGCTCTGATATCATGCTGACGTATGTCAAAACACTCTCGCGAGCGCAAGGCACACCTGTCGGATTCTGCAGTCGCGCGCAGTTGCTCTCCACCGACTGCACTGATCAAAAGCATGATGGGAAACGACTTGCTGACGACACAGCTTAATGCTCATTGGTTTAAACAACCATAATGTAATGTTCTCTTTTAAAATGTTTGATATTAAAACTCTGATATCATGTTTTATGTGTATAAATGATCTGTGAATATTCCCAAACTCTCTGACAGTGCGATCTCTATATGGATTATGTGATTATGTAATTAAAATATATATATATATATAAACACATATATATATATATATATTTTAATTACATAATCACATATGTAATTAAATATAAACACATTTCCCGTGGGCTCACCACCTGCAGGAGGGGCCGTAAGGGGCCGGTGCATAGAGGATCGGGCGGCAGTCGAAGGCGGGGGCCTCGACAACCCGATCCCTGGACACGGAAACTAGCTCTAGGGACGTGGAATGTCACCTCGCTGGCGGGGAAGGAGCCTGAGATTGTGCGTGAGGTTGAGAGGTTCCAACTAGAGATAGTTGGAATCACCTCTACGCACGGCTTAGGCTCTGGAACCACACTCCTTGAGAGAGGATGGACTCTTCACCACTCTGGAGTTGCCCATGGTGAGAGGCGGCGGGCTGGTGTGGGTTTGCTCATAGCCCCCCAACTCAGCCGCCATGTGTTGGAGTTTACCCCGGTGAACGAGAGGGTCGTTTCCCTGCGCCTACGGGTTGGGGATAGGTCTCTCACTGTCGTGTGTGCCTACAGGCCAAACGGCAGTGCAGAGTACCCGGCCTTCTTGGAGTCTCTGGGAGGGGTGCTGGAAAGTGCTCCGACTGGAGACTCCGTCGTTCTACTGGGGGACTTCAACGCTCACGTGGGCAACGACAGTGTTAACTGGAGGGGCGTGATTGGGATGAACGGCCCCCCTGATCTGAACCCGAGCGGTGTTCAGTTATTGGACTTCTGTGCTAGTTACAGTTTGTCCATAACGAACTCCATGTTCAAGCATAAGGGTGTCCATCAGTACACGTGGCACCAGGACACCCTAGGCCGTAGGTCGATGATCGACTTTGTGGTCGTTTCATCTGACCTGCGGCCGTATGTCTTGGACACTCGGGTAAAGAGAGGGGCGGAGCTGTCAACTGATCACCACCTGGTGGTGAGTTGGATCCGATGGCGGAAGAGGAAGCTGGACAGACTCGGCAGACCCAAGCGTACTGTAAGGGTCTGCTGGGAACGTTTGGCCGAGTCTCCTGTCAGAGAGATCTTCAACTCCCACCTCCGGCGGAGCTTCGACCGGATCCCGAGGGAGGCTGGAGATATTGAGTCCGAGTGGACCATGTTCTCCACCTCCATTGTCGAAGCGGCCGCTCGGAGCTGTGGCCGTAAGGTCTCCGGTGCCTGTCGAGGCGGCAATCCCCGAACCCGGTGGTGGACACCGGAAGTAAAGGATGCCGTCAAGCTGAAGAAGGAGTCCTATCGGGCCTGGTTGGCTTGTGGGACTCCTGAAGCAGCTGACGGGTACCGGCAGGCCAAGCGAACTGCAGCCCGGGTGGTTGTGGAGGCAAAAACTCGGGCCTGGGAGGAGTTCGGTGAGGCCATGGAAAAGGACTATCGGTTGGCCTCGAAGAGATTCTGGCAAACCGTCCGGCGACTCAGGAGAGGGAAGCAGTGCCCTACCAACGCTGTTTACAGTGGAGGTGGGCAGCTGTTGACCTCAACTGGGGATGTTGTCGGACGGTGGAAGGAATACTTCGAGGATCTCCTCAATCCCGCCGTCACGTCTTCCATGGAGGAAGCAGAGGCTGAGGTCTCAGAGGTGGACTCGTCCATCACCCAAGCTGAAGTCACCGGGGTAGTCAAAAAACTCCTCGGTGGCAAGGCACCGGGGGTGGATGAGATCCGCCCTGAGTACCTCAAGTCTCTGGATGTTGCGGGGCTGTCTTGGCTGACACGCCTCTGCAGCATCGCGTGGCAGTCGGGGACAGTGCCTCTGGGATGGCAGACCGGGGTGGTGGTCCCTCTTTTTAAGAAGGGGGACCGGAGGGTGTGTTCCAACTATAGGGGGATCACACTTCTCAGCCTCCCTGGGAAAGTCTATGCCAGGGTACTGGAGAGGAGATTACGGCCGATAGTAGAACCTCGGATTCAGGAGGAACAGTGCGGTTTTCGTCCGGGCCGTGGAACACTGGACCAGCTCTATACCCTCTACAGGGTGCTGGAGGGTTCATGGGAGTTTGCCCAACCAATCCACATGTGCTTTGTGGATTTGGAGAAGGCATTCGACTGTGTCCCTCGTGGCGGCCTGTGGAGGGTGCTCCGGGAGTATGGGGTCCGGGGTCCTTTGCTAAGGGCTGTCCGGTCCCTGTACGACCGAAGCAGGAGCTTGGTTCGCATTGCCGGCAGTAAGTCAGACTTCTTCCCGGTGCATGTTGGACTCCGGCAGGGCTGCCCTTTGTCGCCGGTTCTGTTCATAATTTTTATGGACAGAATTTCTAGGCGCAGCCAGGGGCCGGAGGGTGTCTGGTTTGGGAACAACACGATTTCGTCTCTGCTCTTTGCGGATGATGTTGTCGTGTTGGCCCCATCAGACCAGGACCTTCAGCATGCACTGGGACGGTTTGCAGCCGAGTGTGAAGCGGCTGGGATGAGAATCAGCACCTCCAAATCCGAGGCCATGGTCCTCAGTCGGAAAAAGGTGGCTTGCCTACTTCAGGTTGGTGGAGAGTTCCTGCCTCAAGTGGAGGAGTTCAAGTATCTTGGGGTCTTGTTCACGAGTGAGGGAAGGATGGAACGGGAGATTGACAGACGGATCGGTGCAGCTTCCACAGTAATGCGCACGATGTACCGGTCTGTCGTGGTGAAGAAAGAGCTGAGCCGCAAGGCGAAGCTCTCGATTTACCGGTCAATCTACGTTCCTACTCTCACCTATGGTCATGAGCTTTGGGTCATGACCGAAAGGACAAGATCCCGGATACAGGCGGCCGAAATGAGCTTTCTCCGCAGGGTGGCTGGGCGATCCCTTAGAGATAGGGTGAGGAGCTCGGTCACTCGGGAGGAGCTCAGAGTAGAGCCGCTGCTCCTCCACATCGAGAGGGGTCAGCTGAGGTGGCTCGGGCATCTGTTCCGAATGCCTCCTGGACGCCTCCCCGGGAAGGTGTTCCGGGCACGTCCCACCGGGAGGAGACCCCGGGGAAGACCTAGGACACGCTGGAGAGACTATGTCTCTCGGCTGGCCTGGGAACGCCTCGGTGTCCCCCCGAAAGAGCTAGAGGAAGTGGCTAGGGAAAGGGAAGTCTGGGCATCTCTGCTTAGACTGCTGCCCCCGCGACCCGGCCCCGGATAAGCGGAAGAAGATGGATGGATGGATGGATGGATATAAACACATGTATTAAAGAAAAAAAAAGATTGATAAACACGTATTTGGAATGGGATTATATAGCCTAACAAGTGAGTTGGGTGTCTTGTTCATTATATTTATTTTCATATTTAAGCAACAGAACTTAAATTACATCCAGTTTATTACCAACACTGTGCACGAGCGTGAATCCCGTGAATCCCGCGATATCCATCTTTGATCTCACAGGTGTCAGATCCACTGTGAGAAGAGAGAACTGTCCGGCTTGCCTGCACTTTTTTCACTCCTCCCATCACTGCAGCCGCCTACTCTCGCATACAATTCAGGCGAGGCAAGGCGCATCTCAAACAAGCCTATTGGCTCTGCCCACGTGCGCGCAGTCGCGCACCCGTTTTTCATATCACTATTCTTTGATCATATCACTATTCTTTGTGACTTAAATTCAGCCTAGATCAATGGACTATAACGTTTTGTCAATACAACAGACTTGTACATGTTAATTGACCACAGTTTTTTGCCTTGCCCATTTGGATATTCTTATTTTTTTTGTAAATGTAACCACTTCTGTTTTTTAAAATATACATAGATTCATATACATGATCAGACAATTTACCAAACAATCCAGATCAAATGAACACTTCATAGTTTTGCAATATTTATTGGAAATTACACAATCTGACCATCAGAATGAAGATGCCACAGTCAGGCCCGTAAGGTAGTGGGGGAAGTAACCTAGAGCAAACTAGCTCTAGAATTGAGGCACACCAGAGTTCACTAATACCTTTAAAAAACATGACACAGTATGAAAACAAGACGATTTTTTTTTAAATAGCTAGTTTGTGCATTTGAATTCTGACATGACCTATCATCATCGACAGTTTATTATTTTTTCTTACCGCTGACATCTGCATGGCGCGTCAAATTTGAAAAGTGAATGACGATACGGAAATGACGTCAATTTGAAAAGGAAATGACGTCTGCTGTCCATCTACTGGTGTCCAGCCACTGGTGTCTAGCAAGAAGTGAGTCTGCGGGGCTGCAGCTGGATGCTTCTCCTCAGCGCCGGTAAGCTATCTAGCCTTTCTATACATGTCTATGACCACAACCAGGGACGCAACTACCCAGTGTCAAAGGGGTATGCAGCAACAAATTAGGCGCCCCCCACCCCCCAAACAAACAAACAACAACAACAACAAAAACGAAAAAAAAGTGTCCAATGTAATGAGTGAGGAACGAGTGAGAGTTAACATATAAAATAAGTAGAAAATTGCTATTTATTAATAAAATTGAACTCTGTCCCTCTAGGGGGGTTCGGGGGCATTTTTTTACCAATGGATTACACCGGCACTAACCCAGCATCGCCAATTAATACAAAAAAAAAAACGAACGGGCCTCCGATGTAGCAGCTACGAGTTTTATGGGCTGTTAAGAAGAAAAAAAAAAGTAGGCCTATTAGATGTATCGGCCCAAATAGGACCGGGAATCTCCCGGTAGCCCCGATGGCCAGTAGGCTATGCGTGGACGTCACACTTTAAATCCTGTTGCCTTTCACCATCCACTTATAGCTGCTGTCTCATCAATTGACATGCCATCTCCCTTTTCAGTCTTTCTTTTTCTATCTTTAGCCCCGACAGCTTTTTTACTTTATCCATCTTTATCGACGACAACTCTACTCGTTCCTGCTCGCTCAGCGCTGACGGCGCCCCCGCCCGCTCGCGATATTATCCCCCCTCTTCTAATTAAAAATTCTATGATGGAATCTTATGAGGGCGCCTACTCTAGCCAGTTAGTCCTCTACAGGGTTATATAACATTGAGGAAATGCAAAAATTATTTAGAAACGCACAACAGCAGCTCACAAATAGAAATTCTAAATTTAAAAAAAGTAAAAAAAATAATAATTTTACCATCGCTTTGGCGCCCCCGCTGGTGCTGCGCCCCTATGCGCCGCATATAGCGCATACCCACTTTTTGCGCCACTGACCACAACGGTAAACATCCAGCAGCTCCTCCTCGAATGGATTCTTTTCACACTTCCGGGTTTGGAACAAGGAAATAAATTACAGCAGGGCCACTTGTAGCCTATTGAGGTAAATGCGAGACCATATAAAAATTATTTTTTGCATTCTCACTTGCACAATTTTTATTATCTAAGAAAAGTTTGAAACAACATTTGGGGATTAATTTGTTAATGGAAATACACAAACAAAACTGCTACAATTTAAAATGTTTGTAACTATTTACCAAACTACTACTTTTGAACATGTTGATTAAGTAACTTTGCAACTCCATATCAGTCATTATAGTAGCCTATAGTTTGCTTAATACCTGCTAACACTTTATTGTGATGGTCGTCCAACAGACATGAATATAAAAATAAAAGATAATAAATAAATAAATAAGAGTCAAAGAGTCTCTAATTCTCTAGCATCTGTCAACAAAATCATAAAATTTGATATTAGTAAATGGACACTTGAAATGGTTCATGTAAAAATTGCAAAGCTTCAAGTATGGATCATAGACTGGTATGGATGTAGTATTGTTGTGGTGGGAGTAACAGATCGACACAGTTGGTGTGGCGTCAGGAGACATAACATTAATCTCTGATATTTTATATCTCAGAGTTTTTTTTTCTTTAACTAGTTCCTATAACTTTAACAGACATCCAGTTCATTTTTTTTTCTTACATTATGACAGACTTCCATTTTATTTCCTTAAAAATAATATATTTGAATGTCAGGTGTATTCGTGATAGCACAAAGAGGAAATTAATATTTTTATTCCGTAGACGAAAAAATGCTGATTTGATATTTTTACAAGAGACTCATTCGGTGGGCGATGATGGGAAGTTTTGGAAAGCACAGTGGGGTGATGTTATTTCTGTCATGCCTCTCAACAATCAGCAGGTGTCATCATTCTACTTAATACATCTAAAGGAGATATCATTGAATCAGTGACCTCAAATGAGGGTAGAATGATTATCTTGGTTTTCAAATTAGACAATTCCTTCTTTATAGGGGCATTTGTAAGGTCTCGAGCAAAATGGCTGGAACAAGGGGAAAGAAATTTGAGTTATTTCTTTGCTTTAGAGAAACGAAATCGCTAGAGAAATAATTGAACTACTCTTAAAATTGATAATAACATCACCTCTAATTCTTTAGACATTTCAAGATATGTGGGTACATTTTATAGCAATATATATAAGTCTAATATTCAATTCGATGATTGTGATAGATTTGTTGAATTAGTCAAGGCATTTACACCAACTATATCTGAACAATTTAAATTGGACGTCCCATTACTAAAGTGGAAATCTCAGAGGCTGTTAGCTCAATGAAAAAAGGCAAATTGCCGGGTAATGCTGGGCTCTCAGTCGAATTTTATCTGCATTTTTGGGAAATTATTGAAAATCTGAAATTTGATTTATTTAAAGAATACTTAAAAAAAGTAAATGTCCACGAGTATGAAGCCAGGTTTAATATGTCTTCTCCTTAAGCCTCATAAAGATCATTTAATGATAGAAATTTGGAGACCTATTACACTCTTAAATATTGACTACAAAATGTTATCATAATTTTTTGCTAAACGGTTATAAAGAGGTCTTCATGAGATAATAAGTGAAACACCAACAGGTTTTATGTCTAACCGTCACATTAGCTCCAATATAAGACTTGTTTTCGGCCTGCTGGACTATTCTGATAACATCAATACTGATGCACTTGACTTTTATAAAGCATTTGATACGGTAGAACATTATTTTTTACTTAAAGCACTTCAGATTTTTGATTTCGGACAAACTTTTATATCTACAGTTGAAATGCTTTATAAAAATATTGATAGTTCTGTGATATTATATCCAAACACCACAACAAGATGTCCTGTACTGAGATCAGTTCGCCAGGGCTGCCCTATTTCACCGTTTTTGTTCCTACTGATGGTTGAATTATTGTCATTACATATTAAACATAGTCCTATTATTATTAAAAGGATTGTCTATTTTTGGTAAGGAAATTAGAGTAACTCAGTTAGCGGATGACACAGCTCTCTTTTTGAGTGACAAACATCAGATTGATAATGCTATAACCCTGATTGACCAATTCTCAGCTGCCTCTGGTTTAATGCTTAACAAATCTAAATGTGAAATCTTATGTCTGTGACAGACTGAAGAGGATTTTTTATATATATACCTGTTAAGAAATGTGTAAAATATTTGGGTATTCATATCTGCAAGGATCACAAGGAACGTCAACAACTAAATTTTTCACCTAAATTGAAGAAAACTAAAACAATACTAAATTTATGGCTTCAAAGAGACATTTCTATTTTAGAAAGGATCCTTTTGACAGAAGCAGAAGGGATTTCAAGAAATGTCTATCCTGCTCTCTCTCTCTCTTAATGGCCATGACTCAACATGTAAAGATATAAATACCATATTTACGAATTGTGTGTGTAAAAACAGACACCATCATGTGAAAAAAGCGGTGCTCTCTGGCTCTAAGGATGAAGGTGAACTTTTGGGACTTGAATTATACTTTTAAGGTGAAGTGGTTGAAGGAATGTTTGAGAGCCCCAGAGTGCTTACTTTATCCCCAACAATATTTTCAATAGTGTAGGAGGCCTAACATTTTTATTGAAATGTTACAAGATTGCCGCTAAAACTATCGCAATTTTATCACCAAGCTCTTTTGGCCTGGAAGCTGTCATTCTCACAACTTTTCTCCATCTTTTCAAATAATGAATGCATCACTAAAGGGAACAAGTCACTCTATTTGCAGAAATGGATCGATAGAGATATTATCTTTTTAAAAGACCTTTTTGATTGTAATAACCAATTACTTAACTATGAATCCTTTCTCAGAGAGAAGGCATTCCCAATAACGTTCAAAGAATATAACTCAGTTTTCAAATCTATACCTAATGGCAGAACTAATGCTTTTTCTTTGCACTGCATGTCTTCTGTACGTTGGTTTCATAAAGTGGTGCGGACATCACATCCTGAGCAAAAGTGTCCATCTATCATTTAACTGAATAAACCTGTGTGGTATTTTTGATTTCTTAATGTTGTAATGGTGGTGCAGTCATTTAACTTCTAACACATCGAGGAGGTATGGAAGCACATTTCTGCCAACAGGAAAAAAACATGCTTTGGTAATTATGACATAGAAAGTTGAATTTTTTACATACCAAGTCATAATGAAAAGTTTAAATTATTACTTAAAATGTAAAAAAATTATGGCTTAAAGGTGAAAATTATGACATTACAGGGATAGTTCACCCAAAAATAAAAATTAGCCCATGATTTGACTCACGATGACTCACCCTCAAGCCATCCTAGCATAGATGACATGATGTATATAAGACAAAATTTGCGGTTTCGCTATGGGTGTGTGTAATTTACTTTGTTGAACAACTTGCCAAAGTATACTGAAGTTATGTTTACCACAGGCTTTATTTTACACATAAATCAGAAAACCCCATTATAAAATCCCATAGGAAAATCTCGAAGGAACCAGCAGCGAATTATACTTTCAGGTTCGGTCAAATCTAAACAAATCTATTCACACTCGAAGCCAGAGGGCGCCCTCGCACAGAAAGTACAGAGTAGACACATAAAAGTTATTTTCATAAGAATATTTATTTTGAAAAAAAAAAAAAAAGTATTTTGCCAATCCTAGCTATATTGCTAATTGAACTAGCTTTTATCACTGTAGAATACTACAAAATAATATATTGTTTGCCTTAATCTGTATAAAAAGTCTAATCAGATCGTAAAAATGAAAAAAAAAAAATAATAATAACGTAAATTAAAAACTGCATGCTTAGATAATATGAGTAACTATTATTAGCATTTTGGTCTCCTCTAAACAAAATCTCATGGTCTAAAAAAGTTTTAGAGTTATCCTCAGATTTCAAATAAAACATGATCAGAACAACATAAAGCTATAGTTATTTTATTTTATCATATGCTCATCAATATTCTTGTTAAACACAGTAAAGTGTGAAAACAACTCCAAATCTGAACAGAAGCTTTTGTTCTTCTTCAAAATGTTGTTTTATTATGTGTGTTATTCTTAATGAAGAAAAAATTACATATGGAAATATTTAAGCTGTTATTGTAATAGTCTCTTAATCCAGAAAGTGCTTGAATTCAGGGCTTTAAAGAACAGATAATGAACAAAGCGAGTCACCAGCAAAGAAAATGTATGCAAACCTCATTGAATTAAGAAGTGTGCTGGACTTGTGTTAAACTTGGCCCTCTCTGTAAAGGCTGGCCCGATTGTGGCCATGCTTTAAACAATTCTAGATCCGCCACTGGAGTGAAGTGTAATATTGTATTTTTCTGATGAATCAAAGGGCGACACTAACATTTACAGTATTAGAAACAGATAAAACCACACATATTTCACTTACTCACAAAAAAGACTGAAGAAAGAACATGAATGCACAACGTCGTCCTGAAAAGTCATTAGTTTAACAGGTGTCAGTACGAGAACTGATGGTTTCTGAGTGAGTCTGTGTTTGTGTCTCTGGTTCTGGACAGCACTCAGTGCTCCCACAGGGAAGAGGCGTCTGTTATGTTAAGGAAGGATCACACCGACACAGAGTAGCATCAACTTCTCATAACTTTTACTTCCATCTTTCTCGTCCTTTCAGACCCAAGCAACCGAACCTATACATTCGTCAGGCATAACACAATACTCCCAGCACAATCAAACTCTATGCATCACTGAACACTAACTCAATGCATATTAAACCCCACTTTAGAGAACACAACATTTCCCCCCCTCCTAAGAGTTTTCAAACATGAAAAAAAGTCCTGTAAATGCCCCGGGCGAGAACGAGTGCGAACAGGCCGCGGCGGAGGACAAGGATGCGGCTGGGCAGCCTGTGATGGGCAAGGACACATCTCAACAGTCAGGTTGGTAGGGATGTCTGGAGCTTGTGCAGGAGCTATCTGAGGTGTTGGCTGAAGCACTGAGGTGCCCTGCCAAGCTGAGGGTGTGGCTTGAGATGTGACACCTGTTGTATGTGCCGGGGCCGGTACTTTGCGGAGGCGGCTTGCATGCCACCGTGTGCCATCACTAAGCAAGAGGGTGACTGGGCCCAGCTGACGAATAACTTGGAGAGGGGAAGACCAATACGAAGCGAGCTTGTGGTCTCTGTGGGGCCTGCGAACCCTGACCCATTCTGCCGCCTGTCTTTACGTGTGCTGAAAGGTCAAATTTCTGCTTCATCCGCCTCTGCTGGCGTTCAACAGAGGCCCTGATGCTTGGTAGTGGTCCCTGAGGCAGTGGTGGGCTGAGCCTGTCGAGGGGAAGGTGGAGCTCACGGCCAAGCATGAGGAAGGCTGGAGAGACCCCCGTTGTAGAGTGTTGGGTGGCTCTGTAGTGCAGCAGTGTGTGACGGATGGCCTGTGAGAAGGTCCAACCCTGGAACAGGTGTGCTCTGATACTGTTTTTCAGCGACTGATGAAAGCGTTCGACGCCACCGTTAGCTTGGGGATGATAGTATGCAGTGCGGATGTGGCGGATACCCTTGTTTTTGAGGTATGTGGTGAACTCAGCCGAGATCAGCTGCGGGCCATTGTCCGTAGTGATAGTATTAGGAAGGCCCCAGCGGGAGAACAGAGAGTCCAGAAAGTTGATTATGACCTGAGAGGTGACAGAGCCGGTGGCAATGAGCTTGGGCCATTTCGAGTGCAGGTCATAGACAACCACTAGGAAGCGTTGGTGATGAGGAACTCCTTGTATCTCACCACATATGTCCAGCTGCAGGTGATCCCAGGGCTGCGATGGCCAAACAAGAGGTTGTAAGGGTGGGGGGGCCTGGTGACCCGTCTTACCGCTCAAGAGACAGTCTTTCAAGAGACAGTCTTTCACCAGGGCCTCAATGTCTTTATCTATCCCTGGCCACCAAACCCGGTCTCTGCAGCGCTGTTTCAACTTTACAATACCCAGGTGGCCCTCGTGAGCCATTGCCAACACACGTGCACGTAGGGTGCTGGGGATAACTGTGCAAAGGCCGCGTGCCACACAGGTGTCGTTCCAGCAGGACAGCTCCTGCTTTATTCTGGAAAATGCTGCCAGCCCCTCCGATATCTCCTTAGGCCAGCCGTTCAGAATATAGACACGGAGCTGAGAAAGAATCGGGTCCTGTTCAGATGCGTCCTTCAGTTCTTGTAATGATACGACAGCCTGGAGGGGTGTGTGTAACATCTGGACAATGTCCCGTTCCACCTGGTCTGTGTCGGTGAGTGTGTGCGTGTCAGGGTGAGATGGAGTAGCACGGGACAGTAGATCAGCCACAACATTGTCTCTGCCAGGAGTGAACTTCATGTCAAAGTTATACTGGCGAAGGCGATCGGACCAGCGATGTAGCCGCATTGGTCTGTGGCCTGTCCCCGATGTAGAAAGCAGTGTAGTCAGGGCCTGGTGATCTGTCCTCAGGGTGAAAGCTGCTCTGTCTGATTGAGGGCCCGCGACGCAAAGGCGATGGGCTTCTCCCCGCCCCGCTGAGTCTGTGACAGTACTGCTCCTATGGCTGTAGCCGACGCATCGCAGGTCACCAAGGTGGGGCTAGAGATATCGAAGTGAGCCAATACTGGAGCTGTGGTGAGCTGCACCTTGAGTGCATGCACCGCCTCAGAGCATGCCTGTGACCACACCCACGGCTCATCCTTACGCAGCAGACGCCGTAGAGGAGCAGTGGTAGCAGAATAATGTGGGAGGAACTTCAGATAGTAGCCTGTCATGCCCAAGAAGGATGCGACCTGTGCAGCTGAGCTGGGTTCGGGAATTGCCAGTATGGAGTCTACATTTGACTGAAGAGGTGTGATGCCATCTGCCGACAGTCGGAAACCCACATACTCAATGGTTGGTGCAGAGAAAACACATTTTTCAGCATTGACGGTTAGTTTGTGTTCAGCTAGGGCCGCAAAAACTCTGCTGAGGCGTTCATCATGACTCTCAGGAGAGGGCCCATGGATAACCACATGATCCAGGTAAATGGTATACCAGCTAACACCGACAGCATGATTTTTTGAAAACAGCTGGGGGCGGAGCTAAGTCCAAACGGCATGCGCGTGTAACGAAACACACCTGCATGGGTCACAAAGGCTGTGAGGTTTCTGCTGCTGGGATGGAGAGGCACTTGTAGGTAGCCCTGTCTGAGATCCAGTTTAGAGAATATGGTTGAGCCATGGAACTGAGCAGTGAGTTCTTCCGAGGTAGGCAGTGGGAACCTGTCCGGGATCACTGCCTTATTCACTGCTCGCAGGTCAACACACACCCGTAGGGCCCCTGATTTTTTCTGAGCTACCACCAGGTTTGAGACCCAGGGCGATGCATCCACTGGTTCGATAATGCCAGCGTCCAGCAGCTGTTCAAGTTCAGCTGAGACACCATCTCGGAAAGCCAGAGGAATGCGGCGAAGTGGTTGAATGACTGGTTTAACGGCGGGGTTCAGGAGAGGTTGGTGGGCAAAAGCAGTGAGGCAACCCAAGCCTTCAAACAGTGATGGCCATTTTTGCTGCCAAGGGGTGGAGACTGTCAGGATCGCAGCTCCCTTTGTGTCCACTAGGGAGAATCCCAGAGCCCAGAACAGATCCAGACCCATCAGATTGGCCCCGCGACGGGCAACATGGAAGGTAAAGCTGGGTACCAACTTGTTGCCATACGCAACAGTCACTTGTAGGGAACCCACTAGATCAATTTTTGAGTCACCATAGCCACAGAGTGAAGCAGAGGGTGGTGAAAGCGGCAGCGCTTTGAAAAAAAAACTGTATGTGTGCATGTTTAAAAGAGACACACTGGCACCAGTGTCCAAAATCAGTGGGATACACACATCATTTAGGCGTACTGAGCATACTTTAAATGAGACATTATGAATGATAGTGGGTGACTCAGCTGGAGCCGAGCGGCAGACTGTGATGGTTGGCAAACAAAATGGTTGCGTTTGCCACAGTTGCGACACGTTTGACCACGGGCTGGGCAGTTCTGTGCTCTAGACGGATGAGATGAAGATCCACAGTTATCACAGGGTCGTGACGCTAGTGCTTGTGGGCGTGGCCGAGACCGCGGCGGGCGTCTCAGTAGCATAACCGAGGAGTCTGCTGCCGCCAAAGTGTCGTTCTGGCTGGGCTGTAATGTTGATGGGGGTATGGGGGAGGGGGCTGGGTAGTCCGTGACTGTATGCTGTTTAGTCAGAGCCGACGCACATGCAGCTGCACTCTCTATTTGTAATGCAATCGTGATTGCTCGGGACAGTGATAAATCATCTGGTTCTAATAGCAGAGTTTCACGTACTTTTGCGTTGTTGGTATGTTCAATTAACTGGTCGCGAATCATTTCATCCTGCAACGCACCGAACTTGCATGTGCTGGTCAATCCACGAAAGGTTGGCTACGTACTGCTGTACTGACTCACCGGGCAGCTGGTGTCTTTGGCGGAACAGAAAACGGCGCAGGAGCGCACTCTGTGGGGCCGCAAAGTGTGCGATCAATAGTTCCACGGCTGTGTCATAATCGCTTTGTGTGCCTGACTCGAGCGTTCCCAGCACACGCCGACCCTCGGCTCCCAAGTAATGCAGTAACAGCGCCTTTTTGCGGGCTGTGCTCACGTCAGTCAGCCCCACTGCCAAGATGAAAGTCTCGAAGGACTGTAACCAGCGAGTCCAGGGAATCGGAGACTCACCAGGTAAAGCAAGGAAAGGAGCAGGAGGTGGTAGTGCGATATCAGCCATCCTCGTCGCCAAATGTTATGTTAAGGAAGGATCACACCGACACAGAGAGTAGCATCAACTTCTCATAACTTTTACTTCCATCTTTCTCGTCCTTTCAGACCCAAGCAACCGAACCTATACATTCGTCAGGCATAACATAATGCTCCCAGCACAATCAAACTCTATGCATCACTGAACACTAACTCAATGCATATTAAACCCCACTTTAGAGAACACAACAGCGTCCACGCTGAACCCATCGCCCATCAGCGTGCCTCCCTGGTCTCCACGCAGGTACTTGCCATTCTGACCCTTGATGCCAACCCGTCCATACTCCACAAACTCAAAGAAGAAATCCTCAGGTTTGTCCCCATCTGTGCACACCAGACCACTGCCGGACACATACCAAAACTTTTCATTTACAAAAAAAACATGCATCAGGAATTTTGTGAAGAAGTGCCCAACAGAGTCAGTGTTGCTCAGTGCAACTCTCGTCAGTCTCCGCTCACACAATATGACTCACTTTTTATATGGTATGCGCCATCGCTGAAGAGCAATGAGAAGATGTCATAACCAGAGCGACTGGCGTCCAGTGTATTGGAGTTCTTGTGGTGACACACAAAGCCGTTCTCCCCACGCAAGACCAGGATAGGCCGATTAATCAGCTTTAGCACAAACTGCTCGTCCTCCCCTGCCGAACACACGAGAGGAGTTATCGGACTCGTGTTGTGTCCAGTAGTGGAAGTTTAGTAAAAGGACAGAGAAGGATCAGTGTGCGCTCACCCAAGGATTCACTCACAGCTGCAAGCTGTCCATTTTTCTTTGTGCAGACATATTTTCCATTGTTTGCCCAAAGCGACTCGTCGGCCCAACCACTCAATGTCGAACATGGTGTTTTCTTCTCTGTCAGTTACAAGAACACACATATTCAAGATCATCGCTATGCATATTATATATTATATATGTTAAAGCGATAGTTCACCCCAAAAAGAAAATTATCTTATTTACTCATCATGCCGTTCAAAAACCTGTATGACATTTTTTTTTAAATCTACAGAACAAAACTAGTTTTTTTTTCTTCATAAAACAGAAGTAAATAGTCACACAATGAACAAATGAACACTCCCCTCAATGTCATCACTATTTCTCTTGTATGTGCCATAAATAAACTCAGGCAACAGAGACCAAAAGTTTAACACAGTGCAATATCAATTCCAGGGCTTTTTTGTGTAACTGAACATAAACCTTCTATACCAAAATCTGCCCCTTTTACCGCATTTCACACACACGAAATCAACAAAGCAAGAATTTCTCATGTTTAAGTTGTAGTCAGACTCATCCTCCTCACTTCTACTTCTCCGTCAGCCGGTCACTGAGACAAAGTCTTCTCTGCATTCTCAGAGCTCAAGGCTGTCCTCTTTTGTTTGGACTATGTTTCGCTGCAAGTGAAAAGTCTCTCACGAGGGCCAGAACTGCAGGGGCAGCCGGATCTGTGTGAGGACGGGCAGCCGGATGTGTGTGAGGACGGGCAGCCGGATGTGTGTGAGGACGGGCAGCCGGATGTGTGTGAGGACGGACAGCCGGATGTGTGTGAGGACGGACAGCCGGATCTGTGTGAGGACGGACAGCCGGATGTGTGTGAGGACGGACAGCCGGATCTGTGTGAGGACGGACAGCCGGATCTGTGTGAGGACGGACAGCCGGATCTGTGTGAGGACGGACAGCCGGATCTGTGTGAGGACGGACAGCCGGATCTGTGTGAGGACGGACAGCCGGATCTGTGTGAGGACGGGCAGCCGGATCTGTGTGAGGACGGACAGCCGGATCTGTGTGAGGACGGGCAGCCGGATCTGTGTGAGGACGGGCAGCCGGATCTGTGTGAGGACGGACAGCCGGATCTGTGTGAGGACGGGCAGCCGGATCTGTGTGAGGACGGACAGCCGGATCTGTGTGAGGACGGACAGCCGGATGTGTGTGAGGACGGACAGCCGGATGTGTGTGAGGACGGACAGCCGGATCTGTGTGAGGACGGGCAGCCGGATCTGTGTGAGGACGGGCAGCCGGATCTGTGTGAGGACGGACAGCCGGATCTGTGTGAGGACGGACAGCCGGATCTGTGTGAGGACGGGCAGCCGGATCTGTGTGAGGACGGGCAGCCGGATCTGTGTGAGGACGGACAGCTGTTGATGGGCTCCTGCATGAGTTGTCCACTAGAGGACGGTCCTCCATGCTGACGCTGGGCTCTGCTGTGTAGCGGTCCAGAGTCCACCGTGTCCTCATCATCTGAGTGTCTGAAGCAGAGAGTAGGAGGCTTCTCTTCTTCTGGCTCTTCTGCAGGCTCTGGGGAAGCCGTACTGGGGTTATTTTGCAGCAGTGCCTCAAGGCTGGTCCTCTCCTCTTCTCTGTCTCCTCACTGAAGATACTTCAAGTCCTTGAAGCGTGGGTCCAGCGCTGAGCCATCCGTCGTTGAGGTTTGCTTGCCGTTCAGACGGGTCCTTTTTAAAGGCAGTCTTGAATTTCCCTATGTCGGCTGGGTCCTCCTCCGAAACGGCCATTGTGCGGGACAGCTGGCAGAGAGCAGGCGACACCACAGAGCAAGAAACATAAGTCTCACCTCAGAGGAGCTCAGTCACATCTCTGCAGTGGATGATGAGAGACACACACCGTACATTTATTATATCAGTGTCATAGTAGCAGCCTAGCCGACTTCAGCAATCTGATTTAGTTTAGTTTATTACAAGGACAATGCATATTAACATGACAAGTCAAAATATGCCAGAGTTAGCCAAAAGGCTAGTTTTCATCTGCAGTCCTAGGCCAGATGTATAATAGGCAACCTAAAAATACAATGTCAATACAACAATTTAAGCAAAAACATAGATTATACAGAAATACAACAAACCCTACAAATTCTAAAATCAGCAGAGAGAAGAAGAGAAAAAAAGAAAAAGAGAAAAATCATTCAATGTTGACATATTTGCATACTAAAAAGCCAAATTTTAAAAGAAGAACGAAATCTATAATAACTATTTACTTCTCTAACTGACGTTGGGATGTCATTCCATTCTTTTGAGGCTTTAATGGAGAAAGCAGACTGACTAAAAGCAGTTTTCCTGAAATGAATCACACAGTCCCTTCTAAATGTACCTCTAGTGAGACGACTGTTTTCTGATCTTAAACTCAGAAACTCACTAAGAGGTGGTGGAGCCAGGCCATTGAGAATTTTATATGCTAAACAGCCATTTGAGAACTTAACAAAGTTTTCCCAACTCAACAAATTATATTTTGATAAAATCTTACAATGATGAAAATGACGTGGTTTCTTATCAAAAGTTTTTAGCGTTTGTTGATATATAGTCTGTATTGGGAGCAAGGCGGAGTGGTTGGCCTGAGACCAAGTAGTTAGACAATAACTCAAATGCGAAAATATCATAGAGTGCATAAACATTTTGGCCGCTTGGGTAGACATTGAATTCCTGATATATCGAAAATTAGATAAATTAAATTTTATTTTCTTAACAGTATTTGAAATATGAGAATTAAACTTAAGTTTGGAGTCAATGATAATGCCAAGATATTTAAATTCTGAGACAATTTGAATTTTTTCACCAGTAATAAAAATGTCCGGATCGACTGCAGAGTTGGTGGTTTTACTAAAAAACATACCAACTGTTTTGGAAAGATTTAACTGCAGGCTACAGTGGTTTAACCATTCACTAATTTTAACCATAGCATTCGTAAGTTTGGCAGCCACTTCTGCTTTTGTTGTTCCATGTATATATAAAACAGTGTCATCTGCATACATTTGAACTCTCACTTCTGGGCACGCACTTGGCAAGTCATTAATATACATGCAAAACAAAAGGGGGCCCAATATAGACCCTTGAGGCACTCCAGTGGACAACTGAAGAGGTTCAGAATAATAGCTGCCAATACGTACAGCTTGTGATCGTTGAAAAAGATAAGAGGCTACCCACTTTAGAGCATTATCTGAGAAATTAAAATGAGATAGTTTAGACAGTAGAATATTGTGATTAACAGTGTCAAAGGCTTTCCTAAGATCTAAAAAAATAGCTCCAACAACCTTGTTCCTATCAAGCAATGATTTAATATTTTCAATAAAAAAACAGTTTGCTGTCTCAGTGGAGTGATTCGTCCTAAATCCAAATTGTAATGGATGAAGGGAAAAGACTGAATTATTCAAGTGATTCCTAATCTGTTGAGACACCCATTTTTCTAAAACCTTAGAAATGACTGGCAAAATGCTGATAGGTCTATAATTGGAAATAATGTGTCTGTCTCCTGATTTAAATAAAGGGGAAACAATAGATAATTTCCAAGCATTTGGGAATTCCCCCACAGAAATAGATTGATTAATAATTTTTGTGATGGGGATAAGCAAGGACGAACCTAATTCTTTCAACATTGTATTATCCATACCAAAGACATCTTTCGCTTTAGAAGTATTAAGTGAACTGATTAAGGATTCAATATTTCTTTCCGAAGCGCTGGAAAACACAAGGCTGTGCTCTGACGACAAGATAGGGCACTTACTAATATCTACGTGTGAGAAACCCTGTGCAATAGATGCAACAGAGTCTATAAAATAGTTGTTAAAAGCTGTAGCAACCACAGTTGGATCAGAAATACTTTTCCCATCCAACACAAGTTCAACAGGTTTTCTGTCTTTATGTTCCTGCCCCAGCAATTTGTTTAATTGATCCCAAATCAATTTTGAATTGCCCCCTGCATTGTTTATAATGGTTAGAAAAAAGTCAGCCCTTGCTTTTCTTAACTGAGATGTAACTTTATTCCTCAACATTGTAAAACGGTGTTTATCAGTACTTAATTTTGAATTGTTAGCCCTTTTTTTTGCAAGATCCCGTTCTTTCATCATATTAAAAATGTCAGCATTAATCCATGGGAGACTATTCTTATAATTTCTGTTTCTAAATTTTTGGGAAAACTCCTTAATAAAATACTGCAGTCTACTTGTAAGCACTGTACTTCCATCATGTACGTCTTTCCCAGCTAGCAAATCACTCCAGTTAAGCCTGTTTATTGTATCTATAAAATGATCCCGTACTTTGTTGGGTATTCTCAATACTTCCTTCTCCTTAACAGTTGAAACACAGAACCTTCTGCTAGTTAACTTTCTTGTCACCAGAACTAAATTATGATCCGATAATCCAGTGATCATATTAAAGGATTTAGTAATTCTTTCTGGTTTATTGCAAAAGATTAAGTCAATCTGTGTTTCAGTATTATGAGTTTTTCTTGTAGGACCCTTGACTACCTGTGTTAAATCAAATTTATCACATATTTGTTTAAGATTTTTCCTAGCTACTCTGTCTTCCCAATTAACATTAAAATCCCCCATTATTAAAACCTCTTTTTCAAAGTTGCATCTAAGAAGCATATTACGAAAATTTTCATAAAAATCAACTTTGGCAGAGGGAGGGCGATAAATTACAAACAAACTAAAAAACATTTGTGGCGATACTATAATTTTCAATCCAATACATTCCAAGTCCAAGTCACTATTTGACAAGTTAATTTCATCACATTGAATACTATTTTTAATATACACTAAAACACCACCACCTTTAGATCTCACTCTATCATTTCTATAAATTTGATATCCTGGTATGGTGATAGCTGCATTAGGTGAATTCTCATGAAGCCAGGTTTCGGACAGACATAAGAAATCCAAATTAGAGTCCAATAACAAATGGCGGATTTGTTCCATTTTAGACATGAGACTACGTACATTCAGATGACCGCCAAATAAGCCCTTTGGTTTTATACTGGGGTCCCATAAAATTTTAGAATTGTTCACAGTTCTGCAGACGTTCCACTTTCTATTTTTCACTACTGCTCGGTTTGTCGTCAACTTCCTGATCTGATTTGTAGTACTTCCGATCGTAGCTAAGCTACCCATATCAGCATTACCTTCAGTAGAATGACATTGTGACTGTAACAATTTTCGAATTGCCAAGTCACCGTCCGTATCATCACACCCACACGGCGATCTCCGTTGAGCAGCGGGGACGCCAGCAGGGCAAGCAACATCTCCCTTGCTCCCCTCCAGCACACCCCGCGAACCCCCGCAGAGCACGCCATTCCTGCGAAACAGACCACACTCCCCCTCCAACGCACCAACCGCCGTCACCACGCCAACCACCGGCAAATCCACAGCGTCCACCGAAGAAACAGAAACCGGTAGGTCAATCGGTTGCTCCAAAGCATAGCAATGTGTACATGATGAGCATACCTGTAGGTTTCCAGTGTAGCTCCTACCATAAATGGATGATACACGCGGCCCCGCCCGCGTTGGTGCGCTGACTGGACCAGGGCATTGATGAATGTCGCCAGATAATAATAGACAGATTGAGATAATGAAAGCGAGGCTTCGTTGTTGGTGAAGTACAGTTTTGTACATTCGTCCTCTTGTTTTACTGAAGAGATGTGGATGAATGAAGGTGATAGCTAAAGCATGTCTCCCAAAACCAAAATGCTTATTTAAGTAAAGTAAGTAAAGTAAAATGATAAATAAAGTGTGTGTGTGTGTGTGTAAGCTTTTACCTGCATGGTTCAAGGATGGTTTCTGAAGTTCAAAATCAGATTTTTTTTTAAACAAATGTAAGAAATATGAACTATATAAACAGTGGCTTTTGTGTTCGGGTCCGCATTGACCTGAAAGTGAACTGCAGCTTTACACATGAAATTATGCTGATGTTTTTCATCTATTGATTAGATTTGTCTCAAATTAATTCTGTAAAATACATTTATCCTCTTTCCTACACACACATTTGATCCTTCCCACATTTCCCACAAAAGTCCACATTTCTCTCTGCTGACACCTATTGATGAACCATTGCAGCAGGAACAGATTCAAGCGGTTTATCATCGGCATTCTTTCATGTGGAAGTAAAAGTTTATTAATGAAATGTTTACAAACAAAATGTTCATTTTACTGAGTAATATTGATGTTGTTTTGTTGGAAAAAGAATATGTAGTTTTCATAAAAATAAAATTTTCACTGTTTTGAGCAGTCATGAGTTATAAGTTTCAAATTAATTTAATTAAATCCAGTGAAGTCAGTGAAGTTCATACTGGCAATTCTCTTATTATATGTTCTCATAAATTTCATCTAAAGATATATTCAAATAAAATGTCTCATATTGATAAAAATGTATCTTTTCTTGCATGACTGATTTTTGCTTTAGTTCCTGAGGAAACTTTAAAACTTTAGTGCATTCACTCATTAATGAGAAGTTACTGATTAGATGCGATATGGTTTAAGTTGAACAATATTAAGTTATGAGTGTTTTGTAAGCTCACGTTCCTCCGGGTCCAGACAGAGCTCAGTAAATGATGAAGAGAAACTCGTGTGATGAGGACATGAACCGCTGTGAACCTCTTTGATTTTAACTTGCTCTTTGATTCAGTCAAACTGATTTACTTTAGTTACAGGGACACAATAATGATGTTAAACTTCAGTGAAAATCTGATGTTATATGTAATAATTCAAGATCCCAAAGCAAATATGCTGAAGTAAAACTGTGTGTGAGTTCAGTTTCCATTTGTACATGTTGAGTTTCTTCAACTGTGATGCACTTTACAGATGAAGGAGATTTCCCCCTCAGGTGCTCCTCATTTGTTATCTTCCCGCTCAGAAGTGCAGAAACACCTACAAATGAAACTTCCTCCAGCCCAGCAAAACCAATGTCATTTATCTTTGTTCAATAATATTTTTTTCTTTTGTATTTTGAGACGATTTGATGGTACTTATTAATATTAATGCAATAATTATGGTTAATTTATGCCATTGGAAATAATAAAAATCTAATTTTTTAAAATATTTTTTTTTCAATGAATGAAGTATTTCAGATTAATATAGAGACTAGGCCTTTAAAATCAGATTAGCGCCATCTGTTGATAGAAAATAAAATGAAACATGTCATGTCATAGTGTTACCACTAGATGCCTGTATATCTCTCTGGAGAGGCTTGTGAATTCTCTAGTTGTTTAAGGACAAAATTACTTACTTTTAAGATGTGGATTTGAATGTAGCCTATTTTGTTTTTATATTCTCAAATAAAACTTTATGTCAAGGTTTATAAAAAATATAAATACAATTTGATGTGAACTGTACACGTTTTTGCATTATTATTACTACAGTCAAACCTGAATACAAATCAACAACAGCCCGAACAAACCAAACTAAATCTAAATAAATAAACATAAATGTTTATTAATGGGCCACCATCGCTACAGCATATAACAGAACACTCTAAAAAATGCTGGGTTGTTTCAACCCAATTTTGGGTCAAATATGGACAAACCCCAAACGTTGGGTTAAAAATGTAATTTAAAAAGGAAACCCAACGGCTGGGTTTGTCCATATTTGACCCAAAATTGGGTTGAAACAACCCAGCATTTTTTAAAGTTAACCTGTGCAGAATTCACTTTATAAATCCCAGTCAGCGGAAGACTGCACACATGCGTCTCCTCCCCGAAATAACCTTACAACGCCTAGTTTTACTATGCATATCCTCATCTGCATATCATTTGTATATGATATATATACGTATAGGAAATATTGTGATTCTCTTTTAGTTTCTCTTTTCTGCTCAGATGATTCTGTCATGTTTAGTTTGAGTTTCTCCAGATCTAATTTAAAATAAACTGACTTGGAAAAATAAACATAATGAGCATTTTTTTTATTTATTATTCTGATTTAAAATTATAATAGCATTTTTTTTACATAATTCAGATGTAGTCTCACATATATACGTGTTTAAAGGGCACCTATTATGGAATTTTGAAATTTACCTTTCATGTAGTGTGTAACATAGATCTAAGTGAACAAAAACATCCTGCAAAGTTTGAAATATGAAAGTGCACCGTATATAAAGTTATTGTCTTTCAAAAGTAAGAGTCGACTCTGAGTCATTTTTATGAATCGTTAGAAGACCGAAGCTTTTTCTCTGACTAGATGACATCAACTTGTCAAGTTATTTGAATACGATACGCCCATTTATTGCGCTCCAAGGCCAGGGAAAACATCATGGAGACGAGACGCTGTGTTCTGAAGTGCGGCTCAAAAGCAAACTTTTTTCATCTGCCCAAGGAGGAGCATTTGAAGACTAAGTGGCTACAATTCATATATACAACTATACCACAGAAGTATAGTCCGAGCCTTGTGCTTTGTTCGCGCCATTTTCAAGACGATTGCTTTACCAACTTAAATGCACTCACACTTGGATTCGCGAGCCGGCTGATATTGAAGGAAGGTTCAGTTCCAAGTGTATTTGCATCAGCTTCCTCCTCCTATCACAACCTGTAAGTGTTATTAATAATTGTTGCTTTTATGTTTTATGTAGCATGCTTAATTATTATTTTGTTTGTTGTGTAAGCACCGTTTAGCTTCTAGGTCTTAATTGACAATTGTATTGAGATGTGAAGTGTTTGTCGTTGTTTTCGGAGTTGTCTTAAAGAATAGAGTAATACCTCGTAGTAACTTTACTGCATTTTTTTTTTTTAAACGTTATGTTTATGCATCGGGCTAATTCAAACAAAGACTGATTGTGCTTTTACAATATGCTCGCTAACATAACATTACATTCTTTATCTTATTTTTAGTTTTTTACTACAAACTACAAAGCAGTGGACTATAATCATTATTATAACACAATTTAATTGATAAAAGCATCATTGTACTCCGTGTTAAACAATAACGCCGCCTTCACACTGGCAGTTGAAATCAGCTCCGTAACACGCAATACGCCCCCAGTGGACATCGTACTACACCGATGAAAAGCTTCGGAAGCGAGTAGAACAAAAAGCGAGAGCGCGCGCGCGAGAGAGATACCGAGTGTGTCTATGGTCTTGGTGATGGAAGTTCGATAAATGGACAACAAAATGTACCCCTGTCTTGCTCGGATCTTGGTGAACGCAGCCACTGACAACAATATAAACAACAATTAAATTCATACCACTGAATTACTGTGATTTGAATTAGATAGACAGAAGACAAGTACCACTAGCACTACAAGGGGAATATTTTCACTATATGCTACCAGCCGACGATTTACCATCATGGAATTTATGAATGAGCGGGTATTTTGTGAATGAGCAGGGGTCACAATATTTAATTATTCATTTTAATTGTATTAACTGCCCTAATAATGTTAGAAAATCATGAAAATAAAAAAATGACACGACAACTTATCGTTATAAAATTGTATTAAAAGTTAAGAATTCAGGTTTGTTTATCAGTACCATAGCAACGTTCAACTTCCGCTGGAATTGTCGGATAGGAACCGTCCGTAGCCTTTCGCAAGAGTTAAATTTTTTGAACGCATCCGGACGACCAACGGACACGATTTTTTTTGCACCGCACTCGTTCGGACCCGGTTCGGACACATTCGCATGCGGTCTGCGAATCTCCATAGGAAATTAATGACTTCCGGTCGTTTCGTTGCCGTATCGGAGCTGATTTCAACTGCCAGTGTAAACACTGCTGGGTCATCTGACCAATCAACGCAGATTAGCGTCGCTCAAAGGAGGGGTTTGAAAAATGAGTCGTTGAACGATTCATTTGGGAGTCGGTGAGCAAATCAGGTAAAAATAAATGCATATTATACGACAACAAAAGTGTTTTTTGTTATTGCATGCATGTAAAACTGTTGTTGGGGACTCCCTAAACAACATTAGGAACATTTTAAATGTCATAATAGGTGCCCTTTAAAGACGGACTATATTATTATTACATAAATCACATTACAGGTTTTTAAACTTGTAGAAAATAATATAAACGTTTTTTAAAACCATATGAAACAAACAGGAATACTGCCAACATTTCTAAAAACTTATGTTTAATGTTTTTTGTTTTTACAGTTTTTTTGGTAACACTATTTTACAGTGTCATTGTTACACGCTACATGCATTTACTGCAGTAATAACTATAAATTACCCATAACCCTATAGTAGGAACATGTACTTAATATTACTCAGCACTTAAATATAGAATTACACACTGAAATAAAGTGTTTTTTCTTTGACTCTGTGACAAATAATGAATAATTATATAGATAATAGAGTCATGAACTTTCCTGTTCAACAGTTCTTCTGTATTAGATTCAATCCAAACTCTCTGTTGATGAAGATTCATAAAGTATTCAGTCAAAACTGGACATTAAGAAGCAAACGTGTAAAAACAGTGAAACTCAGGGCGACAAACGTTTATCATGAATGACAATAACAGTCAAAGATCAACAACTGAAGAAACATGTTCAGACGGACACAGAACAAGCGATTATTGCCCATAAACTACAATAACATGATTAAACTGTAATAAAACATGTGAATTAACAGTGAAATACTGGAGGTGACAGAAGATTCATGTTCATCTACAGTTATCTCTATGATTATACACATCATGTGTTATTCATCTCTCATTATTGATTATAATAATCCTTCGAGATCAGCAGTGTTTTAATCAGATCATCTGAAGGATTTAATAACACATTGTGCACAAATAAAGTGTGTGTGTGTGCGCGTGTGTGTGTGTAATAAAGTGTATGAATATCAATAACGGTGATAATGCAGTAACACACACAATCAGTCAAACAACTGGAAAAATGTCAGTTTAGTGTGTGTTTGTGTGTGTGTGTGTGTGTGTGTGTGTTTATCAGTCAATGTGTGTATGTGTGTGTGTGTGTGTGTGTGTGCGTGTATGTGTGTTTATCAGTCAGTGTGTGTGTGTGTGTGTGTGTGTGTGTGTCAGTCAGTGTGTGTGTTGTTTAATGTGACACAGAGACACTGAACAGTTAACACTATAAACACTAAATCCAGCATAGAGGGGTTCAGTGAATGTGTGTGTGAATGTGTGTAAGTGTGTGAGTGTGTGTGTGTCAGAGACGCTGTAGAAGGACAGAGTGCCGGCCGACACGTCCACAAACACTCCTGCTCTCTTACAGGATCCTGGACCAGCAGAAACATCAGTGGAGTTATCATTGTGCAGGACAGAGAGTGTGTGATCAGAGCAGATCAGACTCCAGGACTTCTCATTACGTCCAAACACACAGAACCTACTGTCACGACTCCCTCCTTTCCTCATGATTCCTTTATATGACACTGAGATACCAACATCTCCACTCCATTCACACTCCCAGTAACAGCGTCCAGTCAGACTCTCTCCACACAGAACCTGATGATGAGGATGCTGAAATCTCTCTGGATGATCAGGATACGACTGACTCTCTGACACATACGTCACCTTTCTGTTCTCCTCAGACAGAACGAGATCAGTGTTTGCTGTGTTTGGATCCAGTGTGAGATCAACGGCATCTGAACACAAGAACACACATTACAACAGCAACATTTACAACCAGATAATAAAGTGCAAGAGTTTGGAGTTGGCTTGAGAAAGCCTGACCAGAAACTTTGAATTAGTTAAAAAGCTTAAAGTGTGAAGGTTTTGAAGGAAATACAGTCTATCGATCAATAGATTGGTAGATAGATTGATTCTAGGGTGTTGCTATGCGGTTGCCAGGGTACTCAGGCTTGTTGCTAGCGTGTTTATATGTGGTTGCTAGTGAACTCTGGGTGGTTGCTAGGGTGTTACTATGTTATTACTATGGTACTCAGGATGGTTGCTGCTAGGGTGTTGCTGGGGTACTCTGTTAATTATGCTAAGGTGTTGCTATGCGGTTGCTATAGTACTCTGGGTGGTCGCTAGGGTGTTGATAATATTCAGGTAGGTTGCTAGGGTGTTGCTATGTAGTTGCTAGGGTTTTATTATGTGGTTGCTAGGGTACTCAGGGTGATTGCTGAAGTGTTGCTATGCGGTTGCTAGGGTACTTGGGTGGTTGCTAGGGTGTTTCTATGCTGTTGCTAGGGTACTTTGGTGGTTGCTAGTGTATTCTGGGTGGTTGCTAGTGTGTTGCTTTTTGGTTGCTAGGGTACTCAGGCTGGTTTCTAAGGTGGTTGCTATGCAGTTGTTAAGGTGCTCAGGGTGGTTGCTAGACAGACAGACAGATCTTGTCGCGATTTTGAAGCACGAATAATTCACGCGATGGTTTTATTTTTTGATCAGCTGTTTGTGTAATGAGTGCTTACACACCGAACGTGAATGTGCTGCGGCGACAGAAAAGGCTTCAGCCAATCACATATAGTGGACTGCATGTAAACATGGCCCCTGATGATTTTAAGAGGACAGCTCACTTAAGCAGACTGCCAGACGCTGCTCCGGACCGATTGGTTCCCTGAAGTTTGTGGTTTGTCTCGTCAGATGCGGTGCCACTGTCTGAAGCTCCTCAAATTGTCCCACAGACATCCGAAAGTGTGCGGAACCGGCCATGAGAAAGTTTTAGCTCCTGTACAAGATTTGCATACTCCCCTTCAGAGTCTCTGCTCTTTAAGATTGGGTGCACCCAAAACCTTCTTCGTCTTCACTGGATGATGATGATGATGATGATGAAGTATTCATGTTTTCTCAGCTGTCGGCTATGAAAGTTTTGAAATGTTGAAGCTCTGAACGTTGCAAATTCGCGTCGCGGCTGATGTGAATGGTTTGATGTAGGGATGCAACCGATTAATCGACGATCGATTAATTGTCGATAATACATTAATCGATCAAACTTATCGATCATCGATTAAGCAGGTTCATGCGCGTGCGTGCTGCTCAACCGCGAAACACAAGCGAGCGCGCCGGAGTTATGTTTGGGACTATTTTACACCTTCATCATGACTATAAGTTTTCGTGTGCATTCGCAGCCTTTTGTTTTGTGCAAATGTAACGTTAAGTTGTAATAGTTTATTATGTGTATCTATATCTGATTTATCTCATATTGGATGCATTTGGTTAAGAATTGTTGAAGCGTGATCTTTAGCGCGCGCAGCTCAAACGGCAATGCACGACTAATAATGACTATTGGGAGGACTGTCATATTACATAACATTATAAAGAGAACAATAGTGTAATAAAACATTGTGAAGTATTTGGGTTTAGTTGCCGTGTCGCGTTGTTCCAGGAAGAGCGCGTCCACAACATGAGTCATTCTGAATGGCACGTAACTCAAGTTCACTTGTGCATTCACGTCATTTTGTGCAGATATAATTTGTAATATTATGTTTATTTTGTATATATCTGACTAATCTCATATAGGTTGCGCTTCTTTGAGATAAATAACGCGCTAGCAAAGTGCTCAACGGTTATTCATTCAGCGCGCGCCGCTCAAGCAGCATTAATGCACGACTAATAGTAACGATGATTAATTTGGGACTGTCATATTACATAACATCAGAACACTATTTTATTAAATCGTTGTGAATTCATTGGGTTTAGTTGCCGTTTTCAGTGCGTTTCAGTGCACGTCTAACGTTACAACACACTGCAAGCACGCATCTGAGGCGGCGTTGGTGACACGTTGTATTATTAGTCGTTATATTTGATTATTAAATAATTAATTTAATTTAATTATCATTCACATCGAAACATTTTACAATCCTACTAGCCCTTCATTTGGATTAAAAGCCATTCTCATTCATTTGGTGAGTAACAGTGTTTTTAACAAACCCTGTCATGCTGTTGGCCATATGCACTGCAGCAGACGCATACTTGATCGTTAATTTAAATTACGATCAATCATGGGAATTTGTGAAAATTGACATCCCTTCAGTTCTATATTTGAAGTTTCCAGGTCTAGTAATCTTACTGTTACCTTTCTCAGACCAAGCATCAATAAGTGCTGCCAATGTTTCAAGTTTTTCAAGTAGTTTACCAGATATGTAGACTTAATATAGTTTAGGCTAAGCCTACCCATATAGATTTTTATTTAACATTTATTTTATGTTGCTTAATGTTTGCAACAGGTGAGCCAGTGCACAATTATTTTTTATGTATTTTAATTTTCTGTGCATAATTTATTTTGTTAAACTACATAAATGCCATTCTGTACCGTATCCCAACTGTTACAATAAAACATCATTTGAGCAATATACCATGCATTTTTGTTCAGTATATAAGCAATATTTTGCTTTTTATGTTAAAGACACTATTGATACCGTGAGAAATGTACATTCTCAGGAAAATAGCCGCTTATCAGTTAAGCGATCGATAAGGTCAATCATTTACAAACTGAGTCTAAGGAAAACAATGTTAAGCTTTAATAGTAGATCACTTTTTCAGGATAATTTAATAACAAAACAACAAACACTAAACCTGTGTGTTTGCGGACTTACATTTGTGTGGTCCTGGTGTAATCCTGAACTCTCCTCCGTGATCCACACTAGAAAACACACACACACACACGTTTGTTTCACTATATAGATGTGTAAATTGTCCTCACTAGTCAGATGTTATATTCATTATATTAGTGAGGACATATGGCAGTTGACATTATACAGCAACTAAGCAAGTAAACACACTTTAGTAAAACACACTCTCCTGTTTTTCTTTTTTCTTCTTTACATCTTCAAGCTCCACTTGAGCTACACAATACAGCACAGCAGTCTCGGTGTGATGCCTGCGAGTGGAGGAGACGCTGCGCATGACACGTGACCAGGGACGGACTGGGACTAAAAAACGGCCCTGGACTTTGACTAGGCCCGGCCCAAAGCAATCGCCGCGCGGAAACTCGTCAACAACAACAATAACGCCTGGCATGAGTGTCACAAGACTTTAATTGTGTCTCATGATACTATACCATCCAAATTATAGCAATAGCACTGATGTTGACTAGATGTTGTGTTAAAAGCATATTATTCTAGATTAACTTGAATACTACATATAAATGGAGGTCTCAACACACTGCAGTCCTGTGTAAAAAACCTCTAGGCTGTGACTGTCTGACTTGGGGCGCTTAAAGTATTTTTAAGTTGAGCTGGAGTGGGTGTCTTTCTCTGCTCTTGGTCTAAGCTCAACCTGAATAAACAAATGGAATGGATAAAAAAAAAAAAAGGTTTTATTCCAAGATGGCATGGAATAGATTATATAATATGCTATTATAACAGCATATTATACAATCTATTCCATGCTGTCTCAAAATGAATTTATTACTTAATAATCTTAATTAATTTATGCAGCAATTAATCTTACATCACAAATAATATCACATCTAAATGAAAATACACCATTACAAATGTAACATCTGTATTTAAAATCTTCAAAGTTTGTAAACTGTAACGTTACCAACATTTTTAAAAGTAAAAGCACAACATATTTCTTAATATTAGCTACTGCATGTGGCATTTTACAGCTAAAATTTTGAAGTTTAGCTGTTTTAACTAATGTAATCATTAAAAATGTAGCAACCTGAATATCACTTCCTAACATCATCCCTAGCAAGTAACTCTCTTTCTCCTCTCATGTTCCATACTTACTTGCCCTGGATCTACCTGCTCATCTTTCTGTCCCTCATCATCACTAGTGGCATGTTGCTGTACAGCTGTCTGGCTCTCTTCTTCACTGCTGCTAATATTTAACTGCGAGGTGCTGCTGCTGGCTGATGTGCTGCTAAATATTTCAGTTAGTTTGCGACATTTAGCGGCTTCGGTATATAAATTACGCACAAAAAAATTATCTCGCCTTCTCAGCCCCACCCTTTTCTTTCCGTTTTTTTTTTTTACCCGCGGCCGCGTTAACAGAGAAACAAACGGTGATGACTGCGTGCGTGGCGGGTGGTGGGCCGGCCCGCCGGCCGTCCTGGAGTACCGGCCGTTCTGTGATTCTCCAGATCACACAGATGGCCAGTCCGCCCCTGCACGTGACGTGCTTGATCCCGACCCGGCCCGAGGATAGTGGCGGAAAATATCGGCCCGTCAAGTTAATCTAATCTACAGATAATCTAAACTCTACTGTAGATTACTTGCTTTTGCTCCGTGGATTATTAATGGACTTCTCTGGCAGATTCAGAGGCACTCAGAGGAGATAAGGGTGAACAATGACTGTTGCACACGGTTCCTGAGACTATTGATCACCAATAAAAGACTGACAAAAAACTGTCATTATTCTGTACATTAAACATGGTGCTTGTGGGTTATTTGGTGCATTATATTGTACATACAGGTGGATGGAGTTCTATTATGGTTTCTCACTTTGTGTGCGTTTATTTTTATCTTTTTAAAGGACAAGTTCGGTATTTTACACTTAAAGCCCTGTTCTCAGATCGTTTCTGATGAAATAGAACGGTTAAGATTAAAATTTGGACAGATGCTGCTGTCCCGAGAATTTTCGGTTTCTGTGGTAGCATTCACGTCTTTGTAAACGAAAGTTTAATGCGTTTTAGGAAGGATTATTCCAGTGCACCTATGCAGCCATTGTGGAGGTGGGGGGGTGCTACCAAAAGAAACGATCTGAGAACAGGGCTTTAAGTGTAAAATACAGAACTTGTCCTTTAACACTGCAGAATAAAGAACTGCTTTACAGCAGAATTAATTCTGTTTACATCTTTGATATTTTCCTGTTTATCCCTGTAAAGCTGCTTTGAATCAACCTGTATTGTATAAAGCGCAATAGAAATAAAGGTGATTTGACAACTCAAAGAACAGAAGTCTTGTTAGTGTGAAATCACACCGATATGACCTGATCGTCACACAGGTGTAAAAACACACAGAAGCTTCTCATGTTAAAACTCATGTGTTCACCATGCTCCGTAAATAATTATTGTCCTCCCTACTTCTGTCTGCCACGTTTTCATTTTTTATGTTACATGTTTACTTTATCGAAATTGATGTTTTCTTTGATTCTATAACTTCTCATGTTGGTTGTCTCCATCTGCTTTTCTGCTTGTTTGATTGTTATAATAAGCAGATTGCTTGTCTCTTTGTCTGTCAACTGTTTGTATTATTTTGTGAAGCAACCTTGTGTTCTTGAAAGGCGCTATAAAAGGCGTTATAAAAAATAAACATATTATTATGTTGACACACGTAGGGCTGCAACTAATCGATTAATCTGTCGATTATTTTTTTGATTAATCGATGAATCTGATATATTTTTTTATTAATTTCCAACCGTTTATTCAAAAACAGAACTGAGAGAGTGCAAATTCACAGTGCAAAAAATCTTCAGAAAGGATGTACAAACAGGTTGCTCCTTGAACATCCTTGAGCTGTTTAAGTAATAATAAAAAAATTATAAAAAATGGACTAACACAAAAAAACAAACGTATGCTTTACATCTGACAAATATATAGGCTTTTTTTAAAATAAAGTGCACAAAAATATGTATATTTTTGTTTAAAGGGACCTGAGCTGTCAGAACAATAATTTATAAAAAAAAAAAAAAAAAAAAAATACAAATCAAAAAACTTAACAGGATTTGTTTAAACGTCAGAACTTGTTCTCTACACTAAACTCACAGACACACACACTCACAAACTTGTGTTTTGTTTCGTTTTTTGTCAAAGATGTTATAATCTTTAACAAAATGTTTGACATTATTTGATAAGCAAACGCACACAAAAGACAAGTCTCGCACATGGATATTATCGTATACACTCGGTCTCTCTCGGGTCTCTCTCGGATACACTCGGTCTCTCTCGGGTCTCTCTCGGATACACTCGGTCTCTCTCGGGTCTCTCTCGGATACACTCGGTCTCTCTCGGGTCTCTCTCGGATACACTCGGTCTCTCTCGGGTCTCTCTCGGATACACTCGGTCTCTCTCGGGTCTCTCTCGGATACACTCGGTCTCTCTGGGATACACTCGGTCTCTCTCGGGTCTCTCTGGGATACACTCGGTCTCTCTCGGGGCGCTCTCGGGTACACTCGGCCTCTGCTCTCGGGTACACTCGGGTCTCTGCTCTCGGGTACACTCGGCCTCTGCTCTCGGGTACACTCGGTCTCTGCTCTCGGGTACACTCGGTCTCTGCTCTCGGGTACACTCGGTCTCTGCTCTCGGTAACATACTCGGACACTCTGCTCTCGGATACACTCGGTCTCTCTCCTACACACTCGGTCTCTCTCCTACACACTCGGTCTCTCTCCTACACACTCGGTCTCTCTCCTACACACTCGGTCTCTCTCCTACACACTCGGTCTCTCTCCTACACACTCGGTCTCTCTCCTACACACTCGGTCTCTCTCCTACACACTCGGTCTCTCTCCTACACACTCGGTCTCTCTCCTACACACTCGGTCTCTCTCCTACACACTCGGTCTCTCTCCTACACACTCGGTCTCTCTCCTACACTCGGTCTCTCTCCTACACTCGGTCTCTCTCCTACACTCGGTCTCTCTCCTACACTCGGTCTCTCTCCTACACTCGGTCTGGAGTTATGGCTCTCAATATCGCAATATATCGTTGGGGAAAAAAATATTGTGCAGCCCTAATATATATATATATATAACCACTTTATGAAATGTATAAACATGCATCTAATTTCCCCATCTCATGGTGTTGCTTTTATGTGGTTTGGCCTTTTCTTGTAAACTCTAATGGGTTAAAGGGGTCATGACATGGTTTATTTTATTTTATTATTATGTTCCCTTAGGTGCAAATATAGTATTACTATAGTTTTTTTTACAAAAAACTTTTAAAATGTAGTGATTTCTCTGGGACCTTTATTATTTTCTATCTTTGTTAATGATATGCCCTTATGCTGTACAGACTGTAATATTCATCTTTATGCCGATGATACAGTCATTTACTGTAGTAAACCTACCATCTCTGGGATAAACCTCTCTCTACAGCATGACTTCAATTCTGTACAACAGTGGTTATTAGCTAATAAACTTCTCCTTAATAAATCAAAGTCATACTCTTTACTGTTTCATAGAAAAGCCTTGGATATAGATGAAAACAACCTTAATCTTTATTATCTCGACTCCTCTCCTTTAGAGTCAACTGAGACCTTTAAATATCTTGGTGTTTGGCTGGAAACTGATTTATCTTTTAAAACTCATGTACAAGCAATGACAAACAAAATCAGCTCTCGTCATAAAATACTTTATCAATCTGTTAATTGTTTTAATTTTTTGGTCAGGAAAAGAATAGTCTTACAGCTCCTCCTGCCTATGTTGGACTACGCGGATATTATTTATCAGAACACTACTGCCTCTTGTTTGCATTCCATTGATGTGGTTTACAATAGTATTTGCCGTTTTGTTCTTCGCTGTCCCTTTAGGACACATCGCTGTGTGTTGTACAGACAGTTGTCCTGGTTGGCCCCTTCTGCCAGGAGACAGTCTCACTGGTTACATTTTATATTTAAAAGTTTTTATTTTAATTATCCAGTTTATCTCAAGCAACACCTAGTGCTTTATAATTCGCTTTACAGTCTGCGACACAATGATCAGATCTTTTTTGTTGTTCCTAGAGTTAAAAGACAGGTATGGAAATATGCTTTTTGTTTTAAGGCTCCATATGATTGGAATAATCTTCCATTTTCTATCCCGTTCTTTAACTTCACTTACAGCGTTTCGAAGGGCTATCGGGGAACATCTTCGGAACATTTGTCTTTGTTTCTAGTTTTGCTTGTTTGACTTTGGACTTTATTGGTCATGTGTTTACTATTTTTAATTTTTATGTCCTCATTTTTATTTATTTTTATTATTGTTATTATCATCATCAATGTTCTTGTTTGTGTTCCTCTTAGTCCTTGACCTTGTGCAATGCTAGTCATGTGGTTGTTTTTCTGTCATGTCACTTGTGGGGTTCGTGCTGGGTAGGGTGGGGTGGGGTGGGGTGGGGTGGGGTTGACCATTGTGAGCTGGTGTGTGTTTGTGTGTTGTTGTGTTTTGTCGTGCTGTCTTTGATTGTGATATTTGCTCTGCTGTTTTGGGTCTTTTTTGCTTTGCTGTACTGGAGGACCCCCTTGAAAACGAGATGTTTCATCTCAAGGGGTTAATCCTCGCAATAAAGATATGTTAATAAATAAATAAATAAATAAATACATTTATGACCTTTTCCCACCCTGTTTCTCATCCTCTGATTCAAACAGTCTGTTTTGGGGGGGTTTCCCCTTTAAGAGTTCAGTGTTAACGCCCACTGTTATGATTGGCTAACGTTAGTGCCTATGCATCAATTATTAACGCCCCCAGCCAGAACATTTGCGGATTCAGCGTATTTAAAAGTAGTTTAAAGTTTTAAACACATTACTTACAGTTTGCGTCGTCGTTGTTGAGCCCATAATAGTCGGCAAGGACTTATCTTTGAGCAACAGTTTTCTGGCAAAGCCAGCATCATTTTGGGATTTGTTCTCAAAACAGTCATCCTTCAAATGTATAGAACAAACGCTTAAACTAACACTGCCGTGACTGAGACGTCCGCAAAAAATAAAGTGCATCCATTTTCCCCTGACGACTGGATCTTTCGGCAGCGTATTCAAAGATGTTGTTTGTCCACAGCCAGGAACAGCACATCTGCGGCATCGTAATTTCCCTGTACACAGACCCACTCGCTGTCCGTCGACTGAACACTTGTGAGGCGCGCAGCGCGCGGGCGCGACAACGATACGAAATGAGCGTAGTTGTCTTGCGCTTTAAGCGTAGTTGTCTTGTGCTGGAGGTGGTCATATGCAAACGCTGGTACGTCACTTCGTACCGAGACGTCACTTCTTACCATGGATCCAGAACGAGCTGTATTTAGAGCTTGATTAAATAAATGATTCGTTTATAATGGGGAGGACGTCTTAAGCTATGAAACTTGCAGGACGTTTTAATGGTACAAAGACCTCTTATATACCAAAAGATCAAGGCAAATTTGGTTTCTCATGTCATGACCCCTTTAATGCTAAATACTATGGGTAATAAAAATCATATGTGTGGCATTTTTGGTCTCTATAAACCCCCATTTTTTATTTTACATTACATTTTGCTAACTTTGTGACACTTTAGTATTATAAGAATCTTGAAGATTCTTTTCTTAAACACCCAATGAAATTACATATTCAAATGCCCTGCTAGGACACAATGGGTCGTAAAAATGTCCCTCCAAAGGGATAATGTCTTATTGGTTCACCCAGTTCTCCTCTGGCCAACGAGTGAACAGTGAATGATTATGATTTAGGCAGCATTCAGAAGTCAGATTGGATCATTCAGATTATAACATTAGTGATGAACAACTGCTGTTAACAAGCAGAATCACTGAAGGAAAGTTGTTTAACCCCCTGGGGTCGGCAATCACGCCGGCGTGATCTGCTCGCTTTTTTTCTTATCAGTGCAAAAGAGATTCAAAATACTTTGTTGGTTTTGATCTTACATTTAAGTGTTTTACATCATTCGATCCAGTTAAGTTTCTATTTTTTTTGTGTATACTCACAATAAAAACAAAGTGTTGTGTCTTTCTTTTATCTTTTAATTCTCTTCTTTTAAATGAAGTAATTTATATTAAAAAACACATATTCTTAGTTTATGTAATCCGTTTGAAACCAAGGAGAGGCACAGTTTTTCATTCTCTCTTCATTATTTTTACTTTTATTTATTTTACATCTGAAATTTCCTGAGGGTATGAATGAAGAACTTGAACTGTCATGCTTTTTATAAAATCTGATTATTCTCTGTAGTTATGTTTCATATTTCCTGCTAAATGTTGTCAAAATCTGCTGTGAATTCTACTTAAGTGATCAATGAGGTAATTACTCTCCTGAGATAATTGTATTCAATCACTTATCTGTGAAAATTGGATTCAGCTGATTGATCTCAATTACTGACTTGTTAAAAAAAAAAAAGGGGTGAATCTTGTTTGTTAAGTGAGCACTGAGGAAAGCATGTGCTGAAACGTTTGCTCGCCTTGTCTGTTTTTAAATTCACCTGCACTTTGCACTTTATTAATAAAATAATGTTTTCGTAGACACTTTCTGTCTCAATTGGATCAGTGTGCGGCTAGCCACTCTCTCTACTCCTACCATTCGCCTGGCTCTACGCACCTGAAGTAAATGGACTCATAACAAAAGGATACTTTTCTGGTTGGAGCGCTACATATCCCTCTATTTATTTTACATCTGACAGGAAAGATTGCCTTACAATATCCCTAACATTCGTATATGGTCGTGTTTCAATGTGATATTAGGCTACTCTCTAAACATATTTGTATTATATTTCAATCCGTTTTGATTAGCTTATGACACTGATTATCATGCTAAAAATACTGACTTTTGCGAATATCTGCTTAGGTGTAAATATGATTTCGTGCAAATATATTTCAGCCTCCGGTAAAATGTGATACTGTCTAAATACTAGACATTATATTTTTATATATAAATGTTCGGTTTTGGTTAGCCTATGACACACGCTAAAATATTGCCACAGATGATTGTGAATGCAGGTGTAAATGTTTGAAATGCTCTAAATGCGTGCGCAGATAATGGCCAACAGCTCGCGGTGACGCATCTATGGCCCATAAATAGATATTTCTCCGTCCTATGGCCCATCAACAGATATATAGACTACATGCATTGTGCATCCATACCCATTAATCGCCCATCTTTGGATAATGTATGCTAACACAGTTGTTTTTATTTTTTTAGGAATGTGTTTGCATCACGCTCTCCTTCTCCAGCAGAGGGACACGCGAGAATGATGGTAAGTGCACAGACGTAATATTTTACTGATGAAATGTAATTGTGTTTACAATATACATAATATACTCGTCATAATATACAAGTAGGGCCTACCTATTCTTGTGTGAAATTACAAAATCGGTTGTCTTTTTCTTAATCCATGGCCATAGTGATTGATAGCGATAATAATACAGTTTCTTTGATTGTGTTATCAACAGATGTGACAATGAACATGTCCAAGCACCGGTCCCGAAGAGAGCCATGGCAAACAAGCAACAGGTCCAAGTCCACCCTGTCATGGAAAACCGAGACTGATGTTGACATGGTTGCACAGACTGCGTGATTCCTGCCCGGGAAACTGGACCGCAAGTGACCTCTGTTTACTCACATTCGCCCATGAGTCTGTTTGTAACAGTATACACTACCTTTCTTTCTTTTTTTTAAAGGATGTGTTAAGTTATATTGTTGGGAAAGATTTCTATTTTGAATAAATGCTTTTCTTTTTAATCAGTGAATCCTGAAAAAAATATCACAGGTTATAAAAAAATATTAAGCAGTCAGGGCTCGCAAAATCGCCCGCCCGACGTCCCCGGGCTATTGTGTTTTCCAGTCGGGCTACCAAAATGCATAACCGGCCTGCCCGACGGGCTATCTGAAATAGTGTTCGCTTCAGTCTTGTTATAATCAGATTCAGCGCGTTCTTCGTCTTCAATCCGCAGTGGCGCCGAACAGAGCGCACGTCAGAAACAGAGGACAGGATGTGTGTGTGTGTGTGTGTATCTGAGCCTCATTGGTCTGTCACTGCTCGTCAATGTCAGAATATTAGAGATTACCAATCAAATCAAAGTAGGCGGGATTTATATTCACAGAAGCGGCTGAGCGCGAATTTGAGCAGAGCGACTCGACGCTTCAGTTTATGGTCAAGTGCGATAATGTAAGTAGCTAAACTAAATATTTCACATTTGACTTTTTTTAGGTCATAAATGTTAAACAAATGACAAATTATCAGGCAAACGAATTTACTTGTCTAATTTCGCCATTTTGAACTGAAAATAGGCCTTTGTAACGTGACTCGTGGAATGTAATTCGTTTACTGTCATTGTGAGGGGACGAGAAACAAAGCCGTTTTCATCTGGTTAGGCACAATATTAATAACGAATGTGTACATGTTGAGAATTAATATAGTACAATTTGTAGCCTTCAGTAAATTAAAAAAGTTCAGCTTTAGGAGGGGAAGAGACAGGGCAAGATGAGGAGACTGAGAGAAAAAGAAAGAGTGATGGATAAGAAGTGCGAGCAAGTATTGACAAATACTGCCCGCTGACATGGGTTTAAAGCTATTTTTTATCCTTTTTTTTGGCCTTCAAACGTCTTGAAATGCACATATCAGAGAAATAAAAAAAATTGAACCCCCTAACAACCTTACATTTAGGACCTATTTGATTATAAAGCCCTGTCTACGGCCCTGTATTAAGATCAATAATGAATGTGTACATATTGTGAATAAATTTAATAAACTTAGTTAGGCTACCTAGCTTTCCTAGTAGCTTTCAGTAAATGAACGTGTCTGAGAAAATGATTGATAAATCAACCTATCAGCTGACCCCAAGTTTACTTTCGTCATTGACAGACAAAAATGAAAAGCCTATCAGTCAAAGCTCAGCTTTAGGACGGGAAGAGCCAGAGCAAGAGAAAAACAAAGAGAAAAAGAGTGATGCTGATGAGGAGAGAAAAATAATCAGCTGTGTGACATGGTTTTAAAGCTATTGTTGTCCAATTTTTTTGGCATTCAAAACATCTTAAAATGCACATATGTAGATCAGAGAAATCTAATTTTTCTCGGGCCCCCGAGAAAATTATTGCAGATTGGCCCCCGAACACCCCTAACTAGTCTACCTCACATTTGGGACCTCAGTGATGATAACACTCTGCCATCTGCATGTTAATGAAACTAGTTAATTGTGAGCGTTAGACCCTAACCCAAAGTGTTACCTTTTTTATCATACCCTCATTGGGGGCTGAGCCACAGACAGATTCATGTTCCACACTGGTCACACACATTTCACTTCAGAGATCCAGATGTATATTTGTATTGATGATTCTAATTTGATTATTTTATATCCAATTGTTGATATTTGTGTTTTGAAAAAGTTTTTGATTCATGTTTTGACTCCTAACCAATTTTCTACATTAAAAATTGTCTTTTTATGTGGGCTAGTAAAATTAATTTCGGGCTACCAAAATCTGAAGAGTGCCTGCCCGAAGGGCTACCAGCGATTTAGAAATTTTGCGAGCCCTGAGCAGCACAACGGTTTCCAACATTGATAATACCTGATTATCAAATGATATTAGAATGATTTCTGAAGGATCGTGTGACACTGAAGACTGGAGTAAGGATGCTGAAAATTCAGCTTTGATCAAAGAAATAAATTATATTTTAAAGTATATTAAAATAGAAAATCATTATTTTAAATTGTAATAATATTTCACAATATTATTGTTGTTTCTGTATTTTTGATCAAATAAATGCAGCCATCTTCCAAAAATATTAAAAATATTAAAAATGGTAATGTGTCCAAACGTTTGACTGGTACTATATGTTTATATATGTACGGTAGCACTGTGGTCTTGTGAGGCACAACATTTAGTTCCTCCACATAGAGGAATTACAATAAAAAACAGATTAAAAAACAAAACCTTTGAATGTCCTCTCATTCTCAGATTCTCCTCTCTGCCTCACAGCACCGTGATGGGGCATTAGCCATGGATGGGGGAGTGTCTATTGTCTCCCCTCATTCATATTCATGGCCATCAACACCCCTACGCATAAAGCAGTGCTGGCACAAAAACTGACTTGCAAAGTTTAAATCATTATATTGTTGTTTTGTGAAAGAGTGATCAGAATGATTTTCACATCATTTTGTAGTAAATATTCTAGCCTACAAGAATGGTAACTCAAAAGTCTTGTGCCAAACTATTCAGTATGAGTTATACGAGCTCATTGCAGTGACACATTTTTTCCCAAAACTTACTAACCACGCATAATATTTTTTTTCTATAAAATGCAAACATGTACAGTGCTATGCATAAGTTTAGACACCCATGCTAAAGTTGACTAAAAAGAGGAATAAAAAATCATCTTTTGGAAATTGAACTTAATGCCTTAATTTAAAAAAATAGGAAAAATCCAACCTTTAAGGACACCAATTTTCTTTGTGAATGAATAATGTATCGTAAATAAATAAATGTTCTTCCTTAAAATACAGGGTGCATAAGTTTGGACACCCCTATGTTAAATTCCCATAGAGGCAGGCAGATTTTTATTTTTAAAGGCCAGTTACTTCATGGATCCAGGATACTCTGCATCCTGATAAAGTTCCCTTGGCCTCTGGAATTAAAATAGCCCCACATCATCACATAGCCTTCATCATACCTGGAGATTGGCATGGTTTTATTTCAGTTAGCCTAATAGCTGGTTTGATTTGCATTGAGAGATGATCTTATGGAAAGTACTCCATGCCAATCTCCAGGTATGGTGAAGGCTATGTGATGATGTGGGGATATTTTAATTCCAAAGGCCAAGGGAACTTTATCAGGATGCACAGTATCCTGGATCCATATAGTAACTGGCCATTAAAAATAAAAATCTGCCTGCCTCTATGGGAATTTAACATAGGGGTGTCCAGACTTATGCACCCTGTATTTTAAGGAAGAACATTTATTTATTTACGATACATTATTCATTCACAAAGAAAATTGGTGTCCTTAAAGGTTGGATTTTTCCTATTTTTTTAAATTAAGGCATTAAGTTCAATTTCCAAAAGATGATTTTTTATTCCTCTTTTTAGTCAACTTTAGCATGGGTGTCTAAACTTATGCATAGCACTGTAACTTCCATTTTGCTCACATATTATTGTAGCAGAGTTTGTGCTGCAATACAGCAGAATTATGTGTTGGCCAAAGGTATGTTGTAAGTAGCTGAGATAAGCACAAATGTCAGGGCATGTCAAAACCTCTCAAGGGCCCCAAAAACCCCTCAGACCCCAGGGGGTTAAAACTGTTTTAAGCACAATGTGTTTAACTTTTTCCCTACAACCATTTTAAGTTGTCTACTATCGCCATCATTTTTTATCATATTCACAAAATGTCCATGGTCCACAGATTACTTAGTTCTCAGCATGATGGACATGTCCTAAAGACTGTTCTCAGTTCAGTGTACTGTTGGACCAACTGAAGCGCTGAAACGGTTAAAAAACCTTCCGAATAAGTACACTCGGTCTCTGCTCTCGGTAACATAATCGGACACTCGGTCTCTCTCCTACACTCGGTCTCTCTCCTACACTCGGTCTCTCTCCTACACTCGGTCTCTCTCCTACACTCGGTCTCTCTCCTACACTCGGTCTCTCTCCTACACTCGGTCTCTCTCCTACACTCGGTCTCTCTCCTACACTCGGTCTCTCTCCTACACTCGGTCTCTCTCCTACACTCGGTCTCTCTCCTACACTCGGTCTCTCTCCTACACTCGGTCTCTCTCCTACACTCGGTCTCTCTCCTACACTCGGTCTCTCTCCTACACTCGGTCTCTCTCCTACACTCGGTCTCTCTCCTACACTCGGTCTCTCTCCTACACTCGGTCTCTCTCCTACACTCGGTCTCTCTCCTACACTCGGTCTCTCTCCTACACTCGGTCTCTCTCCTACACTCGGTCTCTCTCCTACACTCGGTCTCTCTCGCACGCTCTCGGATACACTCGGTCTCTCTCGCGCACTCTCGGTTACACTCGGTCTCTCTCCTACACTCGGTCTCTCTCCTACACTCGGTCTCTCTCCTACACTCGGTCTCTCTCCTACACTCGGTCTCTCTCCTACACTCGGTCTCTCTCCTACACTCGGTCTCTCTCCTACACTCGGTCTCTCTCCTACACTCGGTCTCTCTCGCACGCTCTCGGATACACTCGGTCTCTCTCGCACGCTCTCGGATACACTCGGTCTCTCTCGCACGCTCTCGGATACACTCGGTCTCTTTTCGCACGCTCTCGGATACACTCGGTCTCTCTCGCACGCTCTCGGATACACTCGGTCTCTCTCGCGCGCTCTCGGTTACACTCGGTCTCTCTCCTACACTCGGTCTCTCTCCTGCACTCAGTCTCTCTCGCACGCTCTCGGATACACTCGGTCTCTCTCGCACGCTCTCGGATACACTCGGTCTCTCTCGCACGCTCTCGGATACACTCGGTCTCTCTCGCACGCTCTCGGATACACTCGGTCTCTCTCGCACGCTCTCGGATACACTCGGTCTCTCTCGCACGCTCTCGGATACACTCGGTCTCTCTCGCACGCTCTCGGATACACTCGGTCTCTCTCGCGCGCTCTCGGTTACACTCGGTCTCTCTCCTACACTCGGTCTCTCTCCTGCACTCGGTCTCTCTCGCACGCTCTCGGATACACTCGGTCTCTCTCGCACGCTCTCGGATACACTCGGTCTCTCTCGCACGCTCTCGGATACACTCGGTCTCTCTCGCGTGCTCTCGGGTACACTCGGTCTCTCTCGCGCGCTCTCGGGTACACTTGGTCTCTCTCGCACGCTCTCGGATACACTCAGTCTCTCTCGCACGCTCTCGGATACACTCGGTCTCTCTCGCACGCTCTCGGATACACTCGGTCTCTCTCGCGTGCTCTCGGTCTCTCTCGCACGCTCTCGGATACACTCGGTCTCTCGCGTGCTCTCGGATACACTCGGTCTCTCTCGCACGCTCTCGGATACACTCGGTCTCTCTCGCGCACTCTCGGGTACACTCGGTCTCTCTCGCGCGCTCTCGGGTACACTTGGTCTCTCTCGCGTGCTCTTGGATACACTCTGTCTCTCTCCTGCACTCGGTCTCTCTCGCGTGCTCTCTGGTACACTCGGTCTCTCTCGCGTGCTCTTGGATACACTCTGTCTCTCTCGCACGCTCTCGGATACACTCGGTCTCTCTCGCGCACTCTCGGGTACACTCGGTCTCTCTCGCGCGCTCTCGGGTACACTCGGTCTCTCTCCTGCACTCGGTCTCTCTCGCGTGCTCTCTGGTACACTCGGTCTCTCTCGCATGCTCTCTGGTACACTTGGTCTCTCTCGCACGCTCTCGGATACACTCGGTCTCTCTCGCACGCTCTCGGATACACTCGGTCTCTCTCGCACGCTCTCGGATACACTCAGTCTCTCTCGCACGCTCTCGGATACACTCGGTCTCTCTCGCGTGCTCTCGGATACACTCGGTCTCTCTCGATCACGCTCTCGGATACACTCGGTCTCTCTCGATCACGCTCTCGGATAAACTCGGTCTCTCTCGATCACGCTCTCGGATACACTCGGCCTCTCTCGATCACGCTCTCGGATACACTCGGTCTCTCTCGCACGCTCTCGGATACACTCGGTCTCTCTCGATCACGCTCTCGGATACACTCGGTCTCTCTCGATCACGCTCTCGGATAAACTCGGTCTCTCTCGCGTGCTCTCGGATACACTCAGTCTCTCTCGCACGCTCTCGGATACACTCGGTCTCTCTCGCACGCTCTCGGATACACTCGGTCTCTCTCGCACGCTCTCGGATACACTCGGTCTCTCTCGCACGCTCTCGGATACACTCGGTCTCTCTCGCACGCTCTCGGATACACTCGGTCTCTCTCGCACGCTCTCGGATACACTCGGTATCTCTCTCGCACGCTCTCGGATACACTCGGCCTCTCTCGCACGCTCTCGGATACACTCGGTCTCTCTCGCGCACTCTCGGGTACACTCGGTCTCTCTCGCGCGCTCTCGGATACACTCGGTCTCTCTCTCGCACGCTCTCGGATACACTCGGTCTCTCTCGCGCACTCTCGGGTACACTCGGTCTCTCTCGCGCGCTCTCGGATACACTCGGTTTCTCTCTCGCACGCTCTCGGATACACTCGGCCTCTCTCGCGCGCTCTCGGATACACTCGGTCTCTCTCTCGCACGCTCTCGGATACACTCGGCCTCTCTCGCACGCTCTCGGGTACACTCGGCCTCTCTCGCGCGCTCTCGGATACACTCGGTCTCTCTCTCGCACGCTCTCGGATACACTCGGCCTCTCTCGCACGCTCTCGGATACACTCGGTCTCTCTCGCGCGCTCTCGGGTACACTCGGTCTCTCTCCTGCACTCGGTCTCTCTCGCGTGCTCTCTGGTACACTCGGTCTCTCTCGCATGCTCTCTGGTACACTTGGTCTCTCTCGCACGCTCTCGGATACACTCGGTCTCTCTCGCACGCTCTCGGATACACTCGGTCTCTCTCGCACGCTCTCGGATACACTCGGTCTCTCTCGCACGCTCTCGGATACACTCAGTCTCTCTCGCACGCTCTCGGATACACTCAGTCTCTCTCGCACGCTCTCGGATACACTCGGTCTCTCTCGCACGCTCTCGGATACACTCGGTCTCTCTCGCGTGCTCTCTGGTACACTCGGTCTCTCTTGCACGCTCTCTGGTACACTCGGTCTCTCTCGCACGCTCTCGGATACACTCGGTCTCTCTCGCGCACTCTCGGGTAAACTTGGTCTCTCTCGCGTGCTCTTGGATACACTCTGTCTCTCTCCTGCACTCGGTCTCTCTCGGATACACTCGGTCTCTCTCGCGCGCTCTCGGGTACACTCGGTCTCTCTCGCACGCTCTCGGGTACACTCGGTCTCTCTCCTGCACTCGGTCTCTCTCGCGTGCTCTCTGGTACACTCGGTCTCTCTCGCACGCTCTCGGGTACACTCGGTCTCTCTCGCACGCTCTCGGATACACTCGGTCTCTCTCGCGTGCTCTCTGGTACACTCGGTCTCTCTCGCACGCTCTCGGGTACACTCTGTCTCTCTCGCACGCTCTCGGATACACTCGGTCTCTCTCGCGTGCTCTCTGGTACACTCGGTCTCTCTCGCACGCTCTCGGGTACACTCGGTCTCTCTCGCACGCTCTCGGGTACACTCGGTCTCTCTCGCACGCTCTCGGATACACTCAGTCTCTCTCGCACGCTCTCGGATACACTCGGTCTCTCTCGCACGCTCTCTGGTACACTTGGTCTCTCTCGCGTGCTCTTGGATACACTCTGTCTCTCTCGCACGCTCTCGGATACACTCGGTCTCTCTCGCGCACTCTCGGATACACTCGGTCTCTCTCGCGTGCTCTCGGATACACTCGGTCTCTCTCGCGTGCTCTCGGATACACTCGGTCTCTCTCGCGTGCTCTCGGATACACTTGGTCTCTCTCGCACGCTCTCGGGTACACTCAGTCTCTCTCCTGCACTCGGTCTCTCTCCTACACTCAGTCTCTCCCGCATGCTCTCGGATACACTCGGTCTCTCTCGCGCACTCTCGGATACACTCGGTCTCTCTCGCGTGCTCTCGGATACACTTGGTCTCTCTCGCACGCTCTCGGGTACACTCAGTCTCTCTCCTGCACTCGGTCTCTCTCCTACACTCAGTCTCTCCCGCATGCTCTCGGATACACTCGGTCTCTCTCGCGTGCTCTCGGATACACTCAGTCTCTCTCGCACGCTCTCGGATACACTCAGTCTCTCCCGCATGCTCTCGGATACACTCGGTCTCTCTCGCGTGCTCTCGGATACACTCAGTCTCTCTCGCACGCTCTCGGATACACTCAGTCTCTCCCGCACGCTCTCGGATACACTCGGTCTCTCTCTCGCACGCTCTCGGATACACTCAGTCTCTCCCGCACGCTCTCGGATACACTCGGTCTCTCTCGCGTGCTCTCGGATACACTCGAACCAATATTTTAAAATGTGTTCTGCTTTTCTGTTTACAGAAATGTTCTAATTTTGGAATAAAATATTAAGTGACCTTTTTGTCACTTGTAATGAAGCTTGCTTATTAGTGAAATTATTAATATCATGGAATGGAAATGATTGACTTTAGCCTGGAGTTATGGCTCTCAATATCGCAATATATCGTTGGGAAAAAAATATATCGTGCAGCCCTAATATATATATATATAACCACTTGAGAAATGTATAAACATGCATCTAATTTCCCCATCTCATGGTGTTGCTTTTATGTGGTTTGGCCTATGTTTTCTTGTAAACTCTAATGGGTTAATGCTAAATACTATGGGTAATAAAAATCATATGTGTGGCATTTTTGGTCTCTATAAACCCCCATTTGTTATTTTACATTACATTTTGCTAACTTTGTGACACTTTAGTATTATAAGAATCTTGAAGATTCTTTTCTTAAACACCCAATGAAATTACATATTCAAATGCCCTGCTAGGACACAATGGGTCGTAAAAATGTCCCTCCAAAGGGATAATGTCTTATTGGTTCACCCAGTTCTCCTCTGGCCAACGAGTGAACAGTGAATGATTATGATTTAGGCAGCATTCAGAAGTCAGATTGGATCATTCAGATTATAACATTAGTGATGAACAACTGCTGTTAACAAGCAGAATCACTGAAGGAAAGTTGTTTAAAACTGTTTTAAGCACAATGTGTTTAACTTTTTCCCTACAACCATTTTAAGTTGTCTACTATCGCCATCATTTTTTATCACATTCACAAAACGTCCATGGTCCACAGATTACTTAGTTCTCAGCATGATGGACATGTCCTAAAGACTGTTCTCAGTTCAGTGTACTGTTGGACCAACTGAAGCGCTGAAACGGTTAAAAAACCTTCCGAATAAGTGCCACAACATTGCTGGATCTCATGCTGCAGTTTCACAGGGCTGGTAGTGTAGAATTTAAGTGGGATGAGATCTGTGAATTCAACTTTATGATGATGATGTCACAATCAATAAATAAGCCACATCACCTGGCCATCTTTGATTTTTTTTCTTCCTTTGCAACAAATAACATGTTTTACACTGCTACAAAGGACAACTAACATTAAAAGTCTAGGGAAAACTGCTCAAGTAAGGAAGTGATTTCTCTTTTGCATCTTAATGTTTCAATGGTTAAACAATTCTTGAATGTTGAAACTAGCAAGGTCTTAAAAACACATGCAAATGATAAACCATGGCAGAGATAATAATAATCCAATATTTATATGATAATCCACTGGTTTATCCAATCCACTGGTAAATCACCCAATCCCTACACTGTTCATACAGGAACTAGAGACCAGTGACTTTGCTGATCTAAAAATCCTCTCTAAGACTCTGGCCAATAGGCTGATAGAGGTTAAGACGAAACTCATTTATGTTGACCAGACCTTTTTTGAACGTTGAACCAGAATTTTTTTTTTTGTTGATTTAGGTTTTGTTTCTGTTGACCAATACATTTTTATAGAGTTTAGCACAGATATATTTGAAAGACTCTACATGCTTTTGTATTTGGATTAAATTGTACTAATATTTGTTTAACACTTTGAAAGTCAATGGTGATTCGAGCGCTCTTTTTGAGGGTTATTAGATTGTTGTGCACAGGGATGTTATAATCTCCGGCCACTGAACCCATGCTAAACAAACTATGATAAAAAAATATATATTTATTTTTTGCACTAAAGTGAGTGTCAGCATATGTTGTCGATCATGTAATAGCTAGGGATAGGGAATTGATAAGATTTTATGATGAATTGATGACGATTCTGCTTATCGATGGTAAATGGAAGTGGATTTGCTCTAAATGCATTGTCACTTGAATAGTTTTAGCGCCTCCTAGTTGTGGTTCTCAAGGAAAATAAGTGAAGTGAGTTCAGTATTGACCACATTTCCTATCGAGTCAGCTTATCCTCAATCTGTAGATGCTACCCTTTTGTCTGTGTGAAAGCTTCATCTTTAAATTAATTATTTTTATACAATGCTTGATCATACCTATTTATATGATGTGTTTATTTGTACTTGTGACACTTAATTTTTTAGAAGCTTTGTGTCATTAATGTCATTCTGGTGAAAGCCTTTAGCTATTAGTCTAGCCTTTCTTTCATTTGGTATGTTAGGGATGCACCGAAAAATATCGTCCGAAAATAGCGTTTTCGTTTTTTGAAAGAGAAAAACGGCTGAAAATATATGCCGGCGAAGGGTTAAGCACTCAGGTTTCACTTTCACTCTAATAGCTAACCAAATTAGCTTTGGTTAAACAGGCGTATAATAATTTGGGTAAATGTGTAAGCTAGATTTATGTCACATCTTCATGGACACCACAATGATTTCCCTTGTGTGCAATATTTTTCCTTGTAATTAAGTATGGTTTGCAAAAATGGCAACTGCTGCTTCTGTGTAGATGAGAGAAGCAAAGTGTATGCGCGTTGTGCACACGCTACATTATGGCCAAGTAGAGATGCTCCGATCAGCATTTTTGGGGCCGATTACCGATCACCAAAATCATGATCTGCCGATTGCCGATCACTGCCGATCACAGAATGGGAATCTTTTATCTATAATGTAGCAGAGTTTGCACCATTTGTAGAAATGAAACTACTGGTAACTATGAGGTGGCAATAACTATTTTTTTCTGGAACAACCAACTATGCAAAACACCCCAGAACCAGTAGGTTGTTTATCAGACAAAAATTCATGAAAGACCTTTTGTATGTCAAATTTAAGACCGTTTTAAGACATTTTAAGATCATAAAGATTGAAATTTAAGACCTACACACGCATTAACCAGCAAATAACAAATAAAATTAGCATCAACACGCACTTTTTGATTACATAAGCATTAAAATAATAACATCAATTATGGCTAGATTTTAAAAGAGTGTCTTTGCAACATGTTATCTACTAACATGTACAAGTGCAAATAAAGTATTGACAAAAAAGGTTTTATAAAAAGATAAACCTTTTTTATGAAAAGAATGAGTAAAAAAAAAAAAAGATAAATTACTGACATTTACAATGCACATTAGCTTATATTTTATTATTAATGGTAAAAATTCGGTCTGATTTTCCTGTGGCGTCTGTCGTTGCTATGCAACCATGTACTGCGCTCTCCACAACGACAAAGAAGTTTTAGCTTTGCGGAATTCTGAAGTTGATATTTTTCTCGCTGCGCCTGGAAAAAACGGCCGCATCGCTTTTATAATGCGCCGTTATTTAAAATAACGAACTTGAGCGCGCAAAAGACGTGATATGTGAACGACCCCTTAGCGAGCTACCTCCAGTCAGGCCACGAGCTACTGGCAGCTCGCGAGCGACGTGTTGGAGACCCCTGAGCTCCGCTTTGTAGGCTACGACTACTTTTTAGCTACTTTGTAATGACTTTCTGCGGCCAGAATCATGTTGCCACTGGCAAGCTCCGGTCTACTGTTGTGTGACCGTGCGCTGCGCATGCAGTTGGAAAAAAGTCGCGCGAGTAATTTACGTCACGTGATCGGCTTTTTTGATCGGCGCTTTTGGGGTTCACCGATCAAGCTATTTTTAACCAATATCGGCCGATCATGATTGGCGGCTGATCAATCGGAGCATCACTCAATCGGCCAAGTAGGGGTGTGCGATATAACGATTTTTGATCATGGACGATTAAAATGTCTCCACGATCTGCTTTTGAAGAAATATAATCAGTTATAATCATATATCAGTTACAGTTCTGTCGCCTGTCTCAAAATACTGTACAACTCGACGTACATATTGCCTACACATCACTCGTTAATGCAGAGGTACGGGAAACGTTCATTATTTGCGTACTTTAAATCCTTGCCAGTTAAACATTTAATTCGCATGCTGATGCGCTGTTCTAACGTGCGCTTTTCTGAGCATGTACACCCGAAGCGCAGGAACTAACAGCCGGTCAAACAGCGCCTGGATACTGGACTAAGTTGTCTCACTGCACTAATACTGTCAAATGCACACAAGGTTTACATAAACATAGTTGGTTATGTCTAAATTGAAAGCAAACCTTTGAGAGAAAATGTGGTGCGTCTGTCATTTGCATGTATATTAGATGCGTCGCATGCCGGTCTTAAAGCGACAATAGCCTACAGTAAACATGCTGTCGCAGCGTGTCGCTTGTCCTTAAAGGGATAGTTCACCAAAAATTCTGTCATTATTTACTCACTCTAATGTTGTTCAAAACCTATATTTATTTATTTCTTGTGCTAAACATAGAAGAACATATTTTGAAGAATGTGGGTAACCAAACAGTTGCTGGTCACCATGGACTTCCATACCAGCAAGTGAAAAATCACTCACTGACTGAGAACTTTAATGGAAGCTTTAATAAGAATCAATGTATAATTGGTACAGTGAAGTCTATGTATTGTTTTAATTTCATATTTGTTCATTTAATTATTTTATTCAATGCTGCTAAATACACCTGCTGTATCTGAAAAAAATAAAGCATTGTTTATTTCATTTGTATATTAAAAGTAAAGTAATGTGTATCTTTGTTCTTATTTTTTTAATAAAGAAAATAATGACAAAGATTTTTATCTTCACTACTTTGGTCTAAATGTCTGCCATTCTTTTTTATTTTATATGTTGTTACCTAAGGCTTTGTTAGGGACATCAGTTTGGCTGTAATGCTCAGTCACTTGCAAAATAGTAAAACCAACTTGAAATATAATCTTGATAAAAATCGTGAATCGTGATTTTCCTGAAAAAATCGTGATACAATATTTTTGCCATATCGCCCACCCCTATGATCAAGCATGCGCCCTTAAAATAGCATCTGAATTACGCGCCACTGACTTTAGACTAGACTTTAGGTCTGTGGCGGAATTGTTTTCTGAAACGGCAAAATAGCACTGATGAACGTTTGCGCCGGAACACGCCGCCTCTTTTCGCTGAACCTCCCCCGGGAGCTCAAGTTCATTTCCTAATTTACTGACGTGCGTCTGTGGAGGGAAAATTGGAATGCGGGTTTTGCGGGTGCAAAATAGGAATGATACATGTGTCGGTGTACAAAGTCAATTATAAGATAGAGCCCAAAGTCTTTGTTTGTTATTTTGCATGGTCACTGGATCATTTGTTTTGATATACTTTTTATGTGATGTTAATAATTCATTGAGAGAAGCAGAAACCGTGACCACGTTTAAAATACAATTAATTGCACAGCCCTAATTACTTTAGTCAAAAGTACTGATTTGGAACCAAGTCGGTACTGAAATTTAAAAAATGTGATGATACCAGGATTTCCCCTTTAGCATTTTGAGTGCTGTTCGATGTTTGAGCAGATTCTTAAATACCTCTGATTGGCCACTATGTTCATGCGCTTAACATATTTGTCTGATTGGCTACAATGATCAAAGCTTTAAAAACATGTTTTTAGAGAGCGCTTACACAGATACACACGGAAGCGTTTGAAAGCAGGCGTCTATCAGTGAATCCGTCTATCAGTCGATATATTAGGGATCCGCTGACAAACGCCTGCTTTCAAACGCTCCCGTGTAGCCAATCAGAGACATATACGTTGAGCGCGTGAACACAATGGACAACCAGAGGTGTTTAAGAATTTGTTCAACAGCGCTCAAAATGCTAGAGGGAAATGCTGGTATCGTATTATCATAGTTTTAAAAATTCAGACTTGGTACCGAAGTCTGTACTTTTGACAACACTAACCCAATTTACGAATGTTTTGTTAAAGTTTTTAATAAAACTGCTTTAAATGTGAGAAGTGATATAGTATGAAGGGAAAAGCTTGGATGGTAAAAAAACTACTAGACTGAAAAGTGCTTTACAAAACAACAATTGTGGCAGTTGTAACACCTGATATACTCGTTATATCATAAGAAGAATGGCATCTACGCTAACGTTAGTCTTTATGACATATATGATGAGGTATGATTTTCAATTTGAACAGCTACAATAATTTTGACAGACATATTTGAACACTGTTGTATTACAAATTTATTAAAGGGACAGTGTGTAGGAATTACTCCCATCTAGCGGTGAAATTATATTTTGCATTCAAACGAATAGTGCTCTCTAGCTCTCTGCTTGTTACAACTACGGTAGCCGCTATGTATCAAGAAGCTATGACAACATGCCTTCCAACGCACTTCATCGAGTTTAACTAAACATGTTCTACTGTTATGCTTCCTATATAATGAATTACACAACCTAGCAATGGAAAAAGCTTGTAATTTAGACCGTAACATTGACTTATCTGTTGAGAAGAAAGCAGGTTAACCTTCAAGTTAGCCTACATGTCGCCACCATACACTTAAGCATAAATGCTCCTGATAAATGATTTGTTATTAAAGCATTAACATTCACAAACCACTGTTAATTTAACACAAAAGCAAGCAGGCTGCGTGCATGGTTTGCCATGACTGAATGTGCGCAAAGTGCGCTCCCTTAATAATTCCTAAAAAGCTGACATCAGTTCATCGTGATCTCATAGATATCTGTTATTATCAATGAAGCTGACTGCATAATGAATCTTTCATAATATCTACACTTTGTTTGTTATAATCAGAGGATTTGCCAGCATGCAGAATTCAGCACTGAACAAAAAGTCAGTTTGAGTGGTGAGGAAGAAATCAACACGTATGTCTGTGATTGGCTACATCGTTCAACGCTACATGTTACAAATAGAAAGTCTGGCCTGTAAATCGTTTCTATTTTATTTGAGTTGTTCTTGTTGCTTTTCTGCAACAGATGAATAACAATTTATTAGTTTTTATACGTTTTATTCATAGATATTTATATTTAATTGTTTTATTTTCCCACAGCCCACACACACAGAGTGATTAGCAATGCATTTGAATGACACTGTTATGCTGATGAGATCAGGAAATCTCTGTAAACGAACTGACTCATGTACTGCATTTACATGCTACCTTTCTGTAGATCCCTCCCCCTTCGAATGTATGTAAACTACAATGTATACTGTTTTAGACTAGACTGTTGGACCACCTGCAGCTACGCACAGAGTTCTCAATAAAAAAAACCCTTCTGTTTGAACGCGATCCCAACGTCTCCTGGTCTCTGCTTTGACAAAGGAAAATGTTGCCTACAACACCTAAACCTATTTGTTAATTAATGTAGTATTTTTGGCTTGTTATCATATTTCATGAAGACATTGATCTGGCAGTGATCGGAAAAGGTGGTGAAGCTTTGATAGTAAATGCACTAAAGTTGGAGGGGCTTATATTTGTTATTGTATTATCTACTGCCAAAGACCCTAGAGTTGTAAGTGAACTGTCCACAGGAATCTATTATAATTCTACCATTTAGTAAAAAGGTGAATGTAGAAGGTAAACGTTTTGACAGATATGCACCAATGTTTGTTGTCAAGGGTCTCTTGACAACCTCAAAAACTATTGAAAACTTGTCACCAGCCAGGATGATTCTTATTGATCCACATACTTGAGTTTGCAGTCTGGATGGTTCATTGCATCAGAGAGCAGCTTCACTCCTGATTCTCCTGGGTGATTGTAGCTCAGGTTCAGCTCTCTCAGGTGTGAAGGGTTTGAACTCAGAGCTGAAGCCAGAGAAGCACATCCTTCTTCTGTCACCATACAGCCAGATAATCTGCAACAAAAATAAGTGTTCATGTTAGAGTGCTTAATTTTTAGAGAATATACACTACAATAAACATCACGGCTCTTCAACCTATCAATTATCTTTACAAGGACCTCTGATTGATTGCAATTAGTGATGTAGAGATTACCCAATTTCAAAATGGTCACATTATTAAACAGTGAGAATTTGGAAGCTATGGTTAAAAAATAAAAATAAAAATTTGTCTTTCAGACTTGTGTGTGGCGTGCCCTCTGTCTGGATACTCTGTGAGGCTGTTACTACTGTAGCTGAGTTCACTAGGTTATTGTCTAGGTAAGGCAGGGTGCGTGCAAAGCATGAACTTTCAGCGCATGTGAAACTCTCAAATTGAAAACATGGTGGAACAATGCAATCTCCTGGACTTGTACTTGGTGAAGAAGCAAATTAAATAAGCTATTGGGGCATTTTGTCTATCTAAACATGATTCAGGAGTAGTTGAAGACAGGTAGGCCTATGCAATATGCAAAACATTTAGATGAAAAGTGTCAGCAAAAGCGACGAACACATTTAATATGCTACAGCACCTGAGGGATCATCACCATCCACACCCAGATGAAGTAATCATTTCACAGACATAATAAATAGCCTGCTACTTACTCCTAGCCAATAATTGCAATAAGCTATGAACTTTTTAATTTTGATAAGAACAATATCTTAACTTTCAAATTAAAACAATAAATAGCATTTTGACACTATTTAATGCATGACAGATCGCTGTAGCCTTTTTATCTGTTTAAGCAGAAACATGGAGCGCACCTGAACTGCATCTCTGCATCTGAACTGATCATCTCTGCATCTGTGCATCTCTGAAACCTGAACTGATCATCTCTGAATCTGTGCATCTCTGCACCTTAACTGATCTTCTCTGCATCTGTGCATTTCTGAAACCTGAACTGATCATCTCTGCATCTCTGAAACCTGAACTGATCATCTCTGCATCTGTGCATCTCTGCACCTGAACTGATCATCTCTGCATCTGTGCATCTCTGCACCTGAACTGATCATCTCTGCATCTGTGCATCTATGCACCTGAACTGATCATCTCTGCATCTGTGCATCTCTGAAACCTGAACTGGTCATCTCTGAATCTGTGCATCTCTGCACCTGAACTGATCTTCTCTGCATCTGTGCAACTCTGCACCTGAACTGATCATCTCTGCATCTGTGCATCTCTGCACCTGAACTGATCATCTCTGCATCTGTGCATTTCTGAAACCTGAACTGATCATCTCTGCATCTGTGCATCTCTGCACCTCAACTGATCATCTCTGCATCTGTGCATCTCTGAAACCTGAACTGATCATCTCTGCATCTGTGCATCTCTGAAATCTGAACTGATCATCTCTGCACCTGTGCATCTCTGCACCTGAACTGATCATCTCAGCACCTGTACATCTCTGAAACCTGGACTGATCATCTCTGCATCTGTGTATCTCTGAAACCTGAACTGATCATCTCTGCATCTGTGCATCTCTGCACCTGAACTGATCATCTCAGCACCTGTACATCTCTGAAACCTGAACTGATCATCTCTGCATCTGTGCATCTCTGCACCTGAACTGACCATCTCTGCATCTGTGCATCTCTGAAACCTGAACTGATCATCTCTGCATCTCTGCACCTGAACTGACCATCTCTGCATCTGTGCATCTCTGCACCTGAACTGATCATCTCAGAATCTGTGCATCTCTGAAACCTGAACTGATCATCTCAGCACCTGTACATCTCTGCACCTGAACTGACCATCTCTGCATCTGTGCATCTCTGCACCTGAACTGATCATCTCAGAATCTGTGCATCTCTGAAACCTGAACTGATCATCTCAGCACCTGTACATCTCTGCACCTGAACTGATCATCTCTGCATCTGTGCATCTCTGCACCTGAACTGATCATCTCAGCACCTGTACATCTCTGCACCTGAACTGACCATCTCTGCATCTGTGCATCTCTGCACCTGAACTGATCATCTCAGCATCTGTGCATCTCTGCACCTGAACTGATCATCTCAGCATCTGTGCATCTCTGCACCTGAACTCTGAATTGATCATCTCTGCATCTTTGCATCTCTGCACCTGAACTGATCGCTGTACTTCTAGATTGTTACAAAAGCTACCTTCGAAAATCTACCCGTCTACCACACAAGATCTCCCTCATCGGAGTATAAACAGTACTGACTACAAATCCCAGAACTCGCATACCTGGACTGATTGCACAAACACCTGTTCCCCATTTCATGGACTAAGACATATTTAAGCACTGAGGCTTAGTGCAAAGTCTTGTTTTGCCATGGCAACATTTCTGAGCATTTTTCCCACAATGGATCAATTCATCGATTTAGCGATCCATACTGACAATCTCATTTGCTCTCAGAGAACAGATTCTCTAACCCTTTTCACTAAGCATACTTCCCTATGGAGGATACTGAACTCATGCAGATAGGATGAACTCATCTGTCCACAGAGGAGCAGGAATGCTGCATCAGGGAAAATCTATGTCTGTATTGCAGTCAAGCAGGACATCTGAGAACAAACTGCTCAACTTGACCAACACAACAGTGTACTCCGAGGGTGAGTACTAGGGATGGAGAAACAAAGCTTCTTGAATCTTTGAAGGTTTTCTTTGATTGTGTAGCATTTGAGGGCGAACCAAACACAAATGAATATTCCAGGTGATTCAAACATAATTCCACACAGAACTCAACACTCCAGACCTCAAATCACCAATCCAGAGCCATAAAACCCCGGCTCCAGCCAGTCTACCATAGCCAACGAAAACCCCCCAGTAAGGAATTTATGGCCATAAGAGATGAGCCCAACAACGAAGAACGTTGTCAAGTTAGATAGTTTGGGAAAGACTGATTGGTTCAGAGACGGCACGGCTCTGGCACCCAACAAGATAAACGACAAAGGATGTAAAACAGACCTCCTTTTCTTTGAGGACCTTTGAACGACCTCCTCAAAACCCACAGAGACTAAGACTTTACATATAAAATTACATAAAATCATCCCAAAACAATTCTTGATGAACTTCTAACCAAACATAATCCAACTACATAATTATATTTTGTGTTTACAACCTCTATATGTGTGTCTATTATGCATAAGTCATGTAATGGTTATAACTATTAGATGTTTGAATGAAAGTGTGTCATGCTTCCTATCAGTATGATCATATGTTCGTAATTCAGAAGATGGCTTGATTGAAATCTGTGTAAAATGTTTCGTATTCTTATAATAGTAATGATGTCTAAACTGTGGCCTCTGTACTATGTAGAGTAAAGAGATCACAGATAACACATGATTTACGACGTGAGGTAAAGAAAATGCCACCTCTCAAATAAAGACAGTGCCTAATTGGTCAGAACTCATCCAGGAGGCTGGACAAATATTTGAGCTTAAAACCTTAGAGCCCGAACAAAGATTCGGAGGAGGAGAAGAAGGAAAAAGAGTCTGAAAAAGACCGTTAGCAGAAGAGCAGATTTACTCCAGACAGACAAGTAACCATATAGACGAAATAACCCAAATCAAGATCAGAAGAACATGGGTTAAACAGCTTCAGTCAAGCCATCTAAACTCGTCTCACTTTTCTTTCTTTCTCTTAGTTTTCTTTTCTTTCCCGTTGAAAGTCTCGGTTCTAAGTTAAGTTTTGCTGCAAAGTTTCGTTTAAACGATTCGACTGCGAAGCCCGCTTCCAACTTCAAAGACTTTCCATCCATCCGCCAAAAACACACCACGTGATTGGCCGCCCAAGACATCTATCCAGCCACGAGAAGACTGCCAGCCAATCAACGAATCCGGGAAACCCCCTTTTACGCCGACAAAATGAATCCCCAAAGGAACGCAAAAACAAGCAAGTAACCTCCAGACTCTTAACTGAACTGGTGCATTAATATAAATTGAATAACCCGCCTAAGAAATGATAGAAGGGTTAAATTAAGGATTGATGGTTCGTTCAGGTCTTTTAAGTGCATATAGAAGAAAGTCTTGCTTATATTTGAAAGATAATTGTTCTTGTGTTATGTGCTTACGAATTTAATGTCTTAAACTGCTGATCTAAGTTACCTTGCTAATAAATAGTGTTTTCACTATAGTTTGGATATTTATATCCGCTGCAGAGCTGATAGTTACAAATGAACGCTGGACGAGTCATTTGCTCGGCCGTATGAATGATTCTTTTGAAGATTCCCTATAAATTAATTCATAATTCCTTTGAGCTAAATTGACCCTTACAAACGTATTATACATAGTAAGTGTCGTTACAATTGTTTCGGGAAAAGATTCAAAGCATCAGCAGTGTCGAAAACTGTGGCAAATCAAATTTATAGCAGCCATAAACCAGAGTGAGCAGCGCCGTTGTTTCATCCATTAAGCACAAATAAAAGCCTGAAAACGCTAAATACTCAGTTTTCTAATAATATAATTCACATATTTAAGTTGGTAGTAAATTAAATGTAACAATTATAATAATATTAATTATAATAATTCCAACAGAGTTGTTTGGTGAAAGTAAATGGTGCTCTAATTATTTTATGGTATTTATACGGTTTATATGGCAGAATATATGATCATGTAATATAGGCTACAGGCTTATATTTAGAAAAAAAATTATAATTAAATGGACTTGAACTTCCAAAAAGTAGTGAAATAGTGGAAGCATTCACTTGACTGGAAAGAAAGTGAAGCTTCATTTTTCGTTGTAGCGACAATGGTTGGTACATTTACGAATTTAGTTTGAACACGAATTAAAACAACACGCATTGCCCATGTGACCACCCTCAAAGACATTCCGAACATTCCAACCCCCTTTTTCACTTCCTCTCTGCAAGAGAGAAAGCCATGTGACAAACACACACACACATGTGGCAATGCACACACACACACAAGTTCTCTAAATTCATCATATAAAATGGCCACAATGTTGATGTACATTAACCTAAGTGTGAAAGCTTCTAATATGCAAATCCTATGTAGTGTGTATTTTTGTGTTTTGATGTGTTTATTATCATTTTAAATCTCGTGACCTAACTGTGTCCCATGGTGTCCGGTTGCACCGATAGCCCATTTACGACGCTTAGGAATGCCCAGAGAGAAACGACCCTCACCCAATTCCTGCTGAGAAAGATAAATAAACCCCTGTTGTCCTATATTCTATAAAAATAACCACTTGAAAAATGTGTTAAACATGTCTCTAATTTTCCCATCTCATGATTGTAAAACGTATTAATGTAGGATTCCTTTTTATGTGTTCATTAATGCTTAAGACTTGATGTTCACTTGACACACTCATGTGTGGCATGTGTAGTCTTGTTAAGGGATAGTTCACTTTAAAATTAAAATTCTGTCATCATTTACTCACCCTCAAGTTGTTTCAAACCTGTATTAATTTATTTCTTCTGCTGAACACAAAGAAAGATATTTTGAAGAATGTCAGTAACCAAACAGTAGTCTGTACCCATTGACTTCCACAGTATTTTTTTTCCCTACTATGGAAGTCAATGGGTACAGACTACTGTTTGGTTACTGACATTCTTCAAAATATCTTTCTTTGTGTTCAGCAGAAGAAATAAATTAATACAGGTTTGAAACAACTTGAGGGTGAGTAAATGATGACAGAATTTAAATTTTAAAGTGAACTATCCCTTTAAACCCCAATCGTCGTCGCCCACTGGTTAATTTACATTACATTTAACTAATGTTGTGTTATAAGAATTAGTATTGTATGTTATAAGAATCTTGAAGGGTCTTTTCTGAAAAACCCTTCAAATTACTTATTCAAATTCTCTGTCCTGGACACAAAGAGCCATAAAATCTTCCTCTAAAAGGAGCACTTCTATTGGCTCACACACCCCCAGAGGGCAAGACAGCTTCACACTCAAATAGCAAGGAGCCCTACTGTTCGCGTCTATTGCCCTTGCTCTGGTTCCAACATCTTGACGTGCTAAACGGGGACGCCTTCTGAAGATGAGGCCGCGGGCCTACAGCTTGCAAGGCCTCTCCATTCCCTGCCACCCAACTGCAGATGAAAACTGCAACGGCTCCATTATTGAATGGGCAACCATTAATTCTTCAACCTCCAGCAACACTCAACTTCAGACACCTTTTGAAAGGACCGCGCACAGCCCACGTGCTCCGGGAGACGCATCAAATTCAAGGAATGACATTTACACACACACGCATACAGAGAGAATTCTAGCGCAAGTATTATTTCTTTCCTGATTTAATTGCTTAAAGACTGCTTATCCCTGTTTTAAATTAATTGATTTCCTTGGTGTTCTCAAAGGTTAACTGTATATGATGTTTGCGATATTTGATATCATTAGAGAATGATATCCAATCTTCTTTAGCTTTAATTCACTTCCATTTTCCCCTGCGCAACTCCATGTCGTTATCCGTTTGTCTTATGTGTTTAAGTAACGTTACCCCGTGTAAATACCTATATCACGTGTTTAGATGTAGAATTATGTATTCATTAGCTTAGTTTCATTAAAATACAAATATGATTTGATTAAACTGTCTCAAGCTCACATTACATCGTCCCTGAAAATGTCTGATCTTAAGCTACAACGCTTTATACATTTTATAAGGATAGAATTCGTCATTCTTCTGGCCAGAGGATGATCTCTTCTGTGTTTATAAAATCGATGATCCTATTGAGAATTATCTTATAATCGATCTGTAATTGGACTATTGATATATTAATGAAGAACCATAGTGCACTATGATCATTCATATATACAATTGATCCATTATCCGTTTCGATAGTTTAACGTAACTGTAATATGCAATATATCTTAATCATATTCCTGATTAAAATATAGCTAATTCCCCACATAGTTAAATGACTTTAGAGCCATTTTGAATGCGGTTACATCGTTGATCACATGTTTCTCTGAAAACAATATGCGCTCCGATACGGAGCATCGTGAGAAATTGTGCTGTGTACTCGAGACGCACTTTGAAGCTTCAGTGTCATATGTAACATCACTAGTGAGTAGGGCTGGGCGATATGGCCAAAAAAATGTATCACGATAATTTTTTTTTTATATCAGTCGCTATCGATAATTATCACGATAAATGTTAAATCTTTATTTCTTTCAAGTTTAAAGCCAGATTTGTGCTACTTGTGTCACTAAGTGAAAGTTAGGAGCAAAAAGAAACCAGAGCGTTAATTGTGGTTTTAAACTACTCTTTATTGTCAGAACACATCATGACAAACACTTGCCAAACAGGTGAACATTCACAAATCCGAGGTAGAACATTCAAACATTTGTCATTTTTCCTTAACAAATTAAATATCTTAATAGAAAAAAAAAATCTTAGTTTCTGCATGTGCTCATTTTTATTTGGTAAAATGTAATATTCTGACTGTTTGAATTTTATTAAAATTATTAATTGGTCATCCAGCATCATGCATTTAGATCTTGATAACCACAGATAAAACCGCAACATATTACTTTATGGTTTCTATGTTATTTATAAAAAAACAGTAGCCTAAATGCATTATTAAATACTGTAATTATATTCCATTAGTCCTTTAATACATTGTCTACATTAATAATCTAATATAATACAATTCAATATGTATATCCCACATTTCATAGTGCAGTTAATATTACTAGGCTAACGTTACAGTAAATCCATGGTAAATGATGGGACTTTGTAGACGGAAAAGCCTTCTGACTGTATCGCTGCGCACAGTGTTTCTCCTGTTCGTCAGCGGCGTTTCCCTTTAAACTGGTTTAAATCACTGAGACATTTGTGTTCTTCGCTGAATTCAAGCGCTTCTCACTGGATCTCGGGGCCGAGACCGATCAGAGTAAACGCGTCTGCTCTAGTAAGCTCGTGCTGCGCTGCCGTTTGGACTTTGAGCCGAGCGGATAAACGGTTCGTGTGGTGTGCGGTTCAAATGAGTTAAGTTCTGCTTTTGGCGCATAAACATTATCGAACTCTTGATATCGTTTTATTGAGAAAAATTATATCGTGATAATTATCGTTATCGTTTTATCGCCCAGCCCTACTAGTGAGTACCTCCATTGTTCCTGGTCATTACACTTAATACAGAAGTAACTGTAAAGATAATGTTCTCTATGAGTATAATCATTACTACGGCCCTACTTGACACTAAGGCTGCACGATAATAAAACATTTTTTTTTTCAACGATATATATTGCGATATTGAGAGGCAGAACTCCAGGCTAAAGTCAATAATTACCATTCCTTGATATTAATAATTTCACTAATAAGCAAGCTTCATTACAAGTGACAAAAAGGTCACTTAATATTTTATTAAAAAATTAGACCATTTCTGTAAACAGAAAAGCAAAACGCATTTAAACAGCAGCTTTACACCATACCGCCTGTCAGCGCCGTCGCTCCCACCACGTGCTTCACGCGCTGTGCGTAGGGCACCAAGAGCTGAGGGGGCACCAAAATATGAAAAATCAATAATTATAATGCCGATATTATTTCAGTAAAGAAATACAGACATCCCAAGTCTCCCGGAAGTTCCGGGAGTCTCCTGCATATTGATAGCGGCTGATGCCCGCGAATTAGTTAAAATCTTCGGAATCTAGAGCGAGCGCGCGCGTGCACGGCAGAGAGGGAGAGAGAGCAAGAGACCGTCCACGGCGCGTGTGCCTCATGAAGCGCATGTAATATCTCCCGCTGGTGCTACGGTGCTACTACCCTTCACATCGCATGTTCCGGCGATGTGACTATCGCTCACTCGCACATCGCGATGTCGATGTTAAAACAGAATATCGTTCAGCCCTACTTGACTCGGACCCTACTTGTGTGTAGTTGGAATTCTACACGCAGAGCAAACATGCTTTTACCTCAATCGTTCGCCTCACAAATCCAGTCATCGTTGGTCTACCTTTTCTTCCGAGACACAATCACATACATCAGTAACTGTCAGTATTGCACACAGCGAAACTTTTTGGACAACCCACTGCATGCCTTCTACAGCCACTACACATTCCTCGATGACCTTGGTCACACATTGCTATTGATTTTGCCACTGAATTCCTGGCCTCCCAGTGTAACACTATTATATTAACAGTCATTGGTCGTTTTTCTAAAGCACGTCGATTAATACCTCTACCCAAGTGCCCAACAGAATATCTCTTCCACTACGCGTTTCGCTATTATCGACTACCTGAAGATATTGTCTCAGACCAGGGGTTTCCAATTCATATCTCAGGTCTGGAAGACCTTCTTCCGCCAGCTTAATGCAAATATTAACCTCACATCAGGATATCACCCACAATCGAACGGTCACCCTGAATGCCAGAACCAAGAACTCACAATGTTTCTTAGATTGTACTGTCAGCAGAATCAGTCGGACTAGAGCCGCTTCTTACCCTGGGCAGAATATGATCAAATTTCCCTTCAGAAACCCTCCACTGGCATTACCCCTTTCCAATGTGTCCTGGGATTTCAACAGCTTTTATTTCAGTGGTCAGGGGAACCCTCCGAGTTACCGGCCGTTGACGACTGGCTCTGATGGAGCGAGACACTATGAAATCAATCACACATCCAACATCTGGCTAAGTCGGATTGAACTGCGATGCTAATCTTGTCTCATGAATGCATAGTCATGCACAAAATACCAAAAGCCAATGTCAGGATTTTCATTAAATAACAAATAAAATTTTGGTTTGTTTTTCATTAAACACTACCATATACCCCTAGAACACTTGGAATATATGACACGTCACATGGGACCTTTCTGTGATACTTTTGCATATTTTTTTAGCTTGATTCTGGTTGCAATTCACTCCCATTATGTGGATGAGCGCGAGCGGGATATTTTATATTAGGTCTCTTTCTGTGGTCCAAAAAAAAAGAAGGGCATACTGCATAAGAATAACACCAGGGTGATTAAATTATGACTTTTATAATTAACTCTTTTCACACCATTACGCATCTTCTCAAAGAGTAGTGAATCTCCTTAACAAAACACATGCAAACAAGGGATCTCATAGGTAATTGTAAGCAAATGTGAAATAACGCTATCGCCAACAATAAACAGCATAAATCAAAACTGCCTAATGTTACTAAATTAAGGTGAGACACTACAGGTGAATAGAGTAAAAATTTAAACTAGCAGATATCACCATGAAACTTTCCCAGTTGATTACCTACATTAAAATGAGAAAAACATGTATTACAAGCTTTCTGTAATTTAATGTTTAAATATGCAAATTAGGCAATATCTAATTAAATATGCACTAATTTGCATATGCATAAAAAAAACGAAATTAGTATTGGATAAAGCCAGGTTCAAAATATTTTTTTTCATTGTGTTCACATATTAGATGGGAAAAAAATTACAGAGGGATTTATGGCTATCTACTTTTGTTATCCAGTAAATCAGAATATACTGTCAATAGCCTTAAAAAATTATTTTCGCCATGTGTTTTGGAATAAAATGTTATATAAATCAGGCTAGGAATAATATATTTACAAATCCCTCTGTAAATATCTTTATAATATAACTTTAAGGCTTTAAAGATTTATCATCAGCCAATGAGATTCAGCCCTTTTACTTTCACGATTGGTTGCTGATAAAAAGGAAATGAGCATATTTGGATCCGACAGCATTGTACAGCGATCGCGGAGCAGCGGGATGATTCAGAACGCCAACTTTTGTTGAATTTAGGAGAAATCTACAGACGCAAACAGACAAAGTGTAGTAAAATAAAGACCTAAATGTGTATTTCAGGGGTTTTTTCACCACAAGTCTGAAAGAAGACAAATAGCCCAAAATTTCAAAATGGACCAGTAAAAAAAAAAAAAAAAAAAACTGTTTTTGCCTGCCGTGTCTCGCCTTAAATGTGGATTCAGGATGAGCTATAGGCCTGTGCAAGCATTAGGGGTGTTGATGGACTCGATCTAATCCGTCTACTCCATGTTTTGATCATTGTTTTGAATTTTATCTGGATGTAGTCTTTGACAAAAACATTATCGTAACCCCCTCCCCTCCACGGTAATCAATTCTATACTTCACCAATAGATAATATAAAATACATTAAATAAAGATATGCAACAAGCACAACAAACAATAAAATCAGAACCAGAGCTTCTGCTCCTGTATTGTATGGAAGCAATATTCAATTTGAAATGTAATATGCAAAATGACAATGCAATATATAAAATGGCAATGCATTTCTGTATATAAATTTACATTTTCCATTACATTTGTGCAACGTTTGGTGCAAAATTAAAATTCAATTATATAATTTACATCTGCCATTTAATACACTAGTTTCACTATGTAAATTGAATGCATATTTTAACGCTTTATAAATTGCTACATTTTTGCCAATGTTTTGCGTTGGGTGAGGAGTACAGCTCGGAATGCATTTTCAATTTCTTATTTGAAATCTTATTTAAACTGTGATTCAATTATATAAAGAAAGCAATCAAAGAACACACACTTTTCAAAGAAATTGCATTGCAATAAGATCTTTTCATACACGATCAACAGACTGTCTGTCATCTGCTCAATGCTCATCACTGCAACCAATACTTTTCATGATTCCTTAATCTCGATAGCTGTAATAGTAAAAACGTAGTAAAAGTTTTAGAGAGAGTTCCACATGTAATGTTGGCTATTTCCTATGCAAACATGTCAGCCAATCACAGCAGTGGGCGTTTACCCTGAAGTCTCACACAGACACGCCCCTTAAAACAGAGCGTTCAAATCAGAGGCTAAAATTAGGCTTGGAAAAATGCCTTTTATTTCTTAATTATGACAATTTTAATGTTAAAATCATACTAACATTATAAGGGCACCCCAGGAAACATTATAAAATAATAAAATAATCCAGTCTATGACCCCTTTAATGAAAATGCAATCGCAAGTGTCTTAACTGTGAGTGTAAATGCAATTAAGAAAAATAAAAAGCATAATTTTGCTACAGTTTTTGCTTGAATATTTTAAACATATCTAATCATTTCTGTAATACACTGTAATTTTAATTTTGCAACTTATAAAGCTTTAAAATATGTATTCAATTTACACATTAAAACTAGTGTATTAAATGGCAAATGTAAATTACATAATTGAATTTTGCACCAAAACATTGCACAAATATAATGGAAAATGTAAATTTATATACAGAAATGCTTTGCCATTTTACATATTGCATTGTCATTTTGCATATTACATTTCAAATTGAATATTGCTACCCATGTACTTCCATAGTATTGAGAGATAACATTCAACGTTTCAGTTACAATCCTGGTTCCAGTGGCCATAATGCATGCACGGCTTTTTAAAATGTCACAAAACGTTTTGAGATTCTTTGAATGAAATATTGAAGTTTATAATTAAGTGTTTTGGCACACCACGCCGAGTGGCGCTATGCATTGTTCTAAAATCGGGTTTTATTCTGGCATGTTGAATTAGCGTTCGACAAACGCTGCGGCGCGTTCATTTGGATTTATTTTTCTCATAACATCTAAAATAACTTAATATACTTCGTAATTTTTTGGTCCTACAGATAAGAGTACATTGTTCAAAACTGTACACTTTTATTCATATTAGGCTTACGACAAAAGCTTGTCTGTCGCCAGGAACTGCGCATCACAAAAAATCAATAATTTAGCAGATTAAAGACAGGCTTCATCTTCATTTTCTGGTGTGATTGGCTGACAATCTGCCTTCAGCAGCACCTTCGCTTGACTTTAATAAACAGTTACCTATTTAAGCATCAAGAACGGTAAAACATAAACGCTGTCGGCCAACATCAGTTAACAGCATGTAGGCTACAATGTTATATTGTCTAAACGCCTATTAATAAAAATGACAGAAAAACAAATCAAATCAAACAAAGCTTCGAAAAGTGTTTCGGATCAATAAATGAACATTTCAAATGTTTTTATTTTTGACAAATATTAAAATTGAGACAAAATTATGAAGATGGTAAAGCTGAGATTCGAACTCGGAACGCTTGAAGCACCGCGATGCACATGTTGTGGTGTCGACCACAGAGCGATCGTCTGAATGGTGAGTTATGATGAGCATGAGCTTATTATTATACTAAAACTTATTTTTTTATTGCAATGTTTTATGTTGAAATGTTTTCATTATTTATTAAAGAAAATTATGCTAATGATAACAACCTACTGTAAGCCTATGTAATTCTTAATAAAGAATGCTAAAACACAAATTCTGCCAACTAACATCGGTTAGCAAGTCCTGATCAATGTTTTAATTTTATGATCATTTAGTTTAATTTATTTCACTGTTATGTTTCAGTTAATAAATCTACTAACAAATTAAAATAACACAAAGTTTAAGACACATAACCTATTGACTAGGGATGCTCCGATCAGCATTTTTTGCCTCCGATACGGATTCCGATATCTGGGATTCAGTATCGGCCAATAACGATCACCGATCCGATACTAAAATAAAAACAGTGCTGAATTACCTAATAAACAGTATGCCTCACTGTGTAGAAGAGACTGGGATCATTCTTTTGTGAAAGGCATCAGGCAGGCTTGACTTAAACATTACTTTCTTAACTGTATGGGGGTGCTGGATGGAATACAGGCAGGCTAAATACACATTAATTATGCAGATATTAACATAAATAAATACATGATATTCAATAAAATTTATTAAGAATAAGATTTGATATTAAGATAAGATTTAATCATGTTTCTTTTTTATTTCTTTTTATCGATTGCAAAAATAAATACATAAATCACAAATTTTTTCTGTGATTAATCACCATAAAACATTTTTTTTAACCCTCTGGGGTCGGGTTTTGCTTTTTTTTTTTTTTTTTACATAGCAGCAACAGACTTAAAATACTCTGTCATTTATGGTCATACAGACTTAAGAAATATGAAAAAAAGAATCTGTGAGATGTTTACTTTTGTATGTGTCCACTTACAATCAAAACAAAACGTTGTGCTTCTGTAAAATAAAGGGGGGAAAAAGGGTGTGCTTTCTGCCTCTCCGTCTCGTGAACTTTTTTTTTTCTTGAGCCCGTCTCTAAACATAAACAAAACTCAGCGAATACTTGTCACACATTTATGAGCTCTATATATTTATAATCATTTAAGTGTGTATTTTTAAATGGCCTGATTCAAAAAGAAAACAAATATTCTCTGTTCAAGTAATTTGTATAAAACCAACAAAATATCCGTTTTCTCAAACCCTTGCTCATTATTTTTAATGTGACCACACGCGCAAAAGATATTGACATGCAAACCTTACATGCGTCACGCGAACGCAAGGGCGTAGGTTTGGTCTCAGCTTTTGGTGGGGACATCCCACCCTCACACCACCCCCTTATTTTTTCAGCCAATCAAATGACGGCGTTCCTTGTACTGTCCTACTGGCCATGGGAATCGATGCAAATCGCTGCAGCAGGGTTTTTTCTTGGCTCAAAACTAGGCGGAGTTGGTACAATTCTGATGATGTATTTAGAAAAAAATTTACATTTTAAAGATAAATTCATTAATCTGGTGCACTTTGAGTCACCAGAATCCGCTGTTAAAAATAAATAATCCACCCGCCCAAACCTATGATATTCTCTGATTTAGATATCTGATCAATGATCAGTGTTAAGCATGATAATATGGTAAAATGTCACACTGTAATAGGGTGATTTACAAATAACATTTATTTAAAATAAAAGTTCTTCTTTTGGCAAAATTAGATTTCTTTAATAGCCTAAACCGAGGCTTTACTCCCTTCAAACTTAAATTGTCAATGTTTCATTACGCCACTATTGGAAAACAATCTTATCAGAATATTTTTTTTTACCTTTATAAAGGGCATTTCCCCCTAATTTTATTAAATGTATGCTCAGCGGCAACACTCCCACCACGCGCATCACGCGCTGTGCGTAGGGCACCAAGAGCTGAGGGGGCCCCAAAAAAATTACTTAATGAAAATCATTAATAATGACGATATTATTTCAGTATAGAAACACAGACATCACGGGAGTCTCCCGCGCATATTGATAGCGGCTCACTGATGCCCGCGAATTAGTTAAAATCTCCCGGAATCGCGAGCGCGCCCGCGAGACAGATACTGTGCTCCAAACCGCGTAGTGCGTGCACGGCAGAGAGGAAGAGAGAGCAAGAGGCCGCGTGCGTGTGCCTCAAGAAGCGCATGTAATATGTTTGATGGACACAGGACAGAATGGACACAGGAACCCAACAGAACCGTCACGGTGGAAAAAGTGTATCTGAGCATGTGACTGTCTATCAGAGTTTTGTCGAGAGCAAGAGGCGGTACCGAATTTGACGGAGACGGCCGCCTCGTAATTCTCTTACAAATATTGGTGGGAACAATTTTGTCATTTTCAAATATTGATTGGGACTAGTACCTAGCGTCCCCCCCCCTAAACCTACGCCCATGCGCGAACATACTCATTACCTCAAAAACAATGCACCGAACTTCATCAGTCCTCTGCTCAGTCTGCTGTTTGTCGAGTTTGGAAGACGCACACGAGCTTATTGGATTTACATCCGAAGAAGAAGAACGCCATTTGAAGACAAAGATTTTAAGGTAAGAAATAATTCTGAATTATATTAGTCAGTGTTATTGTTGCATAAACTTTACATTCAGCGGCTCCATCGCTTCAGTAAATGTTCTCTACACGCGCTGTGAGTTTGAGTCAGTCACGCTGTCTGTTGGAAAAGCAAAACGCATGTTTTTACTCCAATCTCATTTCATAACGTCATAACAATTGTAAACATTTGAAGTAACATGATAATCAATTATATTTTTACTCGTGTAGTTTTCCTGAAGTGTTTAACGATTTATAGGCTGCCTAGCTGCTTTAGGCTTGTTATTATTATTGTATGCAGCACTGGATGTATATGCCTACAAGGCACAACAAGGTGTTCATTACATATACGCAATTTTAACCCAATTTTAAAAATCTAAAAATGTATTCCCAGAATCGTGCAGCCCTATAGTTTATCTTGATATCACCATATTTACATTTTTTTTTTACAGGGACCAGATGAGAGACCACTGATGGAGTCCTGCTGACTTAAACATTCACATGATTCTCTGTACATGTAGGCCTACATGGTAAAATGAAAAATAAAACAACATGGAAATGACAGGTATGTACTATGTTTCAGGAATGGCACAAAGGTGTGATCAGTGTGATCAATAATGTGCTTTTTTGTCCTTTTTTGTGTATCTTTATATTATATTATGTTGTGTTGTAAATAAATCCCAAAAAACAAAAAGCCATTATTTTTTAAATGCAGTCATTATTTGTGCAAGGTTCCTCATAATGATATGGCCTGAGAGCTCCTAATAGGGCCATTATGGGAGGGTCTTTGTCTTTCTCAGGTGTGAAACACTTAATATGCATGGGATGTTCACGCCTCATCGCATACAGCTTTCTTACACAAAACATGTCTAACTAACAAATTTTAAATCAATATATTGTTTTATCTGAATGAGTATGCAGGATGATTTTCACATAGTTTTCAAGCAAATATTCTAGGCTACATGATACAATTTTCAAAAGTTTTGTGAAGAAATAATCAGTATGGGTATTATGACCTCATTTCAGTGACAATTATTATTATTATTTTCAGAAACCACGCATAAACATCATTATCTCAAAACAACAAACTTTTACATACATGCTGCTGATATACTAATGTAGCAGAGTTTGTTCTGAATACAGTGTAATAAGACTTTAGTCATGAAAATGTCACAAGTAACAGAAATAAGCGCAAATCTCAGAGCATGTCAGAACACCTCCAGGACCCAGAAAACATCTCAGACCCCAGAGGGTTAATATATTTTATAATGTAATAATTTCACAGTTAATCTCCAAATTAATGTAGAAACAAAGACAGTATATTTTAAATATTTGTCTAACAGGTAGGAAATATACACAAATTGAATAAAGTAACAGTTTGCACAGCATACATTTTATTTATAGGCTATATAGATTTTTCCTTATTAAAGTTACAAAAGTTCTTTAGTCAAGAGCAGTGAGTAATTTTCTCCGTTCACTTTGTTCTCTGATTAACTTTACTGACAGAAAGCTTCATTGGCTGCTGTCCCTTTAAGATCTGCCGCTGCTGACAGAGACTTCTCCCATTTCTACCAGTGACGCTTATCCAACTTCCTACTACCTGTCTACTACCTGCGCAGACGTCAACAGCGCAACTGGGTTGTAGGTTGCCAGGTTGAGCTCACAAATGGGTTGAAATTTGTATGATGCGTGTATTGTGTGAGTAGGATGTGTTTAATACAAGATCTGGCAACTGGACAACCTTGGAATAATATATTGATGTGGTTATTCATATTACGAGGTTTGTGCCATACAAATTACAGGAGTTTCACGGGAGAAATAACAAAATGGGAGGGGGGCGGGAGATGGGTGTGAAATACGGGAGACTCCCGGGGAAAACAGGAGTGTTTACAGGTATGCACGTTAGCTTGTTTGAATTGGAAACTGTTTACCTGCCGTCTGCGTGCTGCACATGTTGCTAGCGCGTGATATCACACACTTGTGCAGAGCATAGAATTACAGCGAGAGCGTTTAGAGAGCTAACTGCTTTGTAAGCTTTTGAATCTCTCGCTGTAATTTGATGCCCCTACGGATCGGCCCATTGTCACGATACCCGATCTACAATTTTATTCCATATCGGAGCCGATACCCGATACAAATATTGGATCGGAGCATCCCTTCTATTGACATGCATAGCCTTTCTAAATTATAGAAAAAATTGGGCACACAATGTTAACGTTTAGCCTATTTGTCTTAAATTTGATGCAATAATAGAAGCCTACATTTGTTTCAGTTCTAAATTTGAAATGTAATTTCAGTATTGTGATTATGAATTAGTTTTTATACAATGTTTTACTTGAATTTAGCTGCTACCGGTCTCATATTTCTTCTGTTGTTAAAAACTCATTTTAAAATTTTCGATCTTTGATCTTCTCTAGCTGATGCTGACACCCTAATTCATGCATCAATCGATTACAGTATGTTTTCACCTCGACCAGGCATTCTGCTCACATTACTCCTCTGCTGCATGATCTTCACTGGTAAACCGTGGCATCACATATTCACTTTAAGATATTACTTCTAACATTTAAGGCATTAAACAGTCTTGCACCTCCATATCTATCTCATCTACTTTAACTCCTGACCACCCTGCCCGGTCCCTTAGATCAGCTAAACTTGTTTTTTTGTCCACTGTAGGTGGAAGTTAATTTAGTGTTAATGCTCCTAAATTATGGAATTCACTACCCCTTACACTTCGTTACATCTCATCTATGGCTACCTTTAAGACTCAGCTAAAAACATCAATTTAACGTACTTTGGATAATGTGGCTATATGTATCCTTATGTGTTTGCAATGTGTGTGTGGGTGTGTAAATGTATTGTAATGTACAATGTAAAGCAACCTTGAGCTACAGAAAGGTGCTATATACATAAAACTTCTAAGTACCTCAATATGTTGAGTTGACAGTTTGGATTCTTCAGTCCAGCAGAGAGCACCTCCACTCCTGAATCCTGCAGGTCATTGTTACTCATGTCCAGCTCTCTCAGGGGTGAGTTAGATGATTGTAGAGCTGAAGCCACAATTTCACAGTGCTGACCAGTTAGATTACAGTCTGCTAATCTGCAAAAAGGGAGTACTCTGGTTATAACCCTCATGGGAAAAAAAAAGTATTTTCATACATTTATGATCAATATATTAACTAGTTTAAATATATTGAAAAATATATGAAACATATATTGCTTTAATATATTACAATATATTATATTATATACAATATATGGTATATAACAAAGCGTCAATGCGTCAAAGCGACAAAGCGTCAGTCTGCGGAAAGGACAAGAGCGTGCAAGTGGTTTTTTCTTAATATTCAGTTCTCTTGTTGTTCAGTGTATTATTTTCCAGAAAGAAGGGCTATTTTCGATTCTGTGGTTATTTGTACATTTTTACCTTCAAACAAATCTGTATTTTAATTAGACGCGTTAGGCTACTACTTTAAATAACAGCCGCGTCTGAAAAGTATTGCAGTTTAAATTTTATAGCACTTAAAGGAGAACTCCAGCGCAAAATGAACCTTTGGTCTAATTACACATTGTTACCTAGTCAATCGTTATCTGAGATTTGTTTTTATGATTATCGAATGTAAATAGTTTTATCGCTAGTATAACGCTAGTATATTGGGCATAGAGTAATGACAAATAAAAATCGCTTGTTAATACCACTAACAAGGCTCAAAATAGCCCCACACTAACACGGTAGCATAATGAGGGTCCCTACCTTCAAACCGAAGCATTGAGAACTTTGTCAGTGTTCAGACAGTTTAATAAGAAGATATTTTATACATACAGTCAACTTCGCGTATACAGGCAGAAGCCATCTTTGAAAAACAGTCAAAGGCAGTCGATCTACGAACTCCGATCCAACTGGTGAGATGTGAACGAGACCATATGAGATTCTATATGCGTTCGTAGATCGACTGATAGAGACTGTTTTTCAAAGATGGCTTCTGCCTGTATACGCGATATTGTATGTATAAAATATCTTCTTATTAAACTGTCTGGACACTGTCAAAGTTCTCAATGCTTCGGTTTGAAGGTAGGGACCCTCATTATGCTACCGTGTTAGTGTGGGGCTATTTTGAGCCTTGTTAGTGGTATTAACAAGCGATTTTTATTTGTCATTACTCTATGCCCAATATACTAGCGTTATAGGCTAAACTGTTTTTAGAGATAAAACTATTTACATTCGATAATCATGAAAACAAATCTCAGATAACGATTGACTAGGTAACAATGTGTAATTAGACCAAAGGTTCATTTTGCGCTGGAGTTCTCCTTTAAGTGTAGCTGTCCAACAGGCAGTTTCGATTTCTCCCATTTTCGGATTATTTGCTTTGCCTGTGTTAATTGCTTGGAGAGACAGCTGTCCTCACTCAGGCGTTTGAAAGCTCTATATATATCTGTAGTGTGCGCGCTGTCGCGGAAGCGTTAGCGGTAGCGTTCAGCTCTCCTCGTGTGAAGACCGACTCGGGTAAAGACCATCGACTCTACCTGCGCGACTCCACCGAGCAAGGACACTTAAAAGGCACTTAAGTATCCTCTTCTCCTTCTTCCTTTCACACTGGTATAGTATTTCCCTTACTCAATATGTGGTTTCAATACATTCCTGTTGTCTCTCGACGACGATCTCTCATCACGCACAGAAGGCAGCGGAATACTGCTAATCTGCGTCCCATTCTCTCATCCTCACACACACCTCTCTCTCTTTCTGTGGGTCTATGAAACTGTCAATCTGCAGTCAACAAAGCTGACTTCATTTCAGCCTTTGCATCTCATTCTACTCTTAATATTTTAGGCTTGACTGAGACCTGGATTCGTCCAGAAGACTCAGCAACCCCTGCTGCTCTCTCAAACAACTTCTCTTTCTCTCACACTCCTTGCCAGTCTGGGAGGGGTGGGGGCACAGGTCTTCTCATCTCTAACAATTTGAAATACTCAACCCTCTCCTCTCTATGCAATAACTACTCGTTTGAATATCATGCTATTACACTTACAACTCCCATTAAGATCCATATCGTAGTCATATCGCCCCCCAGATCAACTGGGAAGCTTTGTAGAAGAGCTGGATGGTGCTGCTGTCTTCTTTCCCTGAGGATGGCACCCCACTTGTAGTCTTTGGTGATTTCAACATTCATCTAGAGAAGCCGAATCCAACAGACTTCATCTCTCTTCTAGCCTCATTCGATCTCAAACGGCTCATCACCATAGGTACTCACAAATCAGGCAACCAACTGGACCTGGTATACAACCGCAACTGCATCACGGACAACATTTTGGTGAAACCTCTCCATGTTTCTGATCATTTCCTCATTACTTTCAATCTACAACTCTCTACCCATGCTCCACCAACCCCCCTACCACTTACTTTCAGACGAAACCTGCGCTCACTTTCTCCCTCCCATCTTTCCTCTGCTGTGTCATCTTCTCTCCCCTCACCCTCACAATTCTCATCTCTGGATGTTAATACCGCAACAGATACTTTATGCTCCACTTTAACTTCTTCTTTAGACAATATCTGCCCTATCTTCTCCAGGCCAGCACGCACTACTCCCTCTAACCCCTGGTTATCTGAGGTTCTTCGTGAACACCGGACCAAACTCAGGGCAACAGAGAGGAAATGGCGCAAATCAAAAAGACACAACTGACCTTAGTATGTATCAATCTCTGCTCTCTTCCTTTTATGTTGATGTTCATGCTGCAAAATCGTCTTATTTCCATAACAAGATCAACAGCACCGCTAACACACGAACACTTTTCAAGACATTCAACTCTCTCCTCTGTCCACCTCCACCACCACCCACCTCCTCTTTAACTGCTGATGATCTTTCGAACTTCTTTACCAACAATACAACAACTATCAGCAGTCAGTTCTCAGCTCCACACACACAGGAACCCAGTCCAACCCCTCCCACTCCCAAAAACCTTCTCTCCTCCTCCTCTCCACTAACCCAGGAAGAAGTATCTAAGCTTCTCCTCTCCAGTCACCCTACTACCTGCCCTCTAGATCCCATCCCCTCACACCTTCTACAAGCCATCTCTCCCACACTTCTACCAGCACTCACACACATCATCAACTCATCCCTCCACACTGGCACTTTACCTACAGCATTCAAGCAGGCTCAGGTAACTCCACTGCTTAAGAAACCGACATTAAACACATCACTCTTAGAAAATTATAGACCTGTCTCTCTCCTACCATTCATTGCGAAAACACTTGAACGAGTTGCCTTCAACCAAGTATCATCTTTCCTCACTCTGACCAACCAACTAGATGTAAACCAATCTGGCTTCAAGAAAGGGCACTCAACCGAAACTGCATTGCTGTCAGTCACAGAAGCCCTACGGATCGCAAAAGCTGCCTCCAAATCATCAGTTCTCATTCTCCTGGATCGGTCTGCTGCCTTCGACACTGTGAATCATCAGATTCTTCTGTCCACCCTCTCATCACTGGGCATCACAGGAACTCCTCTCCACTGTTTTGAGTCCTATCTCACAGGTAGGTCCTTCAGGGTCGCATGGAGAGGTAAGATATGCAATGCACATCAACTGACTACAGGGGCTCCTCAGGGTTCAGTTCTTGGACCGCTACTCTTCTCCATTTACATGGCTTCTCTTACCACTGCTATGCTGATGACACCCAGCTCTATCTCTCATTTCAACCTGATGATCCCACAGTAGCTGCACGTATCTCAAACTGCCTGGCGGACATCTCGGCATGGATGAAGGAACATCACCTGCAGCTCAACCTGGCAAAGACTGAGCTTCTCGTCCTCCCTGCCAATCCGTCTCTACAAAACGACTTCACTATCCAGCTAGATTCAATTTTAATCACCCCATCAAGGTCGATCAGAAACCTTGGAGTAACATTTGATGAGCATCTGACCTTCACAGACCACATCACAAAGACAGCTCGATCATGCAGGTTTGCACTGCACAACATCAGGAAGATCAGGCCTTTCCTAACTGAGCATGCAACACTACTTCTCGCCCAGCCCTTGGTTATCTCTAGGCTTGATTACTGCAATGCTCTTCTGGCTGGTCTTCCATCATCTGCAACTAAACCTCTACAAATTATCCAGAATGCTGCAGCCCGTCTTGTCTTCAACGAGCTCAAAAGGGCCCACGTCACTCCTCTGTTCATCTCTCTGCACTAGGGATGGGACGAAATATCGTTTGACAAAATATCGCGATACAAAACGTGACGAAACGCATCGAGGTCGAAAAAAATGGATCGCGAAATAAAGATAGATGGCACTGCTGCATGATTTGCGTAGTATATAAATAATTTAGTGTATTATATGTGTGTGTGTGTGTATATGGGGAAGACATACAGTCTATGGTGACAGGCTGGCAGGGTAAAACTAAATGAAAAAATATATATATCCGGGGAACGGTGCGGCTGCGGTACGTCATCACGTCAAGACAGCGCTGCAACAACAACACTGCAGTCTAGAGCGAGCTAACAAATATTAGCATTAGCACCAACTGCCTTGCCCCCAAATAGCCGACCATGGAGTCAAACGAGGTCGAAATTGAGGACGCTCCGCCTGGATACAAGTCATATATGTCTGGCAGTATTTTGGCTTTCTCATTAAAAAAAGACAAAGACGGCAATAGAGTAACTCACCAACTCTACCTCCGTCAAGTCCGCGTGCAAAACAGATTGTGTGAGTGAGCCCGTTTCAGTTGTGTGTGTGAGCGCGTTTCAGTTGTGTGTGTGTGAGCATTTCAGTTGTGTGTGAGCACGTTTCAGTTGTGTGTGTGTGAGCATTTCAGTTGTGTGTGTGTGTGTGAGCGGTGAGCGCGTTTCAGTTGTGTGTGTGTGTGTGAGCATTTCAGTTGTGTGTGTGTGTGTGAGCGGTGAGTGCGTTTCAGTTGTGTGTGAGCGCGTTTCAGTTGTGTGTGTGTGTGAGCGCGTTTCAGTTGTGTGTGTGAGCGCGTTTCAGTTGTGTGTGTTTGGCCAGTAAGGCCTTGTGTTTCCCTGTGTGCAGCTGAAACAAAAATAAATTTGTTGTTATACAGTAATATTTTTTTCCTTTTTTGATATCGTATCGCGACGTATCGTATCGTGACCCTGGCATATCGAGGTGCATCGTATCGTGAGTTTAAGTGTATCGTCCCATCCCTACTCTGCACTGGCTATCACTCGCTGCTCGCATCAAGTTCAAGGCATTGACGCTTGCTTACAGATCGACCACAGGCTCAGCTCCCTCCTACTTTCACTCGCTACTACGAGTCTACATCCCCACCAGAAGCCTGCGATCGGTCAATGAGCGACGGCTCGTGGTACCATCACAGAGAGCTACAAAATCACTCTCCATAACATTCTCATTCACGGTTCCATGCTGGTGGAATGATCTCCCTACCCTCGTCCGGAATGCAGATCCCCCAACTACATTCAAAAGACAACTGAAAACTAATCTCTTCAGTGAGCACTTGACAGAAAAAAAAAAAAAGAAAAAAAAAAACCTCTTCCTTTAATCCTCCCTTGTTTGGCTTATGCTACTATGAGCAATGCCTGAACTTTGTATTTTGAGCACTTCTTGCGTTATTTTTGCCTCTTCACGATGACTCGCTTGCTGTAGTGCTAATGTGCTAATGTTGCTGAGGTGTTTTTTTCCTGTTCCCAGACTGTACTCCTCACAGGAGCATAGTCTGGGAGTTGCTTTTTTTCCCCCTCACCTATCCTCATGTCATGCTGTATTATTTTCCTCAATCCTCTGTCTTCCTGTCTTGTCTACCCCATTGTCATATTGTATGTATGTTTGTGCATGGACAGGTTGATGGCTAATTTCACTGGTACTTGTGACTAAGTGACAATAAAGGCTACTACTACTACTACTGTAGTCCTCAGTTGTAAGTCGCTTTGGATAAAAGCGTCTGCTAAATGACTAAATGTAAATGTAAATATCTAAACTATATTTACTATGTTACACTAATGTGTATTAACCTGAGTTACTTAACCTCAATTGAGTTGTTTCTGCCACACAAAGTAATGAGTTAAGTGTATGTGTAAAGTTAATTACTTAAGAGTGCAATGTTGAAAACATGTAAAGTCTAATTGGTCAAAAAAAATTGTTGAGTTCAAAATATTCATAATTCTGAACCAAGTAGTTGCCTAAATTATTTTTGAGTTAAACCAAGACAATATTTTTACAGTATGTGGAAACTGATTTCCTAAACCCCTTACTGCACGCCCCACATTTTGGCAAGTGATGACATACCCAAAATAAAAAGGTTGCTGCTCATAAGTCATTCTGGATAGACACATAATCAACATATATTTAGAAAGATGACACTTGGGAGTTTACATGTCAAGACTCAGAATTACTCAGACTGAATATGGAGATATAAAACTTTAAACAAAAATATGAATATGATTTTTAAAATGTATAAAAATATCAATGTTGATGTGGTATAACAACTGTTACCACAATTTAACCACAATTACAGTGAAGCCACAAGTCTGTTCATGCTTCATTTCAAATCGGAGGATGATATCTCTAATCTCTTCATTATTCTTTTCTTTGTATTCAGCCACTATTAGCCTTTATTCTGGCATCACATGGCTTGCCCATATACACCACATTGATCCCACTATACATGAATCCACCCATTAACTGAATTATTTCTAGAAAACAAAAAAGTAAGCATATTCTTGGGACCCTATGTGAATTCTTTTAACAAATTAGATTATGGAATAGAATAGCTCCTGGCGTAACAGGTGCATTAGAGCAACAATTAGCATCAAGCTACATAACACAATTTTAAAGATTAAAATTACACTTTTACTCAAAATTCACTTTCAAACTACAGTCAAGTGTTTGTATTAACTTCAGAATGCGATCTAATGTGGATTTTAGTCTAATGTGAATGGTTTAAATGTTATGTTAGCCTTTTATATGCAGCTAATCACTACTCCGGCTTAGCATTTATAATGTAAACATCCATTATTGATATGCAAATACCCCTAATCGCATGAAAATCACACACAAACCATATTGTAATTGTGTGTTTATTAGCTTCTTGTTTCATGTGTAGAAATGTTTCTTTGAATTTGTTTTTCATGGAGCTTGGAACAAGGAAGTGTTATTGTGCAATAATCTGGGGCTGTCAGCGATCTTTGTAATAGGGATGTTAACCGATGACCGTTTGACCGATGGTTGACCGTATCAACGTTAACCGACCAAAGTTGTCGGTAGTCGGTTAAAAAAAAAGTGATCTCTAAATTAGGCTATTATAGACAGTGGACTAAACGCTACTACATCTCATCCGATCACCTTGTACCCAAACCATTTCGAAACTAAGGAGCCATTTGTTCTCCGATTACACACAAGCTCCTCGGCACCGCGTTTGCGGGACTCATGTTTCGCACTGTAGGGGATTTTAAAAAAGTGACGTGAGTGGAAGGGCGGCACCGGGGTGTGTGTGTGTGTGTGTGAGCGGGAGGCAGAGCGGCAGAGAGATGCGACAGAGTTGCGAAATTGCAGGCGCGGCTCGAAATGGCTGTTATTTCAAATAGCGTAGCATATTTTAAACTAACCGGTTAACCGGTTTCAACCGGCTAATGAGGCTCGGTGGTCGGTCAAGAAATTTTTTAGTTTTCGCCATCCCTACCTTTGTAAGTGAAGGGGTTAAATATCTCAATCGCGTTTTACTCGAATCAGGGAGAACAGGTGCTAAGTCTTACTCATGGCACCACTCTGAATAATTCAGCTACTGTCAGAGGCCAATTCCTCTAAGGGGGGACTTCCTTACACAAGCGGAGGGGTCAATTTGGCATCCCCAACCTAAGTTGTGGTGCCTCCATCTGTGGCCTCTCGACGAGAGCCTTCACGCCTCTCCTGAGAGATCATGAGCACAATCTCCTTTATGCTCAGAAGTGGTCTATCTTTTTTGGCTGGTGCTCAGCCCGGTGCATAGATCTCATATCTTGTGAAATATCTATTCTGTCATTTTTGCAGGAGCTGTTGAATGACAGACACACCCGTCCACGCTCAAAGTGTACATGGCAGCTATCACGGTGTACCATGCTCCTATGGCTGGCAAGTCGGTTGGGAAACACGACGTGGTGGTCAGATTTCTCAGAGGGGCCAGGAGTCTCGCCCCAACATGGCCCCTTATTCTTCACAGCGCGTCTTCCAAACTTGATAAACAGCAGAGGAATGATGAAGCTTTATCTTTGTTTATCAAGGTGATGGGGTGTTTACAGGTTTGCGTGCCTCACATGGACGATTAGCGCATGTATAAACTTACTGCGCATGGGAGTGGTCACATTTACGATAATGAGCAGAGACGTGAGAAACTGTACCTCTCGTTGAATTCATACAGATTACATAAACTGAGAATATTTTATTTTGGTATGAATGACTTAATTTAAAAGTATTCATCGATTTTCGGTAAATTTTTTTTAACGCATTTCAGACAGCAGAAAGTGCACCCTGTTTGTTTTCTTTATTTTACAATACCGCAAAGTTTTGTCGTTATTGTGAGTGTACACAAATACAAGTAGAAAATTGCTCTGAGGGCAACTTAAATAGGCAGTTGGCTCCGCCCGTTTTGACGGAGACATTGTGACTTGGGGTAGGGGGCGTGATTATTAGGGGCGTGGTTTGTATTACCGCGGGTCAGACACACTTGGAGAGCACCACATTGTGTCCTTTTTTCGTGGCTTATTGTGATGAATAACACTCTAACATGTCAATAACTTTTAGTACAGTGAAGTTTAAAAAATGTAACACTTTAGAATATCGATTTATAAAATGTGTGAATCAATGCGAATCGGCAGAAGATAGAATCACGATTCATATGTAAACCGTTTTTTTCCCACTAGCCCTATTCATCTATGGGATTAATATCCTGCCATGATTCAAAACTGAAAATAAAGTTCTGAAAGGTTGAAACTAAGTGTTCGAAAACTCAAAATCTTAAAAAAAAAAGTTTTGCAAGATCGAAAAATAAGATTTGCAAGCTTGCAAAATGTAAAAAAATAAGAATATCTCTGCAAACATTATGTTGTTTTTGAGATTTCCTTCTTCAGAACTGCAAAACGTTTTTTACGATGTTGCGCAATTTTTTTTTCAGAGTTTCAAATTTGTCAGTGTTCTCCCACTGTATAGTTTGTTTTCCAGATTTGAAACCTTGAAACCCGTGATCTGAAAACGGGTGTGCGAATAGGTGAAAAAAAGCTTTGAAACTCTGAAAACTGAGGTTCGAAAGGGCGAAACGTATTACATTACATTAAATTTGCACTCCTATTGCAGACTATTTTTTCAGAGCTGAGTTTACAACACCCACTTTCGGAGATACGCGCACACAGTTGCGAGCTTGCGACTCGCGTGATTGTTGGCAGCGTTGTCACGCAGCTCTGCTCTGAAACTCTGAAACTCAGACTGAGCGAAAATGAAGCTTCGCAACCTCGCAACTTAAAAAAAAAGCCTGGAGGGAGGGCCTTTCTGCTCTTGGCCAATGCTTTGCTGTCTGCTGACTACAGTCCAATCACAAGTCGTATTTACTGGAAAGGTGGCTTCTGCACTGGTTCTTTGCATGCGTCCGGCAGATTGACCGTGACGATTGCTTCTGTAAAGAGTGCAAATCCTTCCTCTCATTACCATGATTTACCTTTTTCTAGTATGATTTATCATGATTTACCACCATGTTCCAGTATGATTTACCATGATTCTAGTATGATTTACCATGTACTAGGATGGTTTACCATGATTTACCACGTTCTAGTACAATTTACCACAGTTGACCATACATTTAGCATGATTTACCATAGTGTACCATTATTTATCAAAGTTTACCATGATTTACCCTGTTCTAGGATGATGTATAATTATTTACTATGTTCTAGTATATGATTCACCATGATTTACCATGACTTACCATGTTCCAGTATGATTTACCATGAATCTAGCATGATTTACCATAGTTTACCATGATATACCAAGTTCTAGTATGATTCAGCATGTTACAAGTCTTGATTTTTACCAGTATTTTTTTGCACTAAAGCAAACCGGTTTCTCCATGTTAACTCCATTATGCATGCTTACACACATATTACACGTATGTCATAATAACAAATATATAGCTTTAAGCATTTGTTTATTAGCCAATGCTGAAAGCTGATAAAAAGATTACAAATATAATCCTGCTGCTCTTAAATGGATTTTTTTTTTTTACTTTCATTTTCAGGATTCCCATTTCTCAATGTGACACAATTGTCAATAGTAATACTCCAATAGATGAATTTTGACAAAATGTGATTGTAAATGTTAAAATAATGATTTTATAAAGTCTAAATATGAATTATATAACAATATTAGGGAGTAGTATGATGAAGAGACAGCAGGGGGCAGTAGAAGACCACTTAAAATACTGGTAAAAATCAAGACTTGCAAAATGAAAGTGAGCCAATAAGTGGTCTTCTACTGCCCTCTGCTGGACAATCTACAATTTAATAGTCTTTTCACATGTGCTTTTGCATTCATATATTTAGACACTAAAAATTCCTTACATAACAATTACTATTATAACACAATCATATTTTGTCAGAGTTTATCACTTCATTTGTTCTGATGCATCACATAATTGCTAACAACGTGGTAAATCATGGTAAATAACGCTAGAAACATGGTAAATCAGTAAATAAGGTAAATCATGCTAGAATCCTGGTAAATCATTCTAGAATGTGGTGTATCATGGTAAATCATCCTGTAACATGGTAAATCAAGGTAATAAGATAAATCATGGTAAACTATAGTAAATCATGCTAGATTCATGGTAAATCATACTGGAACATGGTAAGTCATGTAAATCATGGTGAATTATGGTAAATCATGCTAGATTCATGGTAAATCATACTGGAACATGGTAAGTCATGTAAATCAAGGTGAATCATATACTAGAACATAGTAAATAATTATACATCATCCTACAACAGGGTAAATCATGGTAAACTTTGATAAATAATGGTACACTATGGTAAATCATGCTAAATGTATGGTCAACTGTGGTAAATTGTACTAGAACGTGGTAAATCATGGTAAACCATCCTAGTACATGGTAAATCATACTAGAATCATGGTAAATCATACTGGAACATGGTGGTAAATCATGATAAATCATACTAGAAAAAGGTAAATCATGGTAATGAGAGGAAGGATTTGCACTCTTTACAGAAGCAATCGTCACGGTCAATCTGCCGGACGCATGCAAAGAACCAGTGCAGAAGCCACCTTTCCAGTAAATACGACTTGTGATTGGACTGTAGTCAGCAGACAGCAAAGCATTGGCCAAGAGCAGAAAGGCCCTCCCTCCAGGCTTTTTTTTAAAGTTGCGAGGTTGCGAAGCTTCATTTGCGCTCAGTCTGAGTTTCAGAGTTTCAGAGCAGAGCTGCGTGACAACGCTGCCAACAATCACGCGAGTCGCAAGCTCGCAACTGTGTGCGCGTATCTCCGCAAAGTGGGTGTTGTAAACTCAGCTCTGAAAAAATAGTCTGCAATAGGAGTGCAAATTTAATGTAATGTAATACGTTTCGCCCTTTCGAACCTCAGTTTTCAGAGTTTCAAAGCTTTTTTTCACCTATTCGCACACCCGTTTTCAGATCACGGGTTTCAAGGTTTCAAATCTGGAAAACAAACTATACAGTGGGAGAACACTGACAAATTTGAAACTCTGGAAAAAAAAATTGCGCAACATCGTAAAAAACGTTTTGCAGTTCTGAAGAAGGAAATCTCAAAAACAACAATGTTTGCAGAGATATTCTTATTTTTTTACATTTTGCAAGCTTGCAAATCTTATTTTTCGATCTTGCAAAACTTTTTTTTTTAAGATTTTGAGTTTTCGAACACTTAGTTTCAACCTTTCAGAACTTTATTTTCAGTTTTGAATCATGGCAGGATATTAATCCCATATTCATCAACCAATCAGATTCATGCATTCAACAGCCCCCGTAGTATAAATTTATATAAATAAGCTTTCTCCACAGAATAAGAACCTGTTAGCTTAGCTTCCAAAAAAAGATGGCTGACACTATTTGTACATTCTGTGAGGGAGATCCCACCCTCTATGGGCAGGTTTAAAACATGCGGATCTAGCGCCTTCTACTGGCTGTAGTTTTTAGTTTCAATTAGAAGCACCTACTTCCTGATGGCTGAGCGTAATGCGCATGCTCAAACTGAGCTTGACGACGTAGATGTGACGTGAGCAACCTGTCTGACAGTTGTCAGTCTTCTAGTTGCTGTGCCGAGAGAAATCTGAATCATTCCCTTTCGAATCTCGCAGAGACGGAGAGCGTTAGTATTAGCTGTCCATGAGCTAGCAGCAGGATACCTCAGTATGTTGACACCACAGTTTGGAGATGTTCAAGAGCGGGAAGGCCTGGGTTGCACTTTTATTTGACATTTCATGCACTTATATGTTCTTACAGTGTACTTACTAGAAAGTACTGGGTAATATAAGGTAACTGCATGGGTTAAGGTTAGGTCACATTCTTACAGGGCTTTTCACACTGCAATTAACCACTGGTTATAGTCATTCTAAACCCCCCTTTTAACCCTGGGTAAAGAAATATTTCACACTTGTAAATTAGAAGTGGGTTTAGCTGGATTAGAGCCGCTTCAGCGCTGTTAACCCCGCATTGCAGTGCCAAACTTGCACAGTGTGAAACGATACAGTGTTAGAATGTTACGGCTAGATACTTAGCAATGGACAGCCAATTGAGTGCCTCAAGTTCACATGCTTTGTATGGTCACAGAAACACTGACACCGAGTCTGAAATCAAATACGTCCCGACTATATAGTATGCAAAAAACTATACGTTAACAGAGCAGTATGTCTGAATACATAGTATTTGAAAAACAGTCAGCGGAAAGTCGCCGGATGACCTACTACTTCTGGCAAGATTCTGAAGTACATACGATGGACACTTTACCCATGAGGCCAAGGGAGAGGTTTTATGAATGGCAGTGAAGCGACGTAACTGGCGCTTGTAGGTCACATTATAATGACAACATGGCGGATGTAGTACGTCCAGATTCCATTCATACTATACACATTCATACAAGGACTACACAATGCATCGTTTCAGCATCAATATCACGATGTGTGCATCTGCGTTAGTCGGTGTTAATTTTGACAGTCAATTTCGTCAACGAAAATAAAAACCAATTTTTAACTAAATAAAAAACAATTTTAAATGACGACAACTATGACGAAAATGTATTGACATTTCGTCAACGAATAAAAAGTAGACGGAAATGTTAGGGAGGGGCGATTGGGGAAGAGATCGTCAGAACTGATTTGCGTTTGTGGTAGATGCGCACATTTGAATTGTAACGTGCTGATTAGGGGTGGAGCCGAACCCGAATACGGTATTCGGAAAGGCACAAATAATGTGTTTTTTACAAATACTTATTTTGAACAAATACTTTAAAAAATATTTGTATTCGGGAACAAACAAAAAACTTTATATAAAACAGCTGCGTTTCCTCATGAGACCGCAGTGCATGCCTGGATGAGTGAGTGAGTGACGGACACAGGCTGCTCCACACAGCAACAGAGAGGGCTCAGCTGAGCGAAAAAACACTTAACTGCATCACTATTTTTGTTGAATAGATTTTTGTAGCTTAACTGGGTTCCTGAGGCAGTTTATAACTTTCGGGAAGCGGAGTTTGATCGGGAGATTATTCCATTACGCTGCATTATTGATGTCTGCAGTCGGGTGCTCTCATGTTCGCTCTGTTTCGCGCGGTAATTTACTGTCTATGGGTAATTTAGACAATAGGCTGTTGACAGAGTAACGTTAATGTTCGGTTAAAAATGCTTGTGTAGTTGTGTCGAATTGTATGCACGTGTGGGAGTTATATGGTACGTTTAAGTTACTCTGTCTTTTGCAGACAGCAAGATGTAGGCTGTAGGCTTCATAATGTTCACAATCGTATTTTATTAGTTGTTGGTTTAACCATGGATGAGGTAATGGGTGTTATGTTATTTTCTTTTAAATTACGTTCCTTGTTTCATTGCTGGATTTATGGAAAAACATCAACCAATATGGCATATCCATAATTATTATAATGGATATAATTCAAGAATACTTACACTATAACGTAAATTAGAAGTGTAACGCAAAAAAAAAAGGATTTTTACGCCTATTTTGAATTTTACTCGAATACAAATACAATTTCCCCCCTCAACAAATACAAATATCGGTTGCTTTGCACACCCCTAGTGCTGATCTACCCGGCGGGACACGAGTTGGCATGCGTTTGATGCATGTCTCATAAATCGTTAAAAAATGTAAACGTCTGGGAGAAAGAGAAGTGCAAACATATCGCTAGATCTGAATAAGATTGACGACGCAAAAGAGCTAGAGCTTTATTCTGTATGTTTTTCTGTGCGAACACACACACACACACGTGACCCGAAGCGTGCAGCCCTGACACACACACGTGACCCGAAGCGTGCAGCCCTGCACATAGACGGCTATACAGAGCTCTCTTTCGCATCTGAATGGACAAATACACACAACATTATGTCTAAATGTCAGTTTTGGAGAGTATTCACGTAAACACAGTCGGTTATGTCTTTACAGAACGTACAGTTGTGAGAATATCGGATGTGCATCACAGTGCAATTGAATCTCCACAAACTTAAAGTGACAGTTCGTAATAAACTTAATGCAGTCTGTACACTTAATATTGATCAAACAACTGCTCTTTAATAGCTTTAATAAGGATTAATTATATTTAATTTATACAAATAAATATACTGTATCTGCTTGAAAGAATAAAGAATGATGCATGTAAGCTAAAGACTGCATAATCATTCATTGAAAAAAAAACTTCTACTTTAGGAGAAGTGTTTTTATTTCATTTTAAGATATTATTTTATGTCACAGTGCTAAATCTGTGTCTGTATTACATGTTCAAATTTTAAAAATGATTCATATTAACAATAGATGTTTTCTACTGGAATATATAATGGGTTTGGACATTTTAGAGAAATTCTAAATTAATGCATTACAATTTAACTAAACTCATTCGATTTTAGTCGACTAAATCTACTGCAGATTTAGTAGACTAAAATCTTATTGTATTTCGTCGACTAAAACTAGACTAAAACAAACAATTCAGATGACTAAAATATGACTAAAACTAAAATGGTATTTTAGTCAAAAGACTATGACTCAAACTAAATAAAAATTTGCTGTCAAAATTAACACTGGCGATAGTCATGGATTGATGGATAGACCTGGATTATTTGGAAAGTTTATAATTTGCACGCTTTTAAGTCGAGTCAGGCATCAAGCGCAAGAGGACTCGTGCGCTGTTTTCTGTGCGCACACACAAAGCCACGCAGACAGCACGCCGAATTCAGTTCCCATTGTCATTCTTTTGAGCTTAAACGGACAGCTTAATGTACCGGCAGCTGTTTGTGATACCAATGCAGGGTTTTTTCTAAATTATGGAATTCACTACCTCTTACACTTTGTTACATCTCATCTATGGCTACCTTTAAGACTCGGCTAAAAACATAAATTGAACATGTACTTTGGATAATGTGGCCATATGTGTTTGCAATGTGTGTGTGGGTGTGTAAATGTATTGTAATGTACAATTTAAAGCAACCTTGAGATACGGAAAGGTGCTATATACATAAAACTTTTTCTAAGTACCTCAATATGTTGAGTTGACAGTTTGGATTCTTCAGTCCAGCAGAGAGCTTCTCCACTCCTGAATCCTGCAGGTCATTGTTACTCATGTCCAGCTCTCTCAGGGGTGAGTTGGCTGATTGTAGAGCTGAAGCCACAATTTCACAGTGCTGACCAGTTAGATTACAGGCTGCTAATCTGCAAAAAGGGAGTACTCTGGTCATAACCCTCATGGAATAAAAATATATTTTCATACATTTATGATCAATATATTAACTAGTTTAAATACATTGAAAAATATATGAAACATATATTGCTTTAAAAGGTAGGGTTGGTCAGAATTGTCTAAACAACTTTTGTTCAAATTTGTTTAAACTGTCTTTATATACCAATACATAATTCAAATGCAAGTACTCTGAAATAGAGTGACTCTAGTGTATTTAATCTTCAATAAGCACAGCTCATTAATTCCATTCAGTCCCATATTACAATATATTATATCATATACAATATCTAAACTATATTTACTATGTTACACTAATGTGTATTAACCTGAGTTACTTTACCTCAATTGAGTTGTTTCTGCCACACAAAGTAATGAGTTAAGTGTATGTGTAAAGTTAATTATTAAGGGTGCAATGTTGAAAACATGTAAAGTCTAATAATTGGTCATAAAAAATTGTTGAGTTCAAAATATTCATAATTCTGAACCAAGTAGTTGCCTAAATTATTTTTGAGTTAAACCAAGACAATATTTTTACAGTATGTGGAAACTGATTGCCTAAACCCCTTACTGCACGCCCCACATTTTGGCAAGTGATGACATACCCAAAATAAAAAGGTTGCTGCTCATAAGTCATTCTGGATAGACACATAATCAACATATATTTAGAAAGATGACACTTGGGAGTTTACATGTCAAGACTCAGAATTACTCAGACTGAATATGGAGTAGGGCTGTCACTTTTGTGAAAAAATCCTTTTCGATTTTTGAGACATAAGTGTTCATTGAATCGATTGTAAAATCGATTTTCCATGTCTAAAGACGTTTCCATTTTCAACGCCAAATATAGGCCAATCCACGGACAACTAACCGGCATTAGGACGAACGTAAAGAGGGCGCTTGAGACGCACAATATTTTTGATGATTTATTGGCATGAAATTTTGTGTACAAATACAAACAGGAGTGTAACATTCTCGAAAAGCAGAGTGGACTGCCATAACATCAATGAAAAACATTACTGCAGGCTTTAGCATGGCTGTTTTCACCATTAGAAATGTCAAACAAATTTCTACGTAGCCTGTAGCCCGAGTCTGTTAGCTATCTGTAGCCTATGCTTGAAATTTTCTAAATACTGGCGACACCTTATGCAGAAGTAGGCTATAATTTGCTGTTATGTGTGTTTATCAGAACCTGCAGTTGCTGTGTGATGCGCGTTCGCTGCGGGCGTATCGTGACAAGCTGGGCACGCTCTGAGAGAAAGCGCGGCATTCGCGGCGCTGTGAGACGACCCATTCATTTCAATGGCTTGCGAGACATTCTGTTTTGTGAAAGCAGCTCTTTTGTTTTTACCTCCAAAACCCACCAACAATTGGTCAGATCTATGCCATTGGACTGTGCGGTTCAATGCCTGAGCCATTCAATAGGCTAAAGATAGCGCGAGACGTTTTGTTGCTGGGTCGACCAAGCGTTGCGCACGCCGCGGTCAAAGTTCAATCGCGCAAATCGCGTTGTATCTGAAGCGGCCAGCACCGCGCATTCTGCGTCCTGAAAGCTGTTAAAATCGATTCCCTATTTTCATTTTCGAAACTTGTGTTGGTTGGTCCGATCGATTGTGCAATCGATTTTCGAACAAAAAGTGACAGCCCTAATATGAAGATATAAAACTTTAAACAAAAATATGAATATGATTTTTAAAATGTATAAAAATATCAATGTTGATGTGGTATAACAACTTGTACCACAATTTAACCACAATTAAAGTGAAGCCACAAGTCGGCTCATGCTTCATTTCAAATCGGAGGATGATATCTCTAATCTCTTCATTATTCTTTTCTTTGTATTCAGCCACTATTAGCCTTTATTCTGGCATCACATGGCTTGCCCATCTACACCACATTGATCCCACTATACATGAATCCACCCATTAACTGAATTATTTCTAGAAAACAAAAAAGTAAGCATATTCTTGGGACCTTATGTGAATTCTTTTAATAAATTAGATTATGGAATAGAATAGGCTAGCTCCTGGCGTAACAGGTGCATTAGAGCAACAATTAGCATCAAGCTACATAACACAATTTTAAAGATTAAAATGACACTTTTACTCAAAATTCACTTTCAAACTACAGTCAAGTGTTTGTATTAACTTCTGAATGCGATCTAATGTGCATTTTAGTCTAATGTGGATGGTTTAAATGTTATGTTAGCCTTTTATATGCAGCTAATCACTACTCCGGCTTAGCATTTATAATGTAAACATCCATTATTGATATGCAAATACCCCTAATCGCATGAAAATCACACACAAACCATATTGTAATTGTGTGTTTATTAGCTTCTTGTTTCATGTGTAGAAATGTTTCTTTGAATTTGTTTTTCATGGAGCTTGGAACAAGGAAGTGTTATTGTGCAATAATCTGGGGCTGTCAGCGATCTTTGTAATAGGGATGTTAACCGATGACCGTTTGACCGATGGTTGACCGTATCAACGTTAACCGATCAAAGTTGTCGGTTAAAAAAAAAAGTGATCTCTAAATTAGGCTATTATAGACAGTGGACTAAACGCTACTACATCTCATCCGATCACCTTGTACCCAAACCATTTCGAAACTAAGGAGCCATTTGTCCTCCGATTACATACAAGCTGATCGGCGCCGAGTTTGCGGGACTCATGTTTCGCGCTGTAGGGGATTTTAAAAAAGTGACATGAGTGGAAGGGCGGCACCGGGGTGTGTGTGTGTGTGTGTGAGCGGGAGGCAGAGCGGCAGAGAGATGCGGCAGAGTTGCGAAATTGCAGGCGCGGCTCGAAATGGCTGTTATTTCAAATAGCGTAGCATATTTTAAACTAACCGGTTAACCGTTTCAACCGGCTTCAACCGGCTAATGAGGCTCGGTGGTCGGTCAAGAAATGTTTTCGTTTTCGCCATCCCTACTTTGTAAGTGAAGGGGTTAAATATCTCAATCGCGTTTTACTCGAATCAGGGAGAACAGGTGCTAAGTCTTACTCATGGCACCACTCTGAATAATTCAGCTACTGTCAGAGGCCAATTCCTCTAAGGGGGGACTTCCTTACACAAGCGGAGGGGTCAATTTGGCATCCCCAACCTAAGTTGTGGTGCCTCCATCTGTGGCCTCTCGACGAGAGCCTTCACGCCTCTCCTGAGAGATCATGAGCACAATCTCCTTTATGCTCAGAAGTGGTCTATCTTTTTTGGCTGGTGCTCAGCCCAGTGCATAGACCTCATATCTTGTGAAATCGCTTCTATTCTGTCATTTTTGCAGGAGCTGTTGAATGACAGACACACCCGTCCACGCTCAAAGTGTACATGGCAGCTATCACGGTGTACCATGCTCCTATGGCTGGCAAGTCGGTTGGGAAACACGACGTGGTGGTCAGATTTCTCAGAGGGGCCAGAAGTCTCGCCCCAACATGGCCCCTTATTCTTCACAGCGCATCTTCCAAACTTGATAAACAGCAGAGGAATGATGAAGCTTTATCTTTGTTTATCAAGGTGATGGGGTGTTTACAGGTTTGCGTGCCTCACATGGACGATTAGCGCATTTATAAACTTGCTGTGCATGGGAGTGGTCACATTTACGATAATGAGCAGAGACGTGAGAAACTGTACCTCTCGTTGAATTCATACAGATTACATAAACTGAGAATATTTGTTTTTGATATGAATGACTTAATTTAAAAGTATTCATCGATTTTCTGTGAATTTTTTTAACGCATTTCAGACAGCAGAAAGTGCACCCTGTTTGTTTTCTTTATTTTACAATACCGTAAAGTTTTGTCGTTATTGTGAGTGTACACAAATAGAAGTAGAAAATGGCTCTGAGGGCAACTTAAATAGGCAGTTCGCTCCGCCCGTTTTGACGGGCTGAAAAGCCATTTGTCTGTGCAGGTGTACAGACGTGAACCAATCAGGCTTCAGTATTTTGGAAAAAACTGATTTTCCCCATAAGCGTCAGGAATAATTCTGACGCAATGCTCATTCCTATTATCTCAGGGAACCAAGGTTACGTTAGTAACCGGAACGTTAGTGTTTAATGGGAAACATTTCAAATGGCAACAGAAAACTTGCCAATTGGCGTGAAGAAGAAACATTTCATTGTTACCTTTACTGTCCAAAAAGTCCATATAGACAAAAATCTTGATAGCAGTCGGCAAATATATAATATGAGGATGAACAATGCAAAAGCCTAAACGTAAACAGGTTGCATGCAGCGTTCGTCCAATCAATGACAATAACACCGCAAATATGCAAATAAGAACATTAACCCAGGGTTTAGGTATGTACAGCATGAAACATCAGTTTATAAATACCCAGGATTAATTGTTAACCCTGGGTAAATTATGATCAGTGTGAAAGTTTACAATGACCCAGGGTTAACAATTTCAAGTGTGAAAAGCCTTCTTGTTTGTCAATAATTAGATATAAGACAGATAGTTCTGGACCTTGATTCTGAATGGTTGAGCCGTGTCCTAAGCCGTAGTAAATCACTCTACAAGGACTCAAGCCATCCAAGCCACATAAAGTTTTCAGTGATCTTATCACGGTTACAGTCCCATAGCATTAAGGCCAAGACTAGTAGGCTCAGAGACAGTTTCTGGTCAACCCTGTTCCTGGAGTACCCACAGCACTGCACATTTTTTAAATTCAACTCATCAGGTAGTTAGTAAAGACTCCAAGACCTCTAATATGTGTGTTAGATAAGAGAGACATTACAAATGTACAGTGCTGGGATGCTCCAGGACCAGGGTTGGGAACAACTGACCTAAGTTAAGATATGTCTTATTTTAATTCATCCTCTCCGCAACTAGATAAAGTGTGATTTCTAGACCAGGAAAAGGAATATATTTTTCTAAAGATGCTCAATCCTTATCCAGTAAATTATGAACGATGGAAAAGTAATGTAAATTCAATGGTTGAAAAGACTGTAATTGCTGAAGAACATTCAGCTTTTAAAACTTCAGAAATTTAATTACTTGGATTTCAATTACAATTACAAATTAAAATAATTATTTTAAATATTTTAATCTGTAGACACTTCAAATTTATGTAAATGAAAAAGCTATTACAGCGCATTTAGCTAAACTATTAGCCTACATGAGAGGTATTATGTTCATATTTAAAATCAGTTGATATTATGTTCATATATTCACACTCACAGAGCTTTTCTGCAGTTCCTCAGGGCAGGTAACAGTCTCCTTTGACTCTCCTTTGATGATGTGATGATGTACTTTTTAAGGTCAAACTCATCCATCACCTCTTCTGACATCAAGATAATGTTTGCCAAAGTTGAACATTGTGCAAGAGAAAGGTTTTTGTTACTTGTTCCAGATTGTAAAAACGCCTGCATTTCTTCAACAAGAGAACTATCCTTCATCTCAATCAAGCACTGTGACAGATTCATCCATATTTCAGGGCTGACATTGTCTTTTGTGTTTTGTGTTTTTTTAAGGTTGTCGATTATTTTCTTGCTGCTCTCTGGGTTGTTCTCTGTGTGAATCAGCACATCCTGTAAGAGTCTCTGATTGGACTCCAGCGAGATGCCATGAAGGAATCGAAGGAAAAGATCCAGGTGTCCATTTTTACTGTTCAAAGCTTCATTCACTGCTCCCTGCAGAAACACATCCAGAGACAGGAACATTTTCAGAACTTCACTGTTCTTGTGTAAATAACAGTAAAACACATACAGTGCTGCAAAAAACTCCTGAAAGCTGAGATGTACAAAACTGTAAACCTTCCTGTGATAAATCACAGATTCCTCCCTAAAGATCTCAGTGCAAATCCCAGAATACACTGAGGCATCCGTGACGTCTATGCCGCACTCAATCAGGTCCTCCTCATAGAACATCACATTGCCCTTCATCAGCTGATTGTAAGCCAGTTCAGCAAGTTTCACAATCACTTCTCTGTTGGACTGCAGGACTTTCTCTGGATCTCTCTCTTCATACTTCTCTGGATCTCTCTCTTCATACTTCTCTGGATCTCTCTCTTCATACTTCTGGTTCCTCATACTAGTTTGAATAAGAAGGAAGTGTATGTACATTTCAGTCAGAGTTTGAGGGATTTCTGCACTGAGATCTTTATTCAGGATGTTTTGAAGCACAGTGGCTGAGATCCAGCAGAAGACGGGTATGTGGCACATGATGTGGAGGCTTCTTGCTCTTCTGATGTGTGAGATGATTCTGCTGGCTTGATGCTCATCACTGATTCTCTTCCTGAAATATTCCTCCTTCTGAGGCTCATTGAATCCCTGAATTTCTGTCACACGGTTGATGTAGTTTGAGGGGATCTGATTGGCTGCTGCTGGTCTGGTAGTGATCCAGATGAGAGCAGAGGGAAGCAGATCTCCTTTCATGAGGTTTGACATCAACACACCCACTGATGAAGTCTCAGTCACATCAGAAACTTTCTCACTGTCTGAAAACATCAGTGTAATTCTGCTTTCATCCAGACCATCAAATATGAACACAACTTTACATTTATTATACATATTTGAGTCCAGATCTAGAAGTTCAGGATGAAAGTCCAGCAGAAGTCTGTGAAGACTGTACTGATGATCTCGAATCAAGTTCAGCTCTCTAAATGGAAGAACAAACATGAAATCTACATCCTGATTGGCTTTTCCCTCGGCCCAGTCCAGAATGAACTTCTGCACAGAGACGGTTTTTCCGATTCCAGCGATGCCTTTAGTAAGAACAGTCTTGATTTTCTCTTTCTTCTCTCTTCTCTTCTCCTCATATCCTAGCTCAGGTGAAGGATCAAAGATGTCATTGCAGTTGATTGGAGGGTCTTGGAGGGTCTTGTAACTTTTCTCCATCTGTAGCACCTCATGTTCTTCATTCACTCCTTCACTCTCTCCCTCTATGATGTACAGCTGTGTGTAAATCCTGTTCAGGAGGGTCTGATTCTCTTCTAGTTTGATTCCCTCAAATAAGCTCTCATACTTGTTCTTCATGCTGGTTTTGTGCTGGTCTTTGACTCTCTGCAGATCATCATGCACTGGCTGGTGAGAATCGAGCTGCAGGGCTGCTTCTGTGTCATGATGACTGATGTGTTTCTGACAGGAGGAGGATGTGCTGGTCTGACAGGACACATCTCTGATCTGGTCAGCTCTCCCACCACTGTAAACACATTAAGAAGACAAACAGAAAAAACAAAAAACAGAAAAGACCTTTGTGAACAAAGAAAATATTTAAACATGTTTAATGTGAAAATCACACCACATGTAGAAATAAGTGTTTTCTCTTTCAGACAAATTTCTATCTATTGTAATGTGATATGATTACATTAGGGGTGTGACGATAACCGCATCACCGCAATATCGCGTTAATGAGATGCGTATTATAATATAAGCGTATTTGCAGAAGAGGACATTTTCTGCGCGTTCGTGCCAGGTCAATGTCCGCAGTAGCTGATAACCTACGGTGTCTATATCGCATTACGAGCTTTCTGAACACGCTTTAGTATCAGTGCTCGTCTCTTTTCTGGCGTTTTGTTAATTACCTCGTTAGTAAAACAATACATCACAAACAACTGGAGCACAGTTTGAATCTCCTCCATACTTATTATAAATGTGGCGCTCAAAACTGATTACTGTCCGTCGCAGACTGAGAGTTTATAATCTAATAATCTTCCCAGTATTTTAGACCGCAATGTAAATGCCGAAAGCAACCGGTCAGGGGCAAAAAAAGTTCCTAGGACAAATAGTTCCGGGTAATTTCGGTGGAAACGCGGCTAAAGTTAACATGTTGGTATCACAGGCATGGGCTAAGTTTGGTTTGAAATGTGCTGGGGACAGAGACGCATTCGGAAGTGCATTTTCAGAAGTGCTGGGTACAATGACCCATACATTTTTTTCCTCAATCGCGCAGGTCATGTTAAGAAAGACGATGTCCTGTAGCTTACTAATGCAAGCTCTCCAAGCTATGCTCTCCACAGAACATTAAATATTAATTTTATTTTATTTTATTTTATGAGGAAAAAACAATGTTACGGACGTGACAGTTCTCGGTTACGGACGTGACCGCTCTGAAATCGGCACTAAAAGATGCTTTAAAACTTCCTCAGACCTCAAACAGAAAGCACAAAGCCTTTCTTTAAAGTGAATTTCGTTTTGTATTAATTGTAATCTTAATTTTAATCTATGTTTCATCAACCAATTGCCTGGATTTAATAAATAATAAGTAAAGGTAAAGCAGAATAGATATAACGCTGGCACAATAACTGGAGCTCGTAAATGAACCGAAACTCAGCATAGCCTACTTGCCTCACAGACCTGAGAAATATATCTATTATCTACAGAACACTTGAAATCATACTTTTAAACAGAACAATTCAAAACGAAAGAAAACGTAATCCGTATGAAATGTGCATTTCTCTCTGCCGCGTTCACTAATTATTATTCAAAAACGTTGTTTAAGTTTAGCCTAATTAATAGTTAATTATTAATATTTACAATTTAATATAATAATAATATAATACTGCTTTAGAATCATTCATTTCCAATGAGCTACAAGCTACATGCGTTCTTGATCGCGTCTGCAGTGTGTGACGCGACCGCGGGATTTTTTTTGGGGGGGGGGCGGGGGGGAGCTAGGTGTAGTAGAGTGGTTGACTGTTAACCGCCAAACCGCGATATTTGTTGCTTCTTCACCGCGGTAGGAAAAAATCCCATACCGTCACAGCCCTAGATTACATATAATTAATTAACATGTAAATGGGGACTGATGACACAGATTGTATAGACCAAGGGGGTAATCCATCCGCCGGAAACTGAAGCCTCCGCGGGCGCCGCCATTGTAGCAGAACTTCACCTGCTGTTAGCATTCCATTGACTCCCATTCATTTTTGCGTCACTTTGACAGCGAATAACTTTACATCTGAAGCGTCCACAGACTCCATTTGTCCATTATTTATTTCTAAAGAAACACGACAATGTATAAAAGGCTCCATTACTTTGTATCTTACGTTATGACTTCGTAGAAGCCGTTTTTGTAAAAAATAGGCTAACGATTGCGTCATACCCACGCGACTCCCTGTCGCACTGTAGAGAAATTACCGTATGGACCGGCGGAGAAGCTCGCAAGCAATCGGGGGGACGTGGAGGCATAAAGTCAAGGGAGAAGCCCATAGAGATTCATAAAGTTGCTCCCGCTGCTAGCTCATTGACAACTAATAATCACGCTCTCCGTCTCTGCGAGATTCGGAAGGGAATGATTCAGATTTCTCTCGGCACAGCTACTAGAAGACCCATGTCACATCTACGTCGTCAGTTTGAGCTTGCGCAGTTCGCCTGGCGATCAGGAAGTGAGTGCTTCAAATCGGGCTTCACTTCTCTCCGTTGAAATCTATGGGGTCGCTGTGTCCATCTTATATACTGTCTATGGTATAGACCCCTTTTCAGTTAATAAACATGATGATGTTTTTTGTGGGCGGAGCTTAGGTGGAGGCAGAACGATCCCTCTGGCCGCTTCACTAACGCTAGTTAGCAAGTTTTGTTAGCTTCTTTTTTAACAATGACTGGAGAAAATCCAATTTTATCTTAATGTGCAAGGTCACGGTCCAGGACTGTGATTGTTATTTTCAAAAGTTAATTTTAATGGACGGAACCAGATTAGCTGACCCGCACACGCTCAGTCAATGCATGGACGATCTGACAGGATTAACGTTAACGCTACCTCCGGTTGAGTGGCCTGATTCTACAGCTACCCGATAGAGAAACTGAGCATACGGAAAACTGAGGGCATATAAATCTTTAGATTATGTGCTTAATGGTCAAGTACAAGACTTGTGTGGTACGATCCGAAGTTCTGCCGAGCCAGCGCCAAGTCCAGAAGACAACAATGTAAAGAGTGACATTACGGTGCAATTTTAATGATGTGAATATTTTGTAGAAATAAAAATTCCAGATACAGCGTATTCATTTTAACTATGTATTTGATTACCCTTTCTTAGTCAGAATCAATCAAAACAATGTATAATCATAGATGATTCACATATAAATCACAATCATTTAGAAAACATGCGATAACATTTCAAATTGGAGCCTGTACTCCGTCGGTTCTTGCACCCAACTACACAACAAGATGACATTTAATAATAATAATTTAAGCTCCTTATTATGTAGTCGAATCTGTGCTGTTTTTGTATTGGCCGCCTCTAGTTTTCACTTTGTTTTGCCGTTTTGCCTTCAGCTAGCGCCGTGACGTAATTGTGACGTCGGCGCAAAAGGGGTCTATACCGATCACATATTTCAGCTGATCAGCTGATATAAATCCTGATTTTTAAAAGTTCTTTCGTATTTTCTCTCACTGTCTGGTTTGAGCAGTCTTGCATTTGTGTGTCATCAACATTTGATTGGCAAGTTAAGAGACAATCAGTCAATTCATATGAAGTTATTATAGGCTGATTCATGGCAGATCGATCAGAATATCCTTACAAAACTTACATTTAGGGGTACACCGAAATTTCGGTGGCCGAAAATGGCATTATCGGTTTCGGGCCGAAATAAAAAAAGCCAGCCGAAAATGTCAACCGAAAATGAATGTCAACACGCACCCTCCCATCCGCGCGCAAGCGCTTGGGTTTCACTCACCGTCGAGCTGTTATCACTCGTCACCCACCCCACCCCTCCGTGCTCAAGCAGGTTTCACTCACGGTCGAGCTGTTTGCACGCGTCTGCACAGATTGAGCATGTCAGCGGTATGGAAGTATTTTAAGGTTTCAGATGAGGACAACCAGCGCCGCCGCTCCCACCATGCGCTGTGCGTAGGGCACCAAGAGCTGAGAGGGCACCAACAAATTGCGTAATGAAAAATCAATAATTATAATGCCGATATTATTACAATACAGACATCCCAAGTCTCCCGGAAGTTCCGGGAGTCTCCCGCATATTGATAGCGGCTCACTGATGCCTGCGAATTAGTTAAAATCTCCGGAATCTAGAGCGAGCGCGCCCGCGAGACAGAGACTGTGCTCCAAACCGTGTAGCGCGTGCACGGCAGAGAGGGAGAGAGAGCAAGAGACCGTGCGCGTGTGCCTCATGAAGCGCATGTAATATAAAATATATATAATATATAAAATATTTTAGGTTTTGTTATGTAACTGTTAGTGGTAATAAAAGTTTGATGATTATTCTATTGGTTTGTGATTTTTCATTTCAGATCCATTAAAAATTAAGCAATATAAATAAATGTATATTAAAGTTTTTAAAAGAAGCCATTTTCGGCTTCAGTTTCGGTTTTCGGCCAGGTGCATCCTAAATTTTCGGTATCGGTTTCGGTTTTCGGCCAAGTGCATCCTAACTTACATTTATATATTAATATTACAAATATTCAGTTATCTTACATCATTAATGATATTGTATATCAGAGATTTTGTGGCACCCCTAGCCATTCTATTGTCATTCTAGACAACCAGTTTGGGAACCATTGATTTTATTTATTCCTAGCCAGAATCTTGTTTCAGTTTTCATCAAAATTGATAAATTCAGTGCATCAGTAATTTAAAGGATATCTGTCAATATAACATTGATGCAACACATGTAACAAAACTCATTCCTGTGTAAATGGAGATCTAACAGAGAAATGACAGACAGAAGCATAAGAAAGCACTATTTAACAAAGACACTTTAACTGTAAGGCCCGGCTCGATCGGCCCAATGGAGGCATCCAATCAGCGGGGGAAGATCTCTGCGCGTTACTGTCTTTCCTCGTGGCAAAGTAATTTGATTAAATGAAATACATTTTCTCATGTAATAATTCATTATTTCATCTGACTCCATAAACTAAAAGGTTTTAATGAGATCTGTGCATCATTAAATGTGAATTGTTTGACTATTCTTTTTAACTCTTTATTGAAAATAATGTCAGAGTCGATTAGAATAAAATCAAATGTTAACAATTTATTATGCCAGGTAAATGTACCACGCCAATTGCATAATCAGTTCAAAGATAATAGACACAAACATCAAACGCTCTGGAATAAAGAGAGAAGATGCAACACCTTGACATTATAAAATACATGATTATAAAATACATGACGTGAAGTGTTTTGCTTACACTTCGCATCACGGGCTGGTCTGGGTTAAAGAATCGTGCAGAGCCTCTTGTTGCATTTCATTATATAGACAGAAAGGTCCTTTGTCTTCTCAGGGACTGCTCGCTCCTCAACCAGACTGCCTAATTTCTCCATTCTTACAGTTAAAGTGAGAGGATTCCTTTCTCGACTTCCACTTGTTACTTGTTATACATGTTAAAGAGCTAAAGCCATATGTAACATTTCTGAACCTTTGTGCATTCTGTGTGAATGTGTCTCTCACCCTACATGATGATACTCACACAGGGTCAAAGGTCACTGCTCCACCAATGAACTTTGCAGTCTTCATGGAAACACAGTTGGATACTGGAGAAGCTGCTCTCTTTCTCTTCCTGTTGTGGATACTGAGGAGAAAAACAGAATTATTTTAAATGGTTTCTGTGCAGATTTGTTTTGTTTGCTCCATTAAATTAACATTGAACAACACTGTAATTTATAGAGCAGTATGTGTATTATGCATCGTTTTAGAGAGAAAACATGTTTTAATAATGGTAGGGTAAATGAGGTAAAAGGTGCATTTGATTTTATTCTCCTTTAAACCACTAGATGGCACAAAAAAACTAAACATCCATGTTTCAAGATGCACATGGACATTTGGCTGATCCTTCATGCAATCGTGAAGGCAGCAGTGCAACGTTGATTCTGTGCTAAATTGATCAAATATTTCATTGTTTTTAAAGTGTTATTGATTTAATTAGCCATTGAGAATCTCTCAAATTAATATATTTTGGGGGGAAAATATTCCCCACCAGTGCTTTAAAAAAAAAAGTTGCAAGCCACTGCCAGTGTTTTTGTAGCCTGGTTCTACCAGACTCTCGTACATTTGTACAGAGAGTCTGGCCTCTCTCCATTGACAAGCGTTAACTTCCTTGAAGTTGAAAACTATTGGATCTGCCATAACTGCCAGGATCAGAGTCACTCTGGATCTGCCATAACCAATCGCTAACGTTTGGTCGTGACGTATGACAACTCAAACTAGCGCACAACCTCAACATCATCGTTCTCAGCCACTCCCTCTGTTCGCTGATTGGACCTGCAAAAAAATTATCGGAGAAAACCCAAGAATATACCACAATCCCAGACCTAATACTGAAGGAAAATGAAAATTGAGCGGAAGTACGTAGTAGGGCGGAGCCAGCCTAGTGTTTTTGATCATTTTCACAAAAATGTCATGGCCCCCAGAATATTTTGTTGTGTGAATATCTGAGCATGCAATATATCAAAAGAAAAAACAGACCATTTGCTTTTAAACAACAAAAAAACTTTTATTCGAGCTTCATACATTATTTTTTATTAACACTTAAATGTGTGTGTCTTCCAGAGGATTCCTGAGGCAACATCATTCATCTGAACCAAAGAATGCTGACATGAATCAAAATAGCTATGTGGTTTTGTGCAAATAGGAGACAGACATTATCTGTTAAGCTGCTTTTAAACAGTTTATATTGCAAAATATATATATATATATATATATATATATATATAAATGCGCATGTTGCTCACGGCAAAGGAATATTGCGGGTTCAGTAAAAGTGAAGCTCAATCGACATTTGTGGGATAATGTTCATTACCACAAAAATACCTATTTTCTTAAAATAAAATAAAAACTTTGCAACGAAAAAGAGGGATGGATCAAGATTTATATTTGCTCTATCCTGAAATAACATTGAACATGTTTGGATTTGCTAGAAGGTACTTGGTCTGAGAAGTTTGAGAACCTCTGAATTGGTTTTTAGGAGTGGCAACTACTTATTGTAAGTAACGTTTATTTATAGCACCTTTCACAGACAAGGAAGGGTCACACAGTGCTTTACATTAAAAAAATTCAAATAATAATAATAATACTAAAATAATCCGAAGGAAAACAATAGGGCCTTCACCTTTTCAAGGCTTTTTCTAGTTATAATATGAAAGGTTCCAATTTACAGCGGCAAAACGTTTATGCGCATCCCGTGCGCCGAATGATGCACTTGAAGCAACTCGAAGTCACAGCGTGCAGCGCTTCGTATTGAAAGGTTAAAAGGACAAAGCGAAGAGATACAGTATTTGATGCTTACTGTATTATATCTATGCAACAGTTTATTGAGCCTTTTCTTTTAACAGTTTTAAATTTCAGTTACAGTGCGCATGAAGAACAATTCATAGTGCTGTAAGAATTGAAATGGGAAGCTTTAAATAAAGTTAGATGGTACGCGAGATATCGCGAGTGTAAGCAAAAGAAAAAGGTGAGAAGGGGGAGGAGTAATGAGAGAGAGGAAATATGAATGGAGAAGTGCACGATGTAATCGGGTGGAACGATGTAGAGTGATAGTTAAGAGATATGTTGAAATAAACACTGAGTTTTGAGCACAGAAGATTTGTTCTGACTCCTCTATCCAGTGACCACGACAGATCCAGGAAATAGCCAAGAACCCACGCATAATACTCGGTAAGCACGAATTCCTAAAGACCCGCAAATCCGAGTATTACACTGGTGGCAGCGCTGGTAGGCTATTTTTATCTTTTATGGACATTTGCTGTTTGACTCTGAACAACGTAAAATCTCCACATCAACCTGCAGGCACGTTAATATTGCTCATAATATTTTACGTGCTATATTTTTGCAAGTTCGGATTACGTGCCATTTTTTTTTCCTCCTCTCGCCGTTGCTCGCACACAAAATGTCGGATGGTGAGCATGATATCGTGGAGCAGCCGCAACCGCATAACGTGATGGCTGGTACAAATTCACATGTGCCCTTCAGAATTGATCTTCCTGCTCCCTTTTCGGGCGATAATGCTGAACCATTCGGCTCCTGGATACAGAGATTTGAAGTTGCACTTAATGTCTCTGCTACACCACCAGATAAAGCTAAACTTCTCCCTGCTAAACTCACGGGACCCGCATTTGCATATTGGCAGTCTCTCTCCCCTGCTGTTAAAGCAGACTATGATCTGACCAAGGCCAGTTTAGGTGCCGTTTTTGGACGTACCACGTTTTTGGCCACATTCCAAACATATTTGAATGCCCGTCTCCGCAAGCCTCTGGAGCCTCTCGAAGTTTATGCAGCTGAGCTCACCAGCTTAGTGACGGAAGCTTTTCCTCAGTATGATGTCACAGCTCGAAATTGTGAAATTTTTCGTCGATTTCTTACTGGCTTAGATCCTGCACTTCAATTAAAAATACATGAGCATGGAGCAGTGACCTTGGAAAATGCTTTAAAAATTGCCAGTCAATGTGAACGTGCACAGTTGGCCATCAGCATAGCCAATCCAACGGCTATTATGCCAGCGACTATGCATCAGCAGCCTTTATCTGCCACAGCGACGCCAATGCCCATCACAGATCTGGCGTCTGCCATCGCTGACCTCCGGATGGACCTGCATACTTTACGCCAGTCTCACGAGCGTCGGACTGAAGACCGCCTGGACGTACTCTCACAACAGATCGCCAACCTTCAGCACAAGGTGACAGAAACTACACACGCCTGCACAGCTGTTGACTACAACCTAACAACACGGACTCGCCAGCCTGAGTGGGATGACCATCACCATCGTCGTCAGGACTGCCGCTGCCCGTCACAGCACCTACAGAGAGAACGACGACAACAACCTCATGATGACTACAGCTCCTCGCACCTCTTCTCATGATCATACTACATCTTATGAGGACCCCCATCATCAGAGCCATCGCAGCTATTCTCCCCCTCCCCTCTGTTGTGAGTCACACACACCATATCATTCACATCCTGATCAACATAGCCCCCATAGACACAATTATACACACCCTAGACCAGACCGTTCCCCCTCGAGAGAACGTCGACCCCATTTGGTCTATGAGGACAGACCACACGCCACTCGCTCGCCCTCACCAAACTCACATTACAGGCAGTCTACTTATCGCACCCACCGCTCACCATCACCAGCTCCGCATTACAAACAGCCACCACACTCTCACACATCCCCTACCCGCCATGTACATTTTTCTCAAGTCAAAAGAGATACTGCCCCTCCTTCGCCACATCAGGGAAACGAGTAGAAGCTGTCATTGGGGACCAAATGTCAGCTCCAGCACACTCTATGGTCCACTCTGATGATATGCACTATACATGCGGGCACCTACACCATTCATTCAAGTTACGCTGGCTGGCACCGAAATCTACGCTCTAGTCGATACCGGTTCGGGTTTATCCCTCATTACGGACGACTGTCGTAGGTCGATCCCAGCCTTGGCATCTCAACATATTAATAAGTCATTCGTGTTGGCCTCCTCAGTCACAGGACAACCATTAGACATACTGGGCTCTGTAACAGCCCTTGTGCATATTGGGGATGCCACATTTTCTCACATTTTTCACATAACACGAACAGCAACCCATCTCATGGTCAAACATGCAGTTACGGTCGATATACCACATAAACAGCTACGATTGTATGACACCACAGTATTTCTCTCACCGCCACAGTCATTCATTCCAGTACAGGGCGCAGCCATCACTATCGCACAAGTAACGGTGTCGCCAATGTCAGAAACGACTATCTCAGTTTCTATTAAAGACGGTGCTGTCGCAAACCCATTCACAGACTCATATGTAGGTATTGTAGAGCCTCAGTCTCCCCAGGCTGTGTCTTTAGGCATTGCGCGCACTCTAACGTTGATTCAAAACAGTATAGGCATCGTTAGAGTCGTTAATCCGACCAGCCAACCGGTCTCTTTAGAGGCGGGATGCCCCGTGGGCCAGTTTTTCTCCATAACAGGAAAAACACAGGATGAATACGTACTAGTCTCATTAGTAACCACCTCCACTGACAAACCACGTACTGTTCAGGACACGCTTTTAGCAGACACCTGCTTAGATGCAGACCAGCAGTCGTTGCTTAAGGATTTGCTAACAGAATTTGCTGACATTTTTAGTTCACATCCACACGATTACGGACGGACCGATTTAGTCACACACAGCATTAACACAGGAGACGCAGCGCCAATGGAGTTTAATGGAGTTGGTGCTCCGTGGTCTTCATTGGAGCATTTGCTTGATTTATTTAGACGACATAATCGTTTACAGCGCAGACTTCGCACAACATCTGAAACACTTGCGCGACGTCTTTGGACGCTTCCGTTCCGTCCGACTTAAACTCAAGCCATCTAAGTGCCATCTGGCATGCTCCTCGTTACGTTTTTGGGCCATCGTGTCTCCAGCGCCGGAGTTGAGCCTGACCCATCAAACATCGAGAAAGTTAAGAAGTGGCCAATTCCATCGTCCGCCACACATGTCAGGGCTTTCTTAGGATTATGTTCGTATTACCGAAGGTTTATCAAAAACTTCGCTCATACAGCAGAGCCCTTACACCGGTTAACACACAAGGGTGTTGCGTTCACTTGGTCAGTTCAGGCGGATGAATCGTTTCGCGTCTTAAAGGAAGCATTGACGTCGCTGCCTATTATGGCGTTTCCGAACCTTTCGATACCCTTCCTACTTTACACAGACGCGTCCCTGTATTCAGTTGGCTCTGTCCTCTCACAGCACGTGGATGGCAAGGAGCATGTTATTGCATACGCCAGCCATGTGCTGTCTGCATCAGAAAGGAAATGGTCCACTTTTGATCGAGAACTATTCGCCATTGTGTGGTCAGTGCGCCATTTCCGCCACTACCTTGCGTGCCACCCATTTACTATAGTCACGGACCACAAGCCGTTGGTCGGACTAAAAAAGCTCCCTTTGGACCACGATCCAACGGGTAGACGCGCACGTTGGGCAGTCGAATTAGACCTTTATGACTGGTGCGTGCGCCACCGCGAAGGTGCCAAACACTTGAACGCAGACGCTATGTCTCGACGGCCACGGGGTGAGGTTGTTCAACAAGATAATGGCTACGAACAGGAGTCCTCCAAGTGTTCGGTCTCCACACAGACCACATTGTTCGAGCCTCAGTCAAATCCTGTGTCGACACCTCTGCAAACACCAAAAATGGATGTCAATTCTCTCGTAGTCACGCCTGTTTCAAATTATGTCACAGCAAACCTAATTCAAATTCAAAGCGACTGGAAAGCAGCAGAACGACAACGGTCTGACTCTGACTTGGCCACTGTTCTCTCATGGGTAGAAACGGGTCATAAGCCCCCCTTGTGGAGGCTTCGAAACGCGTCACCTTACATTAGGAAATTGTGGTCACAATTCAGTCGGTTAACTATACATGAAAATGTCTTGTGTAGACTGTCGCGCGAATCTCCTGCAGACGACGTCCTCCAAATTATCATTCCAACGTCCTTGGTTCCAGACATACTGACCCATGTGCATGGCGATCCTTCAGTTGGCCACTATGGACATGCTAAAACCCTGAATAGGGCTAGGCGGCTCTTTTATTGGCCCTACATGTCTGCAGACATTTCTAAACATTGTTCTCGATGCGCGGCCTGTCAGTCACGACGTTCGCCTGTGCCCCGACCACAAGCTCCGCTCATTTCCATTTCTCCTGATCGACCATTCGAAATCGTCGCCGTGGACATAACCGAGCTGCCTCCGTCGACTAAAGGCAACCGTTATGTTTTAGTGATGATGGACCTGTACACAAAATTTGTAAATCTGTATCCTTTGAAGGATCAGACAGCTATCTCTGTGGCAGGTTGCATTTTTGATCATTATATACCGCAACATGGGGTTCCAGATGCTTTGCACTCCGACCAAGGCAGACAATTTGAATCTGACCTCATTCAAAATCTCTGTAAGTTATTGGGCATTAAAAAGCTCCGCACATCTCCCTACCACGCCCAATGCGACGGCGCTGTGGAGCGTTTCAATCGCACCTTAAAAGACGAGCTTGCCAAATATCTCTTTGAGTCTGGTAGAGAATGGGACGAACACCTCCCACATGTCGCATTAGCTTACAACACCATCAATCATACCAGTACCGGGTTCACGCCATTCTTCTTAGCGCATGGACGTGAGGCCCGCGTTCCCTTGGACGTGCTATTTCAGGACGGTACCTCTGTCACTTCAGCCACATCGGGTACACCTGCAGCGTTTGCTAGTTCACTACGACACAGATTATCCTCTGCTTATCAGTCAGCAACTGCCTTCCGGGACAAAGCGCAAGGACAACAACGACATTATTATGATTGTCATGTGAAGTACAGTCCATACAAGGTGGGCGACTTGGTACTCCTTGATGACCCAGCCAACAAGCATAACAAACTACGTCCTCGCTGGGTGGGTCCTTATGAGGTTTTACATTCAATAGCACCTCTTGGTAGTCTTACCCCTGTGGATTTTGCTGTTCGTGATACTTCCAAACCACACGCCAAGACCAAAATCATTCACTATAACCGCATGAAGCCATACATTACTGAGCACTCACAAACACACGCACCCCCCTCGCCTCAGTTAACCGCCAGACCAAACACTCTGAACACACTATCAGGTCTCCTTCCACCTCATGTTACACCAATGGCCCCAGGACCTCCCGCTGGACCCCCCAGGCCACGTTTGCCAGCAGCACACCAACCTTTGCCGCAGTACGGCCCCTTACCTGATGTTTCAAAGGACAATGCTAGAGACAGTTGCCCCGCACCTTCCTTGGTACATCCCTCCCAAATGCCAACTTCGATTGTAGTGGGAGTACCCGCTGGTTCCCCAGTGTCCCCTGTCACGCAGTCCTCCACACCACACGAACGTCTAAGGTTGCGTCGAATGCCGGCTTACTTGAAAGACTTTCAATTGTACTAAATGGTGTACTTTGAGGTTCTGATGTGACTTGGTTCTATCATTATACAGTGGGCATAGTATAACGAGTATTTTATGGTTATACAGCAGTGAAAAATAATAATAATAATAATTATGTGTATGTTTCATGATATACACTGTTATATCACGTTCTCTTATGGGGTTTTGTGTCGACATACATAGAAATGAGGACATTTCTTATAGGAAATGGAGTATTATGTAAGAATTGAAATGGGAAGCTTTAAATAAAGTTAGATGGTACGCGAGATATCGTAAAGAAAAGAAAAAGGTGAGAAGGGGGAGGAGTAATGAGAGAGAGGAAATATGAATGGAGAAGTGCACGATGTAATTGGGTGGAACGGTGTAGAGTGATAGTTAAGAGATATGTTGAAATAAACACTGAGTTTTGAGCACAGAAGATTGGTTCTGACTCCTCTATCCAGTGACCACGACAGATCCAGGAAACAGCCAAGAACCCACGCATAATACTCGGTAAGCACGAATTCCTAAAGACCCGCAAATCCGAGTATTACAGTGCTCTCTACTCCAGTGCTGTAATCTAACAGAACTAACGCAATAAACTCCAGTAAGATAAAGTCATTTTATGCAAACCATAGACCATTATCTACAAATAAAGTATAATAATAATGTGAACATTGATCTTAGAGAGAGTGTCATCGTATTATTTGTAACTGAATGCGACGCGTTGTTTGAATTGTGAATGGAGAATGACAGGAGAGATGAGTTTCCATTAACTTTAACTTAACGACTTAAATATTAATTTTTACCTCACATTATGCTATCGAATGACTTTAGAAGTCTTGGAATATAGTGCATGAAAACTTTATGGTGCTTTACAATGTTTTTTATGCCTTTTAGTGGGGCTTAACAATAACACAATAGTATGCACAATTATCGGACCTCACTGAGAAGCTGCAGCCGTGGCGGGAGGATTTTTGGTGTGGCGGCCCACCACGGCAGAATGAATGTAGCGGAAACACTGCTGTTCAATGGTTTCTGAGATTAGTGGGTTTATTATTTGAGTCACATTTACTCATCAGTTCAGTTCAATAGCAGTGCAAAGTTCATCAGTTATGAAGAACTCAATTCAGCAAAAGAATAAGCAGATCAACAGAAGTTATTCAGCTCAACAAGTCAGTTCAATGTGGATTCACTTCAGTTCAATAAGTGTCAATGTTCCAGAGATCATCAATTCTGAAATAAATTCAATTCACCTATAAAGCAGATTGTCAAAGACAATAATGTCATTATCCAGCACAATTTAATGCAAGCTTTTGTATGGAAGTAAATTAATGACAAATGTTTTTGAAACAAAAAGCCTGTTGAATTGCACTACTTGAAAAACATATTCATTGCATTTACCAAGCTAGCATTTTAATGCATTGTAATTTTAGGACTTGCATTTTTTATTGGCTCAAATTCAACATGGTTGCATATTTAAGCTGTGTCTATTTCAATTCAAAACATTTCAAACACATTTTCAATGAGATCAAAAACAGCCCTCATAATAATCACAAATACTCTTACATTTCTATAAATTAGTTTTTATGAATGAATAAATGGCTTGCTCTAACTCTAATCTTCGTCAACAACACGTGCTTGCACCCCCTGCTGGTGATATAGAGTAGACTAACAGAAGATGGAGATTGTGCTTGGTAATCTACTGCTTTTCCTGCAGTTCTTGGATGTCAATGTTGAATTTACTGTCGAATTTGAACCACTGAATTTGTGGAAGCGAATTTGTAAAGCGAAATAAAATGGACCGAAAATTGCCTGTTGAATATTATAGGTTGTATTTTTAAACAGTTTGAATATTTTTGAAGTGAAATATGAAAGGTGAATATGGATTATTGAATTTTTAATAATGAAAATGTGTTTGAAATGTTTTGAATTGAAATATTCACAGCTTAAATATACAACCATGTTGAATTTGAGCCAATAAAAAATGCAAGTCCTAAAATTACAATGCATTAAAATGCAAGCATGGTAAATGCAATTGTAGTGCAATTCAACAGGCTTTTTGTTTCAAAAAAACTTTTGTCATTAATTTACTTCCATTCTTTTGTCACTGCAGCAAGTCGATAAATCGATAATTCTATCATTAGAAACATTATATAAACCCTCTTCACATAAAAAGGAACATTTCTAAACTATAACAAACTGAGCATTACATCTATGTATTAATGTAAAATAGTGTAAATTGAACTTAAATTTGAAGAGTTTATTTGCAAAACCAGAAACTCTGCATTCCAGATATCAATCAAACTGCAGGTGGGTTGTTTTAAGCAATAATAACTCAAAATAAATACAGGTAACTTACAAAATTAAAGTTCATTGAAAGAATGTTTTTTATATATATTAAAAGTTAATATTTTTTAGCCAAAGCAGATTAAACAAAACCAAGTAATTGCTATGATATATATAATAAAACACTCAGGTAATCTCCTCAGCTGACATAGACGCCTGACATGCTTTGTTTTTGTGATTTAACACACACTACCAGGAGCTTTTCCCTCACCACTGTAACGCGCTGCTTTAGCAAGGTTGTGTGAAAAAGTTTCAGCTTTAATTTTCCTTTTACGCCCTGAAGAAGATATCACGAGTTCATCAAGTTCGCTGAAATAATCAATCCTCGATCACTTTTAGGCCCCATCCACACTACTGCGTTTTCGTTTAGAAACGGAGACCTTTTGCTACATTTGCACCTCCCGTCCAGACTACAACGGCAAAAACGCAGACCTAAAACGGAGAAGTTTAGAAACGCTGCCAACCCCGTTTTGCGTTTTGAAACTCCGGAGGGCGTTTTAGTGAAGACGGTCAAAACGGGGGACTTTAGAAACGATGACGCAGAGGCTCACGCTCGGCTCTATGATTGGGTGTCATCAGTCGTGGCGTATCCTTCCCTGATTCGTCAGCCACCCATCACATGACCCGTCCCCAGGAAGAAAACATACAAAAACAGCCTGGACTACGTAACGTTAGTGACTGCAACATGGATAACGAATTACAAGTAGGGATGTCAATTTTCACAAATTCCCATGATCGTTTAAATTAGCGATCAATTAATCGATTAATCGTTAGCCTTAATACTGCACATGCGTCTGCTGCAGTGATGGCCAACAGCGAGACAGGCTCTGCAAATCCTGCTCAACATGCGATGTTCCTCACCAAATGAATGAGAATGTTTTTTAATCTAAATAAAGGTCTAGTAGGATTGTAAAATGTTTCGATGTGATTGATCATTTAATTAAATTAATTATTTAATAATCAAATATAATTACTACTAGTAATACAACGCGTCACCAGCGTCCACCGCCTCAGATGCAGTGTGTGACTGTGGACGTGCTCTCCCTGAACACCGCACTGAACACGGCAACTAAACCCAATGCATTCACAACTATTCAATACAATAGTGTTCTCATGTTATGTAATATGACAGTCCCAAATTATTCATTGTTATTATTAGTCGTGCATTTCTGCTTGAGCTGCGCGCGCTGAATGAATAGGCTAGCACTTAGTTTGCTAGCGCGTTATTTAACTCAAAGAAACGCATCCTATATAAGATTCATCAGATATATACAAAATAAACATAATATTACAAATTATTTCTGCACAAAATGACGCGAATGCACAAGTGAACTTGAACTAAGTTACGTGCCATTCATTCAGAATGATCATGTTGTGGACGCGCTCTTCCTGGAGCAACGCGACACGGCAACTAAACTCAAATAATGCACAATGTTTTATTACAATATTGTTCTCTTTACAATGTTATGTAATATGACAGTCCTCCCAATAGTCATTATTAGTCGTGCAGTGCCGTTTGAGCCGCGCGTGCTGAAGCTGATCACGCGCACTACAGCGTTCATTCAAGGGATGCATCCAATATAAGATAAATCAGATATAGATCGGCATACACAAAATAAACAATATTACAACTTACATTTGCACAAAACAAAAGGCTGCGAATGAACACGCAAACTTAGTTATAATAAAGGTGTAAAATGGTCCCAAACAAAACGCACTCACTTTGTTTCGCGGTTGAGATGACCTGCTTAATGATGATCGAGAAGTTGTATCGATTAAATGTATTATCGACAATTAATCGATCTTTGATTAAAGGTAGGGTAGGTCAGAATTGTCTAAAAAAATGTATTCAAATTTGTTTAAACTGTCTTTATATACCATTACATAATTAAAATGCAAGTACTCTGAAATAGAGTATAAAAAACTGAGTGACTCTAGTGTATTTAATCTTCAATAAACACAGCTCATTAATTCCATTCACTCCCACCTAAACACGGGTGCGCGACTGCGCGCACGTGGGCAGAGCCAGTAATAGCGGCAATAGTCATGGCGACCGAGAGTGACAGTCGCGCAAGCCAATCACTTGTTTCGTCCCGGTAGGAATTAATGAGCTGTGTTTTTTGAAGATTAAATACACTATAGTCACTCAATTTATATACTCTCTTTTTCAAAGTACTTACATTTTAATTATGTATTGGTATTAGGGGTGGGCGATATCTTGATATTTACGATGTATCGAGATATTTTTTAAACTCGATATGTATTTTGACATATCGTATATATCGATATAATGTTTATATTTAATTTTGATTACGCCACTTTGCTTGTTTGCATTCTCTGTGCTGTGCTCGCTCGCTCCCGCTCGCCCCCCGCTCCCTTGCTTTTGTTCCCCCTCCCCTCGCGTGTTGTCTCATTTGATTTAACATGGCGGCGCCCACAACCAGCCCGGAGGCTACAGATTCAGAACTCGTCTCAAAAAAAAGGACAACTGGCTCCATTATATGGAGATACTTCGGTTTTAAGGCGTCGGACGAACAGCAGACAGATGTCTACTGCCGTGAATGCCGAAAGTTGGTTCCAACCAAAGCTTCTAGCACCACAAACCTTTTTCACCATTTACAGACAAGACACAAGCTCGCATACGAGGAGTGCAACAGATTAAGGATCCCGGCCACTAAACCCACTAGCTCTGGCAACACTCCACACACTACACAGATAACACTACACAATGCTTTAACGCGGAGTGTAGAATATGAAAGAAAGAGCGCTAGGTGGTGTAGCATCACAAAGTCTGTGGCATTTCATATAGCGGTGGACATGGCACCCATTTCCATCGTTGAACAACGTGGCTTTATACGCATGCTAAAAACACTTGATCCAAGATACAGTTTACCTAGTCGGCATTACTTTGCGAGACAAGAACTCCCGCGTCTGTACACTACGGAGAGAGAGCGTCTTGCTTCCGAATTAGAGAAGGTTACTGACTATGCCCTGACTACAGACATGTGGAGCAGCAGGACATGCGAGCCTTACATGTGCGTCACCATACATTATATTTTGGACTGGAAGATTAAAAGTGCATGCCTTCAAACCACATATTTCCCACAAGATCACACGGGGGAAAATATCGCAGAGGCCCTCAGAGACGTAACAACCACCTGGATGTTAAATCCAAATGGACCCGTGGCCCACTGACAACGAAGCAAATATAAAAAAACGTCTGCGCAGTCCAAAACAACAACTGGCAGAGGATGCAATGTTTTGGTCACAGACTACATTTGGCGATTGGTGAGTGGAATATACCTGGTCTTACATGGGCGTATGTGTGTGTGTGTGTGTGTGTGTGCACACATGTACACCGGAATTTTTTTTTAAATCAATTTCTTTATGGTAAGTGATTGCACAATTGATTTAAGCTACATTTTAACAAATGCATTACGTTAACGTTTAAAAGTTCAACTTATAACATTTGTTTAAATTAAGCCAAAATTAATTGTGTGCAATCACTTATCATAATGTTTTTATTAAAATCAGTGAATCATTTTTTTCAGTGTAGGTTAGTCTGCTTGGGACTGCCTGGGTGTGAAATGTTTGGTTGGGTGGAAGGGAGTGCGGCAAATAATCTGGTCTTTAAAAAAAAAACAGTGTATTGCAGAATAATTAAAAAGGTAAATGTCAAAATAATAACTTTATTACAAATTAAAAAGAAACTATACTTATTCAGTCACAAAATTAAGATATAATTAATGTCTTGAGCTATTAAACTACATTTAAAAACAATTTATTTAATTTTTGCTTTTACTGTGTTACAGGTCATGGAATGCAAGACCCTCGTATCACACGGGCCATTTCTCTCTGCAAGAAAACTGTGAGCGCATTCTCCTACAGCTGGAAAAAGCGGAGGGAGCTGGCCGAAGTGCAGGCACAGATGAATTTACCAGCTCATCAGCTCAGTACGAAGTCAACCACACGGTGGGGATCACGTCTACAAATGATAGAACGCGTCCTTGAGCAGGAAAGGGCTCTTACCAGAGTCCTGTCTGCTGACAAGAAAACAAGACCTCTGGTTCTTACCTGGCAAGACATAGAGGTGCTAGAGGCCATCCAAAGAGCACTGAAGCCCCTGCATGACTTCACTGACGCTTTGTCAGGCGAGGAGTATGTGACACTCTCCTATGTAAGACCTGTGCTCCAGCTTTTTAACAGCAGCCTCCTTGCTCCTTGTGGTGACAGTGAGCTAACAAAGTCCATCAAACACACCATCCTGACTTACTTAAATGAGAAGTATTCAGAGCCCTCTACCAGTGACTTGCTGGACATTGCTTCCTTTATAGACCCACGGTTTCAGGGGAAATATGTCAGCAGTGGGAAACTGGTTGCATTGAAAGAGAGGGTCATCTGCGAAGCACAGAGTTTGCTGGGTGATCAGGAGAGCTCTGCAGGTGTTGACAAAGCTGTGCCTCAGTCCGCACAAGTGAGTGCCATAGCAGATCCTGTGCCCCCCATTGCTAAAAAGAAAAAAAAAACACTAGCCAGCTTCTTTGTCCAAGATGCAACCCCTTACTCTTCTTCATTCACAGTCCATTGACTGAGCACCCTAGCAAAAAAGTACCTCTGTGTGCCTGCCACTAGCAGTGCGTCTGAAAGGATCTTCAGCTGCAGTGGAAATATAGTTACTTGTCAAAGGGCTGCACTGAATCCTGACACAGTAGACAGATTGGTATTCCTTGCTCAAAATATTAAAATGTAAAAGAGTTACACAAACTTTTGTTTTTTGGCTATTTGTTGATAGCTACAACAGTTAATGCAAAGATGAGGTTGAGTTGAGTTGTTTTATTTTTGAATGAAAAGGCAATATGTATTTATTTTATTTTACATTTAAATTATTATTATTTATGTTACCAGGGATTTTTTTTTTTTTATCCCTGCACTTTGTTCCTGTATGCACTGCCTACCTCAAGTTGAGTTGTTATATTTTTGAATGAAAAGGCAATATGGTATATTTCTTCCTTTATTTTACAGTTAAATTATTATTTTGTATACAGAGATTTATTTTTTTATGTTGCAGAAGCACTTTGTTCTTACATGAACCTCTTTGCACTTTAATAAAAAAAGACTTGTATTTGGCATAATTTGTTTTTGCAGTAGTTTTTGGGGGGTTATTTTTCCTGTAAAGATAGAGATATATATCGTATATCGAGATATATTTTTTGCCCCATATCGCCCAGCCCTAATTGGTATATAAAGACAGTTTAAGCCAATTTGAAAAAAAAGTTCTTTAGACAATTCTTACCTACCCAACCTTTAATCGTTGACATCACTAACTACAAGCGTTACTGACTTTGATGTCTTTTGCTAGCAGCTGTTGTGCAAATAAATTCAGCATTTTACAATGCTACAATTGCCTACATGCGCCTGTTTACACCGGCACGCGCATGCCCAGTGTTGGTGAATGGTCACGTGATCCGCGTTTTCAGTCGTTTTAATGTGGACGGAGATCAATTCTAATATGCAGCTAAAACGCTGGTGTGGACGGAGATCGTATTCGTTTTAATTCTCCGTTTCTAAACTGAAGAAACGATCTGAAGAGAAACGCAAAAGTGGCGTTGCGTTATCACTTTTTATTCTGCGTTTAGACGAGCGTTATTGGGGGGAAATCTGCGTGCATATGGTGACGCAAAAGTGTGTGAAATTGGATGTAGTGTGCACTCCAGGCGGCTAGGTGGCGATGTGAAGCACTGAGAGTGAAAGAGACACTGACACAGTTTTTCATGTTTAATGCGGTAAAGCTATTGCTTTAACCCTCGGCACTCTTCTCGTGTCGCTCAATAATGACAGATTTTTTTTTGTCAATGAAATTAATGCTATATTTTAGTTTGATAATGTTTTGTTATTTTCCTGTACTGGCGCATGCCTGTGACGTAAACACGTCCGCGACGCCTTCACTGTCTAGCAGACTTTTGCGTTTTTACCCTTTAGACGGGAACGCGACGGTGGAGCGTTTTTAAGATTTCCACTCTGGAGGGTGGTTTCACTTTTTTGCGTTTTTAAGCCCCAAAAACGCCGTCGCCGTGTAAACGAAAGACACATCCGATAAAATATTTTTACGTTTTCACCCGCGAGCGTTCTCGTGTATACAGGGCCTTAGTCAGCTTTGATGAAACTCCTCTCAGCTAGCGCATCATTTTGAAGTAACTAGCAGCCTTATCACCTGACCTGAATACTGTGCGCTGATTCTAGGGCTGGGTATCGATTCAAATTTCAAGAATCGATTCCGATTCTCAAGATCTTGAATCGATTATCATTATTCGATTCGATTCGATCCGATCTGATCCGATCTTATATTTTTAAAATCAAAAGTTTTAACTGTTCATGAACAATCAAGTGTTTGTATTAAATAACATTCACAAACATACATTAATGTTGTAAAAATGTATTGTTCACTCAATGTATTGATGTTAGATAAGGCATTAATGTTAATGAATGGTGTCTTAATGTAGTGTTACCAACTAAACAGGAGATAAAACGTGTTTTATTTGACTTAATTGACTGTCCTTTTATTTAATCCAAAACTGCGTTCATATTTAAAAGGCCTTTTAAACTAGATACAACGAACCGCACACGATACCACTTTAGGGGCCGTTCACATATCGCGTTTTATGCGCGTGCAAATTCAGTGAGAAGCACTTCAATGCATCTCAACAGGTCATGTGACAAAAACAAGCCTGTTACGGCCTTTCCGTAACAACATGGAAAGCTCGGCCGAACAGCTGATCATAGCCAAAGAGTATAGAAGTAACAAGAGGCGAAACTCCGTTGCAGTTTTGACAACAATCGCTAGATGGCGCTGCGGTCGCGCTGACGCCATTTTGGACTGAACCAACGGCTTTACCGTTAGCACAACTATACAGCATTAACAGCATTATGTCTGGAAATAATTGGAAACAAAGAAAACAGTGTTCTGCCATCAACTACCAGTATACAACCAATTAACTAGCATTTCATAGATTCACCAAAGATCCAGAGAGGTAAAGTAGAAAAGGTTTTTATTAACGTCAAAGTGAGCTAACGGCAACGATAACAGGTGCTGTAACGTTAAGCTATCCTATAACCGCAGTAACAGTTTATTATAACGTTACTTATGTGTTTGGTCGAAATTGGCTTTTTAAATCGCATATTTTCAGAGATAACACCTAACCTGGCAAATTACCGCTTTATTAATTCATTGTTATCACTAAATTAACCCTTTAACTGTCACCCCCCCCCCCCCCCCCCCCCCTCGCATAGACATGAAAATCACTATCCAAACTTAAATGGTTGTAATTCAAGAATGCTTTAAAACAAGACCAACCATATGTCTATATTCCAAAGGAGACATTTGCCAGATTATTGTTGAAGTTAAATCAATTATTATAACCGATTAATATCAGAAGATTAGTTATTCTTATTTGATTGGAAGTGGTTCATTTATTACATATTTCTGTCATATTATTATACAGATATACACTACCGTTCAAAAGTTTTGGTGGCAGTAATCCTATTTTAATTTTTTTATTTATATAATTTCGATTTCAAATAAATGATGTTCTTTTGAACTTTCCATTGTTCAAATAATCATGATTTTTTTTTATCACAGATTCCACAAAAATATTAAGCATAACATTGATAATCAGAAATGTTTCTTGAGCAACAAATATGTTTGGAAAAGTATGGAATTTGATTTTAATCATTTCCAGACCTGGATCATATGGAAAAAAATGTTTCCACTTTCCAGACTATTGACAAAATTGCAATATCCATATTGACCATTCAAATTTCTAAAAATAAAAAAGCAGAACATAAAAGCAGAGTGTTTTCATGGCAAAAGTTTAATTACACACGCAAGGTCTCTTACTCCCTCACCCTTTCTGCCGTGTGCGCAACACGGTCTGGAGCTGCGCGCTCTTGCTCGCTCGCTCTAGATTTCGGGAGATTTTAGCTAATTTGCCGGCATCAGGGAGCCGCTATCAATATGCGGGAGACTCCCGGAACTTCCGGGAGACTTTGGATGTCTGCTATAGAGATATTAAAAACGAGAAACAACTATTTAGTTCCCTTAACAGCTTTTGAATTGGAACCGGTATCGTTCAATTCTATGACGTGTTCAGTCCAAGATGGCGGAGCTGCTGCTCTGCGCACGGGTGCGTTTGTTGCAATGGAACGTTCTATTGAGTTTCGCCTCTTGTTACTTCTATACTCTTTGTCATAGCTGTACAGGGCGGCTTTTTATTTCTCATCTCAATGAATATAGTAGTAAATCTAATGCAAGGGCTAGAAATCAATTAATTATTTGATGATACTTCCTCGTCATCATGGAGAGCGCAGTTTGCACGAGTTTGCACCGCTTTCTCCTCTCAACAAGCGCGTGCTTTCCTTTTGCGTCTGCCGTTGCTATGCAACCATGAACAGAGGCGCGCCTGGAAAACGAATTTGCACGCGCAAAAAACGCGCTATGTGAACGATTCATTCCTCCTTTCTTGTCAACAAGTGGATTCAGAGAAACCGCATTAGCAGCGCCGCCGGTCGCCGTGTCTCAGTGTGTTTATGGGGAAAATGTAGGCCTGTTATTAAATCGATCCTCTGAGTTACGGATCGATCTTTAGAAATTAATATGAATATCGATTTAGAATTGGTGAATCGATTTTTTCAACACAGCACTACACACAAAAAACGCGCTATGTGAACGGCTCTTTCCTCCTTTCTGGTCAACAAGTGGATTCAGAAAAACCGCATTAGCAGCGCCGCCGGTCGCCGTGTCTCAGTGTGTTTATGGGGAAAATGTGGGCCTATTATTAAATCGATCCTCTGAGTTACGGATCGATCTTTAGAAATTAATATGAAAATCGATTCAGAATTGGTGAATCAATTTTTTCAACACAGCCCTAGCTGATTCGCTAAACTGACTAATCGGGTTGTGTTCACAAACAACAAGAGCGCTTCTCGGTTTCTGCTGTAAATCATGAACTTGCGATGACTTGACAATGGGCAATACCGTGTTCAGAATGTGCTGTATGTGGAGGATAATACACAGAAGTCAGCAAAAAACAAAATTTTAAGTTGGTGTTTATTGTGTTTTGCAAATGAACTCTTCATTGATTAACGGTGAATTAGGCCTAGTCAATTCATGACTTACAATGTCAATGCCTTTGGTTAGTTATAGTTTTTTTTTTTTATGTCTGCTTTTTTAAAACCTTCAATAAACTCACAGAAAACTGGTGAAGTGGAGCACAGAAGAAGAGCAGAAAAAAAACTAGATGAACTAGATAAGTAAGAATCATAACTACAACTTGTCTGAGTCATTGATGTTTATTTAATATTTTGAGGAGCTACTTTAGAATATTTCAACCGGAACGGTCCACTAGTGGGATCTTTTTCATTTTATTTACATTTAATGAAAGATCAGTGTAAAACTTAATTTTTTACTTATGTTGTTGCTGCTTTCACTTCAGCAATAAAATCATATGTATCTTTTATCAAAAGAGGCCAGTGGTCAAAAGCGTTCATGAAATTAAAACCCTTCAAGTTTATAAATCACCAAATGGAGTTTGAATGTCACCTAGCGGCCATATTGGCTACTGCGCCTAAAACTCCCAGAGCATATTGATAGTTTGAGACAAATTAGAAAGACAACTTGTTTGGATTTACCGCTTTGACTTGCAGTTTTAGGATGCACAGGTTTTATATTAATAGAAAATAAAAATACAGTACAGCAACCATTTAAGTTTGGATATGTAATTTTCCAGTATATGTTTAAGAATAGGGTCGCCAGTAAAAGTTATATAACTTTTAAAAGGCTATATTTATGGCCACTATCATCTATAAATATATTCAATTTGGATACATATTTTATATAACCTTTTCGCCCTTTATTTTAACAACTATTTGTGCACCCATACACACACTTGTGTTTGTGTGTGTTATTGACAGTGTTGTATTTTTTTAGGGGCGATGAATATAATGTAATATCTCGTCTAGGACGCCAACAGAATCTGGACCGGCCCTGAACTTCATGATACTCACACGGGGTCAGAGGTCACAGCAGGTCCATCACTGAGATCAGGGGGAATACGCATGGAGATGTCACTCTTCATGGACACACAGCTGGATCCTGGAGATGGTCCATCACTGAGATCAGGGGGAATACGCATGGAGATGTTACTCTTCATGGACACACAGCTGGATCCTGGAGATGGTCCATCACTGAGATCAGGGGGAATACGCATGGAGATGTTACTCTTCATGGACACACAGCTGGATCCTGGAGATGGTCCATCACTGAGATCAGGGGGAATACGCATGGAGATGTTACTCTTCATGGACACACAGCTGGATCCTGGAGATGGTCCATCACTGAGATCAGGGGGAATACGCATGGAGATATTACTCTTCATGGACACACAGCTGGATCCTGGAGATGGTCCATCACTGAGATCAGGGGGAATACGCATGGAGATGTTACTCTTCATGGACACACAGCTGGATACTGGAGATCGTCCATCACTGAGATCAGGGGGAATACCGAGCAGCTCCTCCCATAGACAGCTGTGTATCTGAGTGTGACCAGACGCCGCCTCCTCTCTCTCCTCACACACACTCATTTTACATAAAGTTTGCTCGTTCTCTTCCTCCTTGATGATGAGAGACTTTTCAGACCTGTATGTGGACACAGAAAACATGCACAAAACACAAATTAATTTTGACACATTTTATTTATGCCATTTAATTCACTTTAACGCAACATTAACAGTTTTTCTCCAGTTACTGTAACGTTGGTTTGTAGAGCAACATGTCGGCCACACTTTCAAACACAGCAGCCTCGTTTAAACACTGGATTCACCTTCACTTTAATGACACTGCTGAACTCTTGCAGGTGTTTTTCACAATCCGTTTTTTCGTCTCGTATTAAGCAAATATGATGTTACTTTTATGTGTTTATGTGATTATCCGATGACAACACTTCCTTTCCTTTCCTTCCTTTCTTACTGCGTCACTGAACACATAGATTATATAAAAAAAAAGAAATAGGCCTAAGTATTTAAAGTCAACCAAAGATTTAAACATTAAACTAATATTATCCTGTTAAAGGAAAAAGTAAGTGTAAGTTGAACCATTTTCAGCCATTTTATGAGTGTTACAGTTGACGTGTCGTGAAGTAGGGCTAGACAACGAAAGTAACCTTCAACTTTATCATTTGTGTTTGAGTTCGGCATAATGTCTGTTTAGACGCAAATACTCTATCGATATTACAGCTATGAAAAGTTTAACGAACTTACTGTCACATGTGAAGCGATCGCTGATTTTCTATCTTCCGAAATGGCGTCTTCGGCTGCTTTCGGTTTCAGACTGCAGCTCCTCCTCGAATGGATTCTTTTCACAGAGGGCCACGTGATGGCGGAGAGAGCAGACGCACTATGATTAGCTCAGAGTAGCAAAGCCTTGAAAATCAACGGAATGAACTTATAACTCAACAAAACCCTGATTTATCAGATGTAAAACCGTGGGGAACTTATAATAATAATTCAGAAACTTGTAAGTAACCCTGAGCACGATATTGCAGACCATAACATGAATAGCACACAAGCTAATGCTAAATTGATGGCTCTCCAAGAACACGCCTACGGTGGTCCAGAAAATATGGAAACGAACGCCAGAGGAACCAAAAACACCTTAACATCTCCTTCCAAAGCTCCAGCACCACAGAAAAAGTCAAAACCAGACGACGTCTTGACTGCTGGAGCCCATGCTGAAAACGCCTCTAACGCTGCGATCCTGGCTGCTATTGGCACTCTTCAAAACATGATGCAGGACTTCAAAGCGGAACTAATGCAAAACACGCTGACCATAGCCAACATCGCGAAAGCGGTAGAGTTTAACTCTGCAGAAATAAAAGAATGTAAAGAACAGTGCCAAAAACTGCACGTCGAGGTGAAACAACTTAAAGAGGAGAACACAGAACTGGGGAAAAGAGCTGCAGAGTTGGAGCGTTATAAAAGAAGATGGAACCTGCGAGTAAATGGCTTACAGGAGGGAAAAGATGAAAACACACGACAAATCATCTCTGATATTCTCGGAAAGATTGTGCCTCACTGGAGGGAGAATATGGATTTCATCCTGGATTCGGTGCACCGACTGGGGCCGAGTAACGCCAACCGCCCTCGTCAGATCATCATGCAGCTCACAGGACGCCACTTCAGGGACGAACTCTGGAGGATCACCAAACTTCACCCCGTCTGCAAGGATCTCAACATCCGCTTCGCAGTAGGGATGGCTGACGCGAAACAGTCGTTCCGAAGCTTTGCGAGATCCCGAAGCGCAGATGATTCGAAACACTGATCCGAAGCGTGATTCAAAACACCCATGTCACGTGACTATGGCCAAACGAAGCCTCGAAGTGTTTCACAAGTGTTTCATCAGGTGTGATCCGCCGAGTCAGCGCTTGATTGACAGGGTCGGGAATAGACCACACAAGCGCACATCTGTATAAAAGTGAAATTAACGCATATTGACCTCGTGGGTTTTTGTGAGAGTAGTTTGATTTTGAGATAGCGGATTTTTTGACATTTATAGTGCGATTTGTTTAAGTTATATTTAGGCTTACATTTAAATTTACACAACACATTGACTGATAGGCTAGAGACACAGAGTATACATATAGTGACACATTAATAGATACATAGATATAAATATAGACAGCTAGATTAATAGATAGATAGATACATATATAGATAGATTAAAGATAGGCTACACATATAAATACATAGATAGATTATAGATAGATTTCAAATACTCAGACGACACAGCCATACTCGCCCTCCTCACTGTCACAGCATTTCACCAATCTGTTGCCCATTTCACCCAATGGTGTACAGACAGTCATCTCCTTCTTAACACCACTAAAACAAAGGAACTTATCTTGGACACACGCCAAAAATTCTCCACTGCTCATTGCCCTATCTCCATCAGTGGCCAGTCAGTACAGCTTCAGGTACCTTGGCATTATTCTGGACAATAAACTGAGTTTTCACCATCACATCACAGACATTCACAGGCGCTGCCAACAGAGACTATTTGTCATACGAAAACTCAGGACACTCTCAGTAAAACCACACTTTCTTCTCCTTTTGTACCGTAGTATCATTGAACCCGTTCTTCTGTACTGTGCCACCTGCTATTTCACTATGCTTTCACTCACTGATAGAAACAAGCTTCTTAAAGTCACTAACACTTCCTCAAAAATAATAGGCCTTCCCACACCCAACTTGCCGGCTCTCATTGACGCTGCTATCATTCGCAGAGCAAACACCATCATAAAAAATCAGAGCCACCCGCTTAACTCATGTTTCACCCTTCTTCCCTCAGGTACAGACAGCTACCCCATAAAAAATCACGGCTAGGGAGGAGCTTTGTAATTTCAGCCATAAGAGCGTTGAATTCACAGAAAGCCTAATTTATTTTTGTGTACAATGTGTAATATGTGTATGTTATGAGTGTTGAATGTTGCTCCTGGTACAGACTGTGGAAACAAATTTCCTCTATTGAGGACAATAAAGAAATGAATGGAATGACATAGATTATAGATACATATCTAAATACATAGATAGATTATAGATACATATTATATATCTAAATACATAGATAGATTGTAGATACATATATCTAATTACATAGATAGATTAGAGATACATATCTAGATAGATTTGGATAGATAGATAAAATGGAGGCTCCCCAGAAGAGATGCCGTACATCTGTGGTGTGGGAGCATTTCCATTTAGAAACCCCAAATAAAGTGAGATGTGTGTATTGTGATCGGCAGCTTGCCTACTGCAACAATACATCATCCATGATGCGCCATTTGAGGAGCTGATGCCACAGTGGAAGTGAAAAAATACATCAACGATGCGTATTTGCCCAGAACTCATGATCCACTAACTTACTGGAAAGAGAGAGCAGTCTTTCCTCATTTGTATGTCCTGGCTAAAAAATATCTCTGCATGCCAGCAACAAGTGTCCCTTGTGAGAGGATTTTTTCAAAGGCTGGAGAAATTATCTGTAAAAAAAGAAGTAGGCTAAGTCCTTCCACAGCAGAGAAATTAATATTTTTGAATAAAAATATCTAAAAAAGTGAGACATTGTGGCTCGATTAATTTTATTAATATTCATTTTGCAGGACCAAAATAACATTATGCACAGTGAGGAGCCTAGGTTACAAGCTTCACATATTAGAAAAATACAATAATAAAAAAACAACACATTTTTTTTAATGGCTCGTCAAGGTTGTTTCAGATCAACACCTGCAAGTGACCACTAGGTGTCACCGTGGAGACGGGTGTCGGATTGATTCGAAGCCTCGACACAATATGAACCATTTGGTTCAACTGTTTCATTGCTTCACGAAGCCTCGATCTGCCCATCACTAAGGGACAGTAGGTGAGCGCATCATTTCGACACCAGGTTTCAGTGAGGATTATGATATCAACATCTTCGACATGTTTTAGAAATTCTGGGTCTGTACTTTTAGAACCAAATGTTAAAGAATTAAGACCCTGTAGTTAGGGAAAGTTAAGCATTTCTTTGGCCAATCTGCAAAAAAATTTCTTACCAATAGCTTTTTTTACCATGTGTTCCTATAGGTGTCTAGTAACACCTCCCAATTTATCCACAGCCAAATCCTTGGGGAAACGCCTGGAGAGGCCATCAAAGTTGGGGTGCCCAGAGGGCCTGGGTACCAAAAAAAAAAAAAAAATTTTTTTTTTTTTTACCAATATTAGCTTTTGAGATGTCTAACTATGGGTTTTTAGGGGTGCTGAATCTATCCCAGCCATTAGTTTTGAGTAAAAATGACTCCAAATCCATACAAAATCCATAAAAATGTATGTAGATGGGTTTGTTGAGGATCAGTGCTGATGGCTGTCGTGTCGATGAGGCCTTCACAGGGCTGATGAGGGATGCTTTGTGGATGGGCCCAGGCGCAGGTCCATCCTCTGATCTGGATACGGCCCAGATTCAGCTGACTTCAGTAAACAGGAGAGAGACTAGTTGACTAGTGTAGCAGACTTTATAGCAGTAGCCTATCTCTGGTCTGGAGATATGCCCGCAGAGAGTGCTGTGCTGCAGCTCCTGTAGTCGGAGGCAGTTTCTCAGGCTTGATGCTCCCGGCTGCGGCCCGGACAGTTGAACAGTTCGCAGCCAGCTTTGATGATGTCACTTTTCTTGGCTCTGATGTCATTGAACACATCCATGGCCCCCTCTGCTTTGTCAGTCTTGCAGAGCTTGGTGAGCAAAGTTGGTTTGCTAAACCCAGAAATTGCTGATACGGTATCGCAGCCAGAGAAGCTGTGTAGGAAGATCAGGTATGTAACAGAACCTCTCCGGGAGGGCCACCCGGATCTATCCAACATCGTAAGATGTGTCTTCAGCTGTTGTGAGGAAGACCGGGTGGTTTGCCCTATGATGGACCAGCATCACCATAACGTCTGTGTCTTCTCTTCTTATTCACTTCTTCTCTTCTCTCTTTCTCTCTTCTTTTATTTATTATGAATAAAAATGTTGAATATAAAATATTTAGATATTATAAATTGATTGATTAAGTAAAACTGTAACATGAGATTGAAAAATAATTCAACAAAACTTTAATTAGTATAATTACACCTATGAGTCATATTTAATATTAATAATTCAAGATTTTCTTATTTTCTTTTTCTTAGTAATAATTTCTCAGTTGAATTCACTTCCTTTTCTTACACACACACACACACACACACACACACACACACACACTCTCTCTCTCTCTCTCTCTCTCTCTCTCTCTCTCTCTATCTCTCTCTCTCTCACACACACTTTCTCTCTCTCTCTCACTCACTCACACACACACAACGTGTTTTATACTGTACAAATCATATATTGCACTAAACATAAAAATGCAGAATGTTTTCAAATAAGCATCTTTTTTATTATTAAAACAGTTTGTAGTACACACACACACACACACACACACACACATACACAGTAGTAGGTCTACATATAACAATGAACGCTTGTTGTGGGACTTGTATAGATTAATTTAGATGTACAATTTCTTTCCTATGAACCCTGTTTATGTTATTTCCATATATATTCTTACAACTGTAATTGATCAACACAAATCTCATCTCACTTGTGCGTCCTTTCAGAGTGTTTCAGCAATAAATCCAAACGCTTATATCCAAGTTTTATCCACTTGATGTCCATAATTTATACATTTTCTGTCATTTTTGCCGCTAGCTCGATGCTAGCTGCCATTTTGGATATCACGTGATGCTTTGCGTGAGGTTGTTGACCAATGACAGGCTGATCCGTCGTCCACGTTGGTGTGCGTCATTACGCATGAACCAAGGCTGATATTGTAGAGAGAGAGAGAGAGAGACGCACGGCACAGTGGTTTCGAGGGGAGAGAGAGAGAGAGTTAAAAGTTAGTATATCCCAAAAATTCAATTAAATAAAAGTTGCTATAAAGGTGGTTGCGATTCATTACCGAACTAATTAGATGCTACCTTCACAGCTGGCGAAGTCGCGCTAGCTAACTAGCAAGCAGGCAATGCTAGAAAGTTGGTTGAAACAACCAAGATGAAATATAAATAATTACGCTGTGCATGTACAAATGAAGACCAGAATAAGCATCGTAAAGGGCCTCTGAAACAATATAGACAGTTGACAATTCAAAAGAGGTCGATATTTCAGCAAGTTACTTCTGGAACAACTCGACGTGCAGCAATGTAAGTGAATGGGGTTCAACGCCCAAATGACAGTGTTTGGAACTAATCCGATCTTCAAATCACGGAAGTAGGCGGTTAAATGTGCCGCCATTTTTTACAACGGAGGTCTATGGGAGTGTCGCAACTCTTTCTCTCTATGGCTCTGCCTACAACCAATGAGAGCAACGGAGTAAATGACGCATGTTCTTCATTCATATTTCCGACCGACAAATGCCTTGATCGCGGTTCTCTGTTCCGCTTTTAAAACGAATGCGCTGTCGATATCTTCTATAACAGACGCGATGGCGGAATCTACACATGATGTTTCATAAACAAAGTTCGGGAGGACCACGTTCAAATAATCAATCCAATCAACTTGTCAATACCATGTCTAAGTAACGTTACCCTATCAGCATGAGAGGAAGCATATTCACTCTGTCAACGCACCTACCATTCCTTGACAGTTTTTCAGCATCCCTCCACCACCCCGACTCCTCACTCTTGGCTTGTTCTTTCACAGCCAGGAATACGGGGTAATACTCTGGGTTCGGGCCGAATGCCGAGCCCGGAGCGGCAGATCCCTCTCCTCGGACAGCATGTCATATACACATTTATTCTATCTGACTTATTTGTAAGTGTGAACTCGTGAAATCTCAATTCTCCAGCGGCAGTCATCTTTGTAAACGAATTCAACCCAAGCGCTCTTTGGTGACGTGGATGATTACGTAACTGTTGATCATCTGTCCATCATCGTATGAAGCCCGCCCTGACAATTTGATTGGTCCAAAGAGATCTGGGGCCTCATTTATAAAGCTTGTGTACGCACAAAACGGGGCTGAAAACATGCGTACGCCAGTTCCTGCGCAAAAGGTGGGATTTATAAAGAAAAACTTGACGTGAAAATATGCGCACCTCCACGCAAACTCTGACCCATGCGTACGCACATTTTGAAGACAAAGCAGTTTGGTGACACTGATGGTGAGTTGAGGAATTGACTGCGGATAAAGGGAATTAACCCTTTGCAAAATGGCAAAAATAAGTTTGACATATTTCAATATTTACAATATTTACAAGTTGCTCAAGTTGCTCATAGGTTACAACAAAAAATACAAACTAGAAACTACAAACTTGTTGAGACAAACTTTAAGTTGGCTTGAGAAAGCAGGACCAGAGAGTTTGAAGAAGTTTAAAGTAGTTTGATGTTTAAAGTAGGTTAAAGTTTGATAGATAGATAGATAGATAGATAGATAGATAGATAGATAGATAGATAGATAGATAGATAGATAGATAGATAGATAGATAGATAGATAGATAGATAGATTTAGAATGGTAGTTTAATTGAATCTAGGGCTTCAGGGAGTTTATATTTGAGTTTTTGGCTTGTACACTAATGGCCCACCGTATAGTCTTGGCTCAATTTGAGCACTCTGCAATGTAAGTCTATGGGATTTTTATGATTTTTAATATTAATTTTTAAGAAAACTGAAAGTCAAATCAGTTTGAAAAGATATAGCACACCAAGTCAGAACAGTCTGAAGGTCTGACCCGAGTTTGGAGTTTGTAGAATTAAAGCTCTAGGAGGAGTTAGAGTTGTACATTTTTAGTAAGAAGAAGAAGAATAAAAAGTTTAAATAAATTTCAGTAAGTTGGCTTTTCCAAGCCAACTTAATAAGTTTACATAGGATTTGAGTAAGTTGGCTTTCTCAAGCCAACTTAATAACATTAAATCACCATTGGAACTAGAAATAAAAGGAACTATATGCTGAAAGTACGAAAATTAAATTTCTTTCACTTCCATTCTTAAATGGATGTAGGCCTATCACTCATTATGTTTTAAAAAACACAAATTTCCTTGCTCCTTTAATATATGCATGGCTAATGAGGTAATTTGCATTGTCTATATATGGTTGAATGTGGGCGGAGAAAGGGCGGTAAATGATTTTTTTTGCGTGCGCAAATGATCAGTTAGGCTGTGATTTATAAAGTGAAAATTGCGTGCAGGTGTGCGTACGCACGGTTTTATAAATCTGATATTTTTTTTGCGTACGCCATTTTTGGCTTTTGTGCGTACGTACACTTTTAGTAAGGTTCCTACGCACAGTTTTATAAATGAGGCCCCTGGACCGAGCATAATTACCATAGACAGTAAATAAGATGGACACAGCGACAAAAACTGCTTCTACGGGGCCATAACGTAAGATACAAAGTAATGGAGCCTTTTATACCTTGTCGTGTTTCTTTAGAAATAAATAATGGACAAACGGAGTCTTTAAACGCCTCAGATGTAAAGTTATTCGCTGTCAAAGTGACGCCAAAATTAATGGGAGTCAATGGAGTGCTAACAGCAGGTGATGGCTTAGCCAATGGCGGCGCCCGGGGAAGCTTCAGTTTCCGGCTGATGGATTTCCCCCTTGATAATCACTCCACAACGGATCAAGTCCAGACCGAACTTCCCGACCAAAACATTTTATGGCCGGGGTTCAGTCTGGCATCCAGGCTATCAAAGTGCATCTATCCATCATAAAAGTTCTCCGGGGGGGTTAATAAAGGCCTTCTGAAGTGAAGCCATGCGTTCGTGTAAGAAAAATACCCATATTTAAAATATTATCGACTAAAATAACAAGCTTCCGGCAGACGGCCTAGTAAATCGATTCGTACGGCCGTCTGACGAAAGCTAGTTACTTTTGTCAAAAGTACCATTTAATTCATAAGGTGCTAAAAATCTTGCCTCAAATAGAGTACTTTTAAACTGAACAGTTTAACAGCCTCAATAACCAGTCGTAGTTGTAACTGATTAAAGTGACAGGAGAGATTTGCTGGTTCCTTCGAGATTTTCCTCTGGTTAATGTTCGCTGTGATTTAAATTTATGAGTAAAATTAAGCCTGTGGTAAACATAACTTGACGAAACTTTGATGTTTTGTTCTACAACGTACAATGCACACACTCACACCCCATAATTCGCTTTTGTTATGTACGTGTGTGGGACTTTTATGTACGTAGCCTACTAACCCATTTATTAGCCTATGTACTTACCCATACTTTTTTATGTACGTACGTGTGTGTGAGATTTATGTTGTAGAACAAAATGTCAAGATATACTGAAGTTATGTTTACCACAGGCTTTATTTTACACATAAATCAGAAAACCCCCATGATAAAACCCGTAGGAAAATCTTGAAGGCTTTCGGGTTCGGTCATATCTGAACAAATCTATTTATATACTCGAAGCCAGAGGGCGCCCTCGCACAGAAAGTACAGAGTAGACTCATCATCAGGTATTTTCATAAGAATGAAGCTAATCCCAGCTATATTGCTAATCGAAATAGCTTTTATCACTGTAATACTACAAAATAATATATTGTTTGCCTTAATCTGTATAAGAAGCCTAATCAGATCGTAAAAATAAAAAAACTGCATGCTAATATGAGTAACTATTATTAGCATTTTAGTCTCCTCTAAACAAAATCGCATGGTCTAAAAAAGTTTTAGAGTTATCCTCAGATTTGAAATAAAACATGATCAGATCAACATAAAGCTATAGTTATTTTATTTTATCTCATGAATATTCTTGTTGGAACCCAAAACACAGTAAAGTGTGAAAACAACTCCAAATCTGAACAGGAGCTTTTTTTTTTTTTCTTGAAAATGTTGTTTTATATTTTATTATGTGTGTTATTCTTAATGAACAAAAATGTATATATGGAAATATTTATGCTGTTATTGTAATAGTCTCTTAATCCAGAAAGTGCTTGAATTCAGGGCTTTAAAGAACAGATAATGAACAAAGCGGTAGAGCCAGCAGCAAAGAAAATGTATGCAAACCTCATTGATTTAAGAAGTGTGCATGACTTGTGTTAAACTCGGCCCTCTCTGTAAAGGCTGGCCCGATTGTGGCCATGCTTTAAACAACTCTAGATCCGCCACTGGAGTGAAGTGTAATATTGTATTCTTCTGATGAATCAAAGGGCGACACTAACATTTACAGTATTAGAAACCGATAAAACCACACATATTTCACTTACTCACAAAAAAGACTGAAGAAAGAACATGAATGCACAACGTCCTTCTGAAAAGTCATTAGTTTAACAGGTGTCAGTACGAGAACTGATGGTTTCTGAGTGAGTGTGTGTGTGTGTCTCTGGTTCTGGACAGCACTCAGTGCTCCCACAGGGAAGAGGCGTCCACGCTGAACCCATCGCCCATCAGCGTGCCTCCCTGGTCTCCACGCAGGTACTTGCCATTCTGACCCTTGATGCCAACCCGTCCATACTCCACAAACTCAAAGAAGAAATCCTCAGGTTTGTCCCCATCTGTGCACACCAGACCACTGCCGGACACATACCAAAACTTCTCATTTACACCTGTGGTAGAGAAGGAAAAAAATCAGGAATTTAGTGAAGAAGTGCCCAACAGAGTCAGTGTTGCTCAGTGCAACTCTCGTCAGTCTCCGCTCACACAATATGACTCACTTTTTATATGGTATGCGCCATCGCTGAAAAGCAATGAGAAGATGTCATAACCAGAGCGACTGGCGTCCAGTGTATTGGAGTTCTTGTGGTGACACACAAAGCCGTTCTCCCCACGCAAGACCAGGATAGGACGATTAATCAGCTTTAGCACAAACTGCTCGTCCTCCCCTGCCGAACACACGAGAGGAGTTATCGGACTCGTGTTGTGTCCAGTAGTGGAAGTTTAGTAAAAGGACAGAGAAGGATCAGTGTGCGCTCACCCAAGGATTCACTCACAGCTGCAAGCTGTCCATTTCTCTTTGTGCAGACATATTTTCCATTGTTTGCCCTCAAAGCGACTCGTCGGCCCAACCACTCAATGTCCAACATGGTATTTTCTTCTCTGTCAGTTACAAGAACACACATATTCAAGATCATCGCTATGCATATTATTATATATTATATGTTAAAGTGATAGTTCAGCCCAAAAAGAAAATTCTCTCATCATTTACTCATCATGTCGTTCAAAAACCTGTATGACGTTTTTTTAATCTATGGGACAAAACTATTTTTTTTCTTCATAAAATAGAAGTAAATAGTCACACAATGAACAAATGAACACTCCCCTCAATGTCATCACTATTTGTCTTGTATGTGCCATTAATAAACTCAGGCAACAGAGACCAAAAGTTTAACAGTGCAATATCAATTCCAGGCTTTTTTGTGTAACTGAACATAAACCTTCTAATCCAAAATCTGCCCCTTTTACCGCATTTCACACACACAAAATCAACAAAGCAACAATTTCTCATGTTTAAGTTGTAGTCAGACTCATCCTCCTCACTTCTACTTCTCCGTCAGCCGGTCACTGAGACAAAGTCTTCTCTGCATTCTCAGAGCTCAAGGCTGTCCTCTTTTGTTTGGACTATGTTTCCCTGCAAGTGAAAAGTCTCTCACGAGGGCCAGAACTGCCGGGGCAGCCGGATCTGTGTGAGGACGGACAGCCGGATCTGTGTGAGGACGGGCAGCCGGATGTGTGTGAGGACGGACAGCCGGATGTGTGTGAGGACGGGCAGCCGGATGTGTGTGAGGACGGACAGCTGGATGTGTGTGAGGACGGACAGCCGGATGTGTGTGAGGACGGACAGCCGGATCTGTGTGAGGACGGACAGCCGGATCTGTGTGAGGACGGACAGCCGGATCTGTGTGAGGACGGACAGCCGGATCTGTGTGAGGACGGACAGCCGGATCTGTGTGAGGACGGGCAGCCGGATGTGTGTGAGGACGGACAGCTGGATGTGTGTGAGGACGGACGGACAGCTGTTGATGGGCTCCTGCATGAGTTGTCCATTAGAGGACGGTCCTCCATGCTGACGCTGGGCTCTGCTGTGTAGCGGTCCAGAGTCCACCGTGTCCTCATCATCTGAGTGTCTGAAGCAGAGAGTAGGAGGCTTCTCTTCTTCTGGCTCTTCTGCAGGCTCTGGGGAAGCCGTACTGGGGTTATTTTGCAGCAGTGCCTCAAGGCTGGTCCTCTCCTCTTCTCTGTCTCCTCACTGAAGATACTTCAAGTCCTTGAAGCGTGGGTCCAGCGCTGAAGCCGTGTTGAGCCGTCCGTCGTCGAGGTTTGCTTGCCGTTCAGACGGGTCCTTTTTAAAGGCAGTCTTGAATTTCCCTATGTCGGCTGGGTCCTCCTCCGAAACGGCCATTGTGCGGGACAGGCGGCAGAGAGCAGGCGACACCACAGAGCAAGAAACATAAGTGTCACCTCAGAGGAGCTCAGTCACATCTCTGCAGTGGATGATGAGAGACACACACCGTACATTTATTATATCAGTGTCATAGTAGCAGCCTAGCCGACTTCAGCAATCTGATAAATAAAGTGTGTGTGTGTGTGTGTGTGTAAGCTTTTACCTGCATGGTTCAAGGATGGTTTCTGAAGGTCAAAATCAGATTTTTTTTTAAACAAATGTAAGAAATATGAACTATATAAACAGTGGCTTTTGTGTTCGGGTCCGCATTGACCTGAAAGTGAACTGCAGCTTTACACATGAAATTATGCTGATGTTTTTCATCTATTGATTAGATTTGTCTCAAATTAACTCTATAAAATACATTTATCCTCTTTCCTACACACACATTTGATCCTTCCCACATTTCCCACAAAAGTCCACATTTCTCTCTGCTGACACCTATTGATGAACCATTGCAGCAGGAACAGATTCAAGCGCTTTATCATCGGCATTCTTTCATGTGGAAGTAAAAGTTTATTAATGAAATGTTCATTTGATGTTGTTTTTTTGGAAAAAGAATATGTAGGTTTCATAAAAATAAAAACTGTTTTGAGCAGTCATGAGTTATAAGTTTCAAATTAATTTAATTAAATCCAGTGAAGTCAGTGAAGTTCATACTGGCAATTCTCTTATTATATGTTCTCATAAATTTCATCTAAAGATATATTCAAATAAAATGTCTCATATTGATAAAAATGTATCTTTTCTTGCATGACTTTTGCTCTAGTTCCTGAGGAAACTTTAAAACTTTAGTGCATTCACTCATTAATGAGAAGTTACTGATTAGATGTGATATGCTTTAAGTTGAACAATATTAAGTTATGAGTGTTTTGTAAGCTCACGTTCCTCCGGGTCCAGACAGAGCTCAGTAAATGATGAAGTGAAACTCGTGTGATGAGGACATGAACCGCTGTGAACCTCTTTGATTTTAACTTGCTCTTTGATTCAGTCAAACTGATTTACTTTAGTTACAGGGACACAATAATGATGTTAAACTTCAGTGAAAATCTGATGTTATATGTAATAATTCAAGATCCCAAAGCACATATGCTGAAGTAAAACTGTGTGTGAGTTCAGTTTCCATTTGTACATGTTGAGTTTCTTCAACTGTGATGCACTTTACAGATGAAGGAGATTTCCCCCTCAGGTGCTCCTCATGTGTTATCTTCCCGTCAGAAGTGCAAAAACACCTACAAATGAAACTTCCTCCAGCCCAGCAAAACCAATGTCATTTATTTTTGTTCAATAATATTTTTTGTTTTTGTATTTTCAGAGGATTTGATGGTACTTATTAATATTTATGCAATAATTACGGTTAATTGTTGCCATTGAAAATAATAAAAAATAATACAAATCTAATTTTTTTAAAACTTCAATTAAGAAGTATTCAATTAACTCTTCAATTAATGAAGTAATTCAGATTAATATAGAGACTAGGCCTTTTAAATTAGATTAGCGCCATCAGTTGATAGAAAATAAAATGAAACATGTCATGTCACAGTGTCACCACTAGATGCCTGTATATCTCTCTGGAGAGGCTTGTGAATTCTCTAGTTGTTTTAGGATTTAAAATTTAATTTAAAATTACTTACTTTTAAGATGTGGATTTGAATGTATTTTGTTTTTATACTCTCAAATAATACTTTATGTCAAGGTTTATAAAAAATTATAAATACAATTTGATGTGAACTGTACACGTTTTTGCATTATTATTACTACAGTCAAACCTGAATTAAAAAATCAACATTCAACAAGTGTACGAAAATCAAAAAGTAACATTCAAATGCAAAAATAAATAAAATAAAAGTAAGCTTTATTACAGCTTATTTAAGCAATAAGGTACGAGTGCTGTATCGTGAATAAGTCGACGTGAAGCGGAGTGCCTGCAACGCCCTTCAGCCGTGACTTATTCCTGATATAGCACTAGCCTCGAGTACCTTATAGCTTTTATACAACGGTTACCACACAATACAAATATTAAAGCCAAAAATTATGCAACTTTCATGAAGTAAAAATCACTAAAAGCCTTCCTTCCGCTGGAAAAAATAGTCCCTGACCGTAAACAGCAACAGAAGTTACATACATTATTTCGCCAATAGATGGCGGCAAAGACTGTCTTTATGAGCGAGTCAGTCAGTAGAGAAGACTTTTACATTGAAAGGACTCAAACTTGTGATCACGGAGAAGGAAGACGCACACGACAGATGAAAAGGCACGGGGTTAACGTCTGTTAGAAGAACAAGATATCGCAGCGGACATTCAAACTGATTTTTAAAATTATGAATAAAAAGACTGACCTGAAGGAAAATGCTATATCTACTGTAAATGCAGCAGGTACACTCGCTTACTCGATCTCTCACAATACTCTACTAGAGCTTCAATGAACATTATCGATGAGATCAAACATGAGTTGCGGTTGCTAGGGGTGTTGTGTAGTGATACATAGAGCCGTTGGGTGAAGCGGTCATAGCCGTGTTTTATCGTGAATATTGATATTGGCCAATCAGAATCAAGGATTGGAACCAGTGTTAGTGTCTGTCAGTGTTACTCTGAAACTGTTCAGTCTTAAAGTCTTTGATAAATCATGTTTTATAAAATATACAACTAGTAACTAATAATATTTATGGCAAATGCCGCTTTAATTGACACGACAATTGACGTCAATTAATTACATTGACGAGAGAGAGAGAGAGAGAGAGAGAGAGAAAGAAAGAGAGAGAGAGAGAGAGAAAGAGAGAGAGAGAGAGAGAAAGAGAGAGAGAGAGAGAGAGAGAGAGAGAGAGAGAGAGAGAGAGAGAGAGAGAGAGAGAGAGAGAGAGAGAGAGAGAGAGAGAGATGTGATAATGACTGACGGTCACTAAAATAAATGGTTACACGAATCTGTTGGTTTCTATAAGTTTAATAGTTCTATAAGTCTCCCTTTCCCAATGTCTTCTTCATATGTAGCTGGTGTTTTTTTGAGAATGTACTTATTGCCAGGATTACATGCCAGGCTGGCGCCCGACCAAACCAAACTAAATAAACATAAATGTTTATTAATGGGCCGCCATCGCTACAGCGTATAACAGAACACTCTAAAAAATGCTGGGTTGTTTCAACCCAATTTTGGGTCAAATATGGACAAACCCCAAACGTTGGGTTAAAAATGTAATTTAAAAAAGGAAACCCAACGGCTGGGTTTGTCCATATTTGACCCAAAATTGGATTGAAACAACCCAGCATTTTTTAGAGTTAACCTGTGCAGAATTCACTTTATAAATCCCAGTCAGCGGAAGACTGCACACATGCGTCTCCTCCCCGAAATAACCTTACAACGCCTAGTTTTACTATGCATATCCTCATCTGCATATCATTTGCATATGATATATATACGTATAGGAACTATTGTGATTCTCTTTTAGTTTATCTTTTCTGCTCAGATGATTCTGTCATGTTTAGTTTGAGTTTCTCCAGATCTAATTTTAAATAAACTGACCTGGAAAAATAAACATAGCTAATAAGCATTTTTTTTATTTAATATTCTGATTTAAAATTATAATAGCATTTTTTAAAAACATAATTCAGATGTAGTCACATATATAAGTATTTAAAGACGTACTATATTAGTAACACTATTTTACAGTCATTGTTACACGTGTAACAGGTATTAATTATAACTTGTGTTTTATTTTAAATTCACACAAAATCCAAATTTGTTCGCTACATATGTATGTATAAAAACATTTATTTGTTATGTCTTTATGAGTTTTGCGTTCGTCGCAGTTGTGACGTCATTGGCGCGTTGCGCGCTCTCGCTTCAGTCCGCGGGAGGTCTGAGCGGAGCGAGGTATGTATTCTGTGCACTCCTGTTCAAAAGAGTGTCATAAGTGAAAATAATCACTAATTAAGTGATCGATTTCGTTAAAATGGAAATGAGTATGCACAAGTATGTGATCATCCCTCTTAAAGCTGTTTTTCCTGCATAAGTGAAAGTTTAACCGAGTGAATGCAGTATCACGTTGTGTTGTATGCTAGTGTGAAAGTTGGCCTGTGAAGCGTGTCTACTGATATCTTTTCTATGTTCAAATGTTTGACAGGAGAAGGCTGATTAAACATGCACTACACTGAATGCAACAAATAATTACTGCATTTTCAACTCATGCAGGTATGGTTATAAATTGTTTTTATGATTTATTTGTTACATGTGTTCAACCAAATTGGTTCTATAAAATGCTGGAATGTGGGTGATTTAAAGATGTATATTTTACAGTTTGGTTAGTGTCCATGTATATTTAGAGATATATTGTATTATTTCACTGACCGTTGATACATCTGATGTGATATGAATTATTACTATTTTCTTTATATTCTTTATTACTGTAAATTGTGCATTGTGAGCTCGCTTGAGTCCGCGGGAGGTCTGAGCGGAGCGAGGAGAATTGCTGATTAAACATGCACTACACTGAATGCAACAAATAATTACTGCATTTTCAACTCATGCAGATAAAGAACCTCTGAACCAGCAATTGGACTCCAGTTTTTATTCACAACACAACACAACACAACGCAGAGAGATAGCCGAGTCGTAGTAGCAGAGACGTGCGAGCCCGAACCGGCTACACACGTTACATGTATTTACTGCAGTAATAACTATAAATGACCCATAACCCTACAGTAGGAACATGTACTTTATATTACTCAGCACTTAAATATAGAATTACACACTGAAATAAAGTGTTTTTTTCTTTGACTCTGTGACAAATAATGAATAATTATATAGATAATAGACTCATGAATTTTCCTGTTCAACAGTTCTTCTGTATTAGATTCAATCCAAACTCTCTTGTGATGAAGATTCATAAAGTATTCAGTCAAAACTGGACATTAAGAAGCAAACGTGTAAAAACAGTGAAACTCAGGGTGACAAACGTTTATCATGAATGACAATAACAGTCAAAGATCAACAACTGAAGAAACATGTTCAGACGGACACAGAACAAGCGATTATTGACCATAAACTACAATAACATGATTAAACTGTAATAAAACATGTGAATTAACAGTGAAATACTGGAGGTGACAGAAGATTCATGTTCATCTACAGTTATCTCTATGATTATACACATCATGTGTTATTCATCTCTCATTATTGATTATAATAATCCTTCGAGATCCAGCAGTGTTTTAATCAGATCATCTGAAGGGTTTAATAACACATTGTGCACAAATAAAGTGTGTGTGTGTGTGTGTGTGTGTGTGTGTGTCAATCAGTGTGTTTGTTGTGTAATGTGACACAGAGACACTGAAGAGTTAACACTATAAACACCAAATCCAGCACAGAGGGGTTCAGTGAATGTGTGTGTGAATGTGTGTAAGCGTGTGAGTGTGTGTGTGTCAGAGACGCTGTAGAAGGACAGAGTGCCGGCCGACACGTCCACAAACACTCTTGCTCTCTTACAGGATCCTGGACCAGCAGAAACATCAGTGGACTTACTATTGTGACGGACAGAGAGTGTGAGATCAGAGCAGATCAGACTCCAGGACTTCTCATTACATCCAAACTCACAGTCACGACTCATTCCTCCTTTCCTCCTGATTCCTTTATATGACACTGAGATCTCAACATCATATCCACTCCATTCACACTCCCAGTAACAGCGTCCAGTCAGACTCTCTCCACACAGAACCTGACGACACTCAAATCTCTCTGGATGATCAGGATACGACTGACTCTCATACACACACGTCACCTTTCTGTTCTCCTCAGACAGAGCGAGGAGAGTGTTTGCTGTGTTTGGATCCAGTGTGAGATCAACGGCATCTGAACACAAGAACACACATTACAACAGCAACATTTACAACAACACACACTACAACTGTGTTTGAGGACTTACATCTGTGTAGTCCTGGTGTAATCATGAACTCTCCTCCGTGATCCACACTAGAACACACACACACACACACACACGTCATATTTCATATTAATAAATTCGAGATTTTCTTATTTTCTTTTTCTTAGTAAGAATTTCTCAGTTGAATTCACTTCCTTTTCTTACACACACACACACACACACACACACACACACACACACACACACACACACACACACACACGCACACTCTCTCTCTCACACACACACACACACACAAACACACACACTCTCTCTCTCTCTCTCTCTCACACACACACAAACGCACACACACACACACACACTCTCTCTCTCTCACACACACACACGCACACACACACTCACTCTCTCTCTCTCACACACACACCACTCACTCTCTCTCTCTCACACACACCACTCTCTCTCTCTCTCTCTCTCTCTCACACACGTACACACACTCACTCTCTCTCGCTCTCTCACACACACTCACTCACCACTCTCTCTCTCTCTCTCTCACACACACACTCACTCTCTCTCTCTCTCACACACACACCACTCACTCTCTCTCTCTCACACACACCACTCTCTCTCTCTCTCACACACGTACACACACTCACTCTCTCTCGCTCTCTCACACACACTCACTCACCACTCTCTCTCTCTCTCTCTCACACACACACTCACTCTCTCTCTCTCTCACACACACACTCACTCAATTCAATTCAAATTAGCTTTATTAGCATGACTTGTACAGTATTGCCAAAGCATTGGCCATTACATAGGCAATGAACAAATAATCAATAAAATTAATCAGTAAACAAATGCATGAATACATTTATACAAAACAATAAAATAAAATAAAAATCAATCAATCAAAATATACAATTATTTATCCATCTGAGGTTCCACTGGTTGTCCTCAATTCATGGCATGAAAAGACATATTTTGCAGCAAGTATCTCACATCTGGGCATTTCTCCCAGTACATATGGGAGTTTCTGTGTGTCTGATATGGATTCGAATTCAGGGTATATTTGGGAAATGTTTGCAAAGTGTTTTTGTCTTAGTGTATTATATTTGGGGCATGATGTTAGAAAGTGCAGCTCTGTCTCGACCTGTGCCCTGTCACACTGGGAGCAGAGTCTCTCCTCCAGTGGGAGCCAGCTCTGTCTGTGGCGACCCTTCTCTATGGCCAGGCTGTGTTCACTCAGTCTGTATGTTGTCAACATTTTTCTTAGTTTAGGGCATTTTATTGTTCTCAGGTAATTTGCCAGTGTGAATTCTCTTTTTAGGGTCAGATAACATTGTACTTTACTTTGTGTTTTTGTCGTTTCTTTCCAGTATTCAATATATTTTTCTTTCTGCTTGTTGATAATGTGGTTTGGTCTGCTTGCGCTGGCGTTGCTGTCCTGAGGCTGCTGGGTACTTGTCACTGCAGAGAGCCTCAGGACCAGCTGGCTGAGGGGACTCTTCTCTGGCTTCAGCTCCTGGTGTGTTAGGGCTCTGTGACGATATGTCTGGGGGTTAACTGATTTTAAGTGATTGTAAAATTTAATTGATCTTTTTTGTATTTTTGGGGGTATTGGCCGAGCTCTGCTCTGCACAGGTTATTTGGTGTTTTTCTCTGCACCTGTAGGATGCTCTTACAGAACTCGGTATGGAAAGATTCTATGATTGTTTTGTCCCATTTGTCAAATTTATCATTAAGTTTTGGCCCCCAAATTTCACTACCATATAGAATTATTGGTTCTAGTACAAATTGGAAAATTTTTAGCCAGATTTCAATTGGAATATAGATTTTAATGTTTCTTTTTATTGCATAGAAAGCTCTCCTTGCTTTGTCCCTCAGATCTTTCACAGCCATGTTGAGGTTCCCTGTGTATGTAATGTTGAGGCCGAGGTAAGTGTAGTTTTTTGTGTGTTGTAATTTAGTGGTGTCTAAATAGAAATTGTGTGTAACCTGATTTCTGTATTGTTTCTGAAAGATCATTATCTTAGTCTTCACTGTGCTTACTGTCAGGGCCCAGGTCTGGCAGAATCTCTGCAGGAGGTTAAGGTGCTGCTGCAAGCCTTCTTTAGTAGGGGAGAGCAACACTAAGTCGTCTGCATACAGCAGAGCTCTGATCTCGGTGTTGTTCAGGATGAGGCCAGGTGCCGTGGAACTCTCTAACTGGTTTGCTAATTCATTGATATATAGATTGAAGAGAATTGGACTGAGATTGCACCCCTGCCTTACTCCCCGGCCCTGGGAGAAGAACGCTGTTTGTTTGTTTCCAATCTTTATGGCGCATTCACTTTTTTGTATACATGGTCTTAATCAAATCATATGTTTTTCCTCCAATGCCACTTTCAAGTAGTCTATAGAAGAGGCCCTCGTGCCAGATGGAATCAAAGGCTTTTTGGAAGTCAACAAAACAGGCATATACCTTTCTTTTCTTAATGTTCAATTCTTGATCAATTAGAGTCTGGAGTGTAAATATATGGTCCGTTGTGCGGCAATTTGGCAAAAAACCAATTTGGGATTTATGCAGAATATTGTGGTCATCAAGAAAGTTGACAAGTCGTTTATTAATGATGTTGCAGAATATTTTCCCCAGGTTACTGGATACACATATTCCTCTGTAGTTATTTGGGTCATATTTATCTCCGGATTTATGAATTGGGGTTATTAAACCTTTGTTCCAGATGTCTGGAAAAGTTCCAGTTGATAGAATAGTATTAAATAGTTTTAGTATAGCCAGTCTGATTTTATGATCTGAGTATTTGATCATTTCGTTGAGGATTCCATCTACACCACAAGCCTTTTTGGTAACACTTTATAATAACTGCACGCTATTAATCATTAGTTAAGCATTAGTAAACAGTTAATTCATCATTTATAAAGCATTCATATACATTAAAAAGCAGTTTATAAATACGGCTACAAATGCTTTATTCTTGATTTATAAGCATATCTATTTGTAATTTCTAAATGAAGTATAGCATTATTTACAAACCAGTAATTTAGGAGTTGTCAGTGATTCATAAGATCACTTAGAAAGTGTAAGTAAATGTAGTAAATTCATGTAGTTATAAAGCATTTAGTAGTGGTCAGTTAACTATTTTGTGAGCTAATCTAAAGTGAGGACTATTCATGGCTTGTAAAGCATTTACAAAGGAGATTTAAAGGCTCATTTGTCTTCTAAACAGAAAAAATAAACAAACACAACACAGTAATACAGAACATAGAAATATTAACAGCCTTTAAATCTCCTTTGTAAATGCTTTACAGTTCATGAATAGTCCTCACTTTAGATGAGCAACAATATGATGAGTCAACAATAGTTAACTGACCACTACTAAATGCTTTATAACTACATGAATTAACCATGAATTACAGTAGAAATTCATGTTAATAAAGCATTTATTAACACACTAAGTAACTATTAATATACGCCTGAATAATAGGATGTATGAATGTACATTTAAATAGTTTATTAATCATTTACTTATACTTTCTAAGTAATATTATGAACCACTGACAACTCTTAAATAACTGGTTTGTAAATAATGCAGTACTTAATTTAGAAATGATAAATTGATCATTAATAACATATGAAAATATGATTATTAAACACATTATAGATATGCTTTTAAATCAAGAATAAAGCATTTTTAACTGTATTTATAAACTGCTTATTATTGTCTATTAATGCTTTATAAATGATGAATTAACTGTTTACTAATGCTTAACTAATGATTAATAGTGTGCAGTTATTATAAAGTGTTACCGCCTTTTTTCCTTTCAGGGACTGGACGACTTCTGTTAATTCTTGTTCTGTTACAGGGTAATCTAGACGGTTTTGGTTGTTTTTTATCACCGCCTCCAGAGTTTTCCATTTTGTGAGTATCTTGTACTGATCATCATTTTTTGTAATATTACTGTATAATTTACTAAAGTGATTAATCCAAGTATTTCCATCTTGAATCGCCAATTCATCCTGCTGGGTTTTGTTTAGGTTGTTCCATTTCTCCCAGAACTGGTTGGACTCTAAAGATTCCTCAATTTCACAGAGTTGCTTTTTGTTGTGTTGTTCTTTTTTAGTTTTTAGGGTGTATTTGTATTGTTTCAAAGTGGCCTCATATTTACAGCGTATATTGTGGTTATCTGGGTCCCTATGCTTTTCATTTGATAATTTCCTTAAAGTTTTCCTTAGGTTTTTGCAGTCAGTGTCAAACCAGTTGTTACTGTTCATTTGTTGAAGTTTTGGTCTGGAGGCTTTCAAATTAGATAAAGAAGCCAAATTATGAAATATTGAATTGATTTTGTCCACAGCTGAATTTACACCTGAATTATTCTGGGGAAATGTTTCATTTATAAATAAATGAGTTAAATTATATATGTTTTGATTTTCTCACTCTCTCTCGCTCTCTCACACACCTCTCTCTCTCTCACACACACCACTCTCTCTCTCTCTCTCTCTCTCTCTCTCTCACACACACACTCACTCTCTCTCTCTCTCTCTCACACACACACTCAACACTCTCGCTATCTCTCTCTCTCTCACACACACACACTCACCACTCTCTCTCTCTCTCTCACACACACACTCACCACTCTCTCTCTCTCTCACACACACACACTCACCACTCTCTCTCTCTCTCTCTCACACACACACTCACCTCTCTCTCACACACACTCACCACTCTCTCTCTCACACACACACACTCACCACTCTCTCTCTCTCTCTCTCTCTCACACACACACTCTCTCTCGCACTCTCTCACACACTCAACACTCTCGCTATCTCTCTCTCTCTCACACACACACACTCACCACTCTCTCTCTCACACACACTCACCACTCTCTCTCTCTCTCTCTCTCTCACACACACACACACTCACCTCTCTCTCTCTCTCTCACACACACTCACCACTCTCTCTCTCTCTCTCTCTCTCTCACACACACACACTCACCTCTCTCTCACACACTCACCACTCTCTCTCTCACACACACACACACTCACCACTCTCTCTCTCTCTCTCTCACACACACACTTACCACTCTCTCTCTCTCTCTCACACACACACACTCACCTCTCTCTCACACACTCACCACTCTCTCTCTCACACACACACTCACCACTCTCTCTCTCTCTCTCACACACACACCACTCTCTCTCTCTCTCTCTCTCACACACACACCCCTTTCTCTCTCTCACACACACACACTCACCACTCTCTCTCTCTCTCTCACACACACACCCCTTTCTCTCTCTCACACACACACACTCACCACTCTCTCTCTCTCTCTCACACACACACACACACACACACACAAATCTTACTTGACAACAACAGTATCAATATTTTAACAAATATAAAATAACCTTTAATAATGTATAATGACGACACACGTAAAGCTTTTTTGAACTTTTTACACACGAGAAGCGCGGTCGCCGCGACGCTCAAGCGGTTGACATGGTAACGAACAACACCTGTGGTTGCCATGGTAACGAACAACACCAGCTTGTAAAGGTGAATGAATATATCCTGTATCTGAGACTAAATCACTTAATATTGAGAAACAGAATATTGTGTTATTAAACAGCAGCTGCTCTTCTTCTCTTCTCTTATTCTCTTCTTCTTATTCTCTTATTTTCTCTTCTCTTCTTATTCACTTCTTCTCTTCTCTCTTTCTCTTCTTCACTTCTCTTATTCTCTTCTTCTTTCTTATTTTCCCTTCCCTCTTCTCTTCTTATTCACTTCTTCTCTTCTCTATTTCTCTCTTCTTCTCTTCTCTTCTCTCTTTTATTTATTATGAATAAAATTTTTGAATATAAAATATTTAGATATTATAAATTGATTGATTAAGTAAAACTGTAACATGAGATTGAAAAATAATTCAACAAAACTTTAATTAGTATAATTACACCTATGAGTCATATTTAATATTAATAATTCAAGATTTTCTTATTTTCTTTTTCTTAGTAATAATTTCTCAGTTGAATTCACTTCCTTTTCTTACACACACACACACACACACACACACACACACACACACACACACACACACACACACACACACACACACACACACACACACACACACACACACACACACACACACACACTCTCTCTCTCTCTCTCTCTCTCTCACTCACACACACACAACGTGTTTTATACTGTACAAATCATATATTGCACTAAACATAAAAATGCAGAATGTTTTCTGTGATGGGTATGTTTTCAAATAAGCATCTTTTTTATTATTAAAACAGTTTGTAGTACACACACACACACACACACACACACACACACACACACACACACACACACACACACACACACACACACACACTAGTAGGTCTACATATAACAATGAACGCTTGTTGTGGGACTTGTATAGATTAATTTAGATGTACAATTTCTTTCCTATGAACCCTGTTTATGTTATTTCCATTTATATTCTTACAACTGTAATTGATCAACAAATATCACGAAAGGAAAGTTCAGAGAGACATTACATCATTTGACGTGAAGGACTTTCCAGGGATGAGGAACAGAATGATGAAAGAAAAGACTAATATACCAAGAGTGAAGTATGAGTACATTTACATTTACATTTAATAAAGGGTCATGAAACCCCACAACACATTTTTTTGGAGATGTGAACAGATATGTACAGGCTGCACATCACTGGAAACACTAAAAGCACTCATAAATGTGATCAGTAAGTGGACATTTTGTTCTTCCGGGTTGAAAAGCAAAGTGGAAGCAACGTCAGGGAATGTGAGGTAGAAGCGCCGTCGGAGTGTGACCGGCTTTAGCACGATTCTACATCAGAAGTTTCTGAGCTAATCTCTGGATTTATTGATGAGAAAGAGCTCGTTCAATCCAATCACTGCAATCACTGTATTACGCATGAGATCGCATCACAGCGGAGAATTAAAACATGCGGCGCACGCATGACAGCGATGAGTTCAACAACACTCGTAACTCCAATAATATAGTTCATATACAGACCGGAGCAAGCGTTTCAAGTTTACCTTTTGAGCCCGACGGCATCGTCCACGACGCCACACGACTCCTCCGATAAATATTTATATTATTTTATGAAAATTTGATCGATTTTCTTACCGTTTTTTGCAACAGAAAGCTAACGAGCTAGCCGTCACGGGGGTGTCTTTGGTGTCTTTCTAGCCTTTACAGAAGGTTTTCTATTCAGCCTGGAACTTGTGCGTCCTTTCAGAGTGTTTCAGCAATAAATCCAAACGCTTATATCCAAGTTTTATCCACTTGATGTCCATAATTTATACATTTTCTGTCATTTTTGCCGCTAGCTCGATGCTAGCTGCCATTTTGGATATCACGTGATGCTTTGCGTGAGGTTGTTGACCAATGACAGGCTGATCCGTCGTCCACGTTGGTGTGCGTCATTACGCATGAACCAAGGCTGATATTGTAGAGAGAGGCCCTGTCCCAAATGGCACACTCCGGACTTGTGGACTTCCTCAGAGTCCACACTTTGGTCACGTCATGTAGTGCAGACTTATAGGGCCCTTGGCACGAGTCCACATTGAGAGGTATTTTTGGGACAGACTCGATCGCCACGCCGGAAATAGGAAGATGGTCCGGTTGTTGTTTAAATATTATATTTCTACATTTACATATGATTCAGTAAAGCCCTGACATTCGGTTATATTTATTTAATGAATCATGAATGAATTTATGTTTATATTTATGTTTGAGACATCAACCATTGGTTGATGATCATAATGTTTGTATAAACTGTAGGTAATAACTGGTAAAAATGTACACATAGGTCATAAAAACCATAATGATATTTACACTTAAATATTTTCTTCTCATCCATGGTAACGTGAGCGAAAGCTCCTCCCATTTGTTGTCTGATTGGCCTTTCGCAAATTCGCAAGGATTCCTGGGTAGTTAAAGTGCGTGAAGCCTGCATCTATACGGGCTTCGCTGAAGACCGCTTGAAGGGTACAAAGGCGGCGCTGCTGAGCACACGCTTTCAGAGCGTTAAAATTATGAATGGGACGGTCTACGGACTCGTAGACTCAGCGAGCAATTTAAGTCCACGAGACCGAAAGTCTACATCAAGTGCGCCATTTGGGACAGGGCCAGAGAGAGAGAGAGAGAGAGACGCATGGCACAGTGGTTTCGAGGGGAGAGAGAGAGAGAGAGAGAGAGAGAGACGCACAGAGAGACGCGAGTTTTGAAGAATACACAGAGAATAATGATCGAGAATAATTGAGGCTTGGCATCAGTGAATTTCATGAGGCCCAAAACGCCTGGACTTCTTTTGAAAAAATGTAAATAGTTTTGGTTCTGTTCAAGTTATAATGTTTATTCCTGTGCTCCAGGACTCCAAAGACATGAACAAACTGTTTCCGAGGAAATTTGCTTAGCCTATATTTATTTGTGTGTGATTTCAATAAATGTTTGAGTGATTCAATTTCCGTTTTATTTTTTCATTTGTCTTTGTGGTCCCATAACTTATTTTACATTCAGGTGACATCAATGCAACACAAATATGCTGAAAGTTCAATTTGTCCTGAAAAAAAAGAGGTGTGTCAATTGTCTGTGCACAAAAGGGTTGATGTTTAACAAGCTTTTTTAGTAAATGACACCAGACGGAAAATTAATTTTAAAAATACCCTTAGGTCTTTGAGGGTTATGGACATATTTTATATACTCTAGTGCTCTAAACATGAACCAGCATCATGTATGCACACGTGACTTCTTCAAATGAAATATAATGTGCAAATAAGGACACTGATGCAGCCGTACGTCTGATCATGAACACGATGGATTATTCTGATACACCGAAGACAATGATGAAGACCGACAATTCAAAGAGCAATGGACAAAAACTATGACTTTATTATTTCTGTTAACCCTCTGGGGTCTGAGGGGTTTTCTGGGTCCTGGAGGTGTTCTGACATGCTCTGATATTTGCGCTTATTTCTGTTACTTGTGATATTTTCATGGCTAAAGTCTTATTACACTGTGTTCAGCACAAACTCTGCTTCAATAATATGTCAGCAGCATGCATGTAAAAGTTTGTAGTTTTGAGATAACATTTATGCGTGGTTTGTGAAAATGACAACAACAAAAAGTCACTGAAATAAGGTCAGAAACCCAAACTGATTATTTCTTCACAAGACTTTTGAAAATTGTATCACGTAGCCTAGAATATTTGCTCCAAAACTATGGGAAAATCACCTTGACTACTCATTCAGATAAGACAATATCCATCCATCCATCCATCTTCTTCCGCTTATCCGGGGCCGGGTCGCGGGGGCAGCAGTCTAAGCAGAGATGCCCAGACTTCCCTTTCCCTAGCCACTTCCTCTAGCTCTTCCGGGGGGACACCGAGGCGTTCCCAGGCCAGCCGGGAGACATAGTCTCTCCAGCGTGTCCTAGGTCTTCCCCGGGGTCTTCTCCCGGTGGGACGTGCCCGGAACACCTTCCCGGGAAGGCGTCCAGGAGGCATCCGGAACAGATGCCCGAGCCACCTCAGCTGACCCCTCTCGATGTGGAGGAGCAGCGGCTCTACTCTGAGCTCCTCCCGAGTGACCGAGCTCCTCACCCTATCTCTAAGGGATCGCCCAGCCACCCTGCGGAGAAAGCTCATTTCGGCCGCCTGTATCCGGGATCTTGTCCTTTCGGTCATGACCCAAAGCTCATGACCATAGGTGAGAGTAGGAACGTAGATTGACCGGTAAAACCGGTATATTGATAAGACAATATATTGATTTAAAATTTGTAAGACATGTCTTGTGTAAGAAAGCTTTACGCGAGTAGGCGTAAACCACCCATGAATATTGAGTGTTTCACACCTGAGAAAGACAAAGACCCTCCCATAATGGCCCTATTAGGAGCTCTCAGGGCCTATGAGGAACTTTGAATCTCTTTGTTCAGGCTTGCATTTGATGGGCCATTGGGGGAGTGTCTGTCACACCCTGGGTCTGAATCTCATTAATATTGATGGGCAATTACCACTCCCACGCATAAACCTCTTCTGACAAAAAAACTGTCTTACAAAGTTTAAATCAATGTATTGTTTTATGTGAACGACTAGGCAGGATGTTTCTCACATCATTTTGAAGCCAGAACTCAAAGCGACAAAATCCATTAGTCAAAAGTCTTGGGAACACATATTTAGTATGCGTTTTGTGGTCTCATTTCAGCAACTTTCTTTTTTTTTCTTTTTTTTTATAACCATGCATAAACATTCTCTTAAAAATATAAACATGTACATACATGTTGCTCACATATTATGGTAGCCCCGTTTGTGCTATATAGAGTGAATTTACACCTTTTCCATTAACATGTTCATTAACATGTTTATAAATAACTGAAAAAAGCAACCCTGACAAATGTCAGGGCATTTCAAAACATCCCAAGGGCCCCAAAAACACCTTGGTCCCCAGAGGGTTAAATGAGTTGAAAATGTTCAAAAAGAACTGATACGCACACTGAAAACATTTCAACAAGTTTTATATTTGGAAATCAACAAACAACAAATTAAATTAGCAACTCTATGCACTTTATTTTAAGCATACACATTAAATGATATGACCGTCGTCAATAGCAACGCATTATAACACAGCGCACATCTCTTCTATCACCACGGACATTTTATTACAAATCTATTATAAATGAGTTCAGTGGATAATTCAGCAGCAAATGTTATTATAGTGGAAAAAATTTTTTTGTTTGTAACAAATAAAAGGTAAAATGTTCCACATTGCTCTTTGTATTGTTATAAAATACATTAATGAAAAACAAATAAATGTATTTACATTTAAAATAAATGTATTTTCATTTTATAGTATATGTATAGCGCAGATTTTTCATGAGGCAACAACATTTGATAAATGGGACAGAACAAGAAATTAGAAATTAGACCATTAATAGTCCAAATCCCTCATTGGGGCAAAAGTATTATAGTCTACTATGAAAGGCTTCAATATAGAGCACCAGAGTGGCTTATGCACATCCCGTGTGTAGAATGATGTGCTTGAAGCAACATGGAGTCATTGAAAAGTTCAGAAAACAAGGGAAAGAGAAAATATATTGATGGTTAGTGCATATATGCAACAGTTTGCATATTGAGCCTTCTCTTTTAAAGGTCCCATGACATGAAAATTTCCGAGCCTCTGAAGAAACAATTGGTTAATTTTATTTTCTCTGGAAATGCGGCGACATAACTTCCTAAAGTTTTGTATGGTCCAAACATTTTACAGACGACTGTTTCCTCAACTTGGGCCAATACAGAGCTGGCCTCGATGAACGTCTAAAAATAAATCGATCGAGCTACCAAGCAACAATTTCTGATGTGTAATTGTTCAGATAGGTAATCTTTCTCTCAGAATCGTTTAATCGTTTATGCTTCAGTAAATCAAGCCAGTGACTAAAAGATCAACTTCACATCGTTTCTCCTAGTAGGATGAAAATGATCTTATTTAAACTGTGATTAAATTATACAGAAAGCGATCACAGAACAATCCCTTTCCAGGTTTATCTGGACATTTGCCAAAACTCGTTATGAAATCAATGACGTTTTACAATGTACAACAAAGCTCTTACTGTATTTACATCGTGTTTGCATTGTTATTTGGTGAAAGCATTAGTGAGAGTGCAGAAACTGCGTCTGTCATCTGCTTATCACTGCAACCTTTCATGTGATGGGAATAGATTCGTTAATCTCGATAGCTGTAATAGTAAAAACATATCATAGCTGTAATAGTAAAAACGTATAATAGCTGTAATAGTAAAAACATATCATAGCTGTAATAGTAAAAACGTATAATATCTGTAATAATAGTAAAAGTATTCGAGAGAGTTCCACATGTAATGTTGGCTATTTCCTATGCAAACATGTCAGCCAATCACAGCAGTGGGCGTTTACACTGAAGTCTCACACAGACACGCCCCTTCAAACCAGAGCATGTGAGCGGAGTGGAGCGGAGTGGAGCGGGAGCGAGCGGGCGGATCTTGGACAGAGCGCAGAGCGGCATTTTTAAAAGGACGGAGCGTCGCCCTATTTCCTGCTCAAATTTCACTCCGCTCACACAACGAGTCCAACACGATCTCATGAAAGTGTGTATCTATACCACAAATGTTATTTCTCGTACTATTTATACGGCAAAAATGGTCATATGCACGCAAAAACTATTTTTGGCGTATAAATGGCACGAGAAATAACATTCGTCCTTAGATATGCACTTTCATGAGATCGGGCTGACGAGTCTGAAGCATGCTCAGTCAAGCCTGACCCAGAATCATCGCATGAGTCTGAATCCTCAGACATTGTCCAAACCTGTGGTCTTGAAAGTGAACTCAAAAGAACTGTAGATAAGTTCTTCTATGATAACAAATGTTTTTTTGACAAAATAAGCCAATTTAAATTGTAATCCTCTGCGCAAAAGTTCAGTTATAAGAATTTTGGCCTAATAGTTAATTTACTTTTAAAACTTTGATGTAAGCCTATAACTAGTGATGCTCCGATTGATCGGCCGCCGATCATGATCAGCCGATATTGGCTAAAAATAGCTTGATCGGTGAACCCCAAAAGCGCAGATCAGAAAAGCCGATCACATGACGTAAATTACTCGCGCGAGTTTTTTCCACCTGTATTATGCGCGGCGCACAGTCACACAACAGCAGACCAGAGCTTGCCAGTGGCAACATGATTCTGGCCGCAGAAAGTCATTACAAAGTAGCTAAAATGTAGTCGTAGCCTACAAAGCGGAGCTCAGGGGTCTCCAACACGTCGCTCGCGAGCTGCCAGTAGCTCGTGGCCTGACTGGAGGGAGCTCGCCAAGGGGCCGCTCACATATTGCGTCTTTAGCGCGCTCAAGTTCGTTATTTCAAATGTAGGCGTGCGCCGTGCGGCAAGCGCGCTCATTATAGAAGCGATGCGGCCGTTTTTTCCAGGCGCAGCGAGATGAAAAAAATATCAACTTCAGAATTCCGCAAAAGCTACTATAACTTCTTTATCGTTGTGGAGAGCGCAGTGCGTTGTGGAGAGCCGAAAGCGCAGTGCGTTGTGGAGAGCGCAGTGCGTTGTGGAGAGCGCAGTCCATGGTTGCATAGCAACGACAGACGTCACGGGAAAATCAGACCGAATTTTACTATTAATAAAAAAAGATAAGCTAATGTGCATTGTAAATGTCAGTAATTTATATTTTTTTGACTCATTCTTTTTATAAAAAAAATATTTAAAGTCTGAAATATGAGGTTATCTTTTTTATAAAACCTTTTTTGTCAAAACTTTATTTGCACTTGTACATGTTAGTAGATAACATGTTGCAAGACACTCTGTTAATATCTAGCCATAATTAATGTTATTATTTTAATGCTTATGTAAACAAAAAGTGCATATTGATGCTAATTTTATTTGTTATTTGCTGGTTAATGCGTGTAGGTCTTAAATTTCAATCTTTATGATCTTAAAATATCTTAAAATTGTCTTAAATTTGACATACAAAAGGTCTTTCATGAATTTTTGTCTGATAAACAACCTACTGGTTTTGGGGTGTTTTGCATAATTGGTTGTTCCAGAAAAAAATAGTTCTTGCCACCTCATAGTTATAGTAGTTTAATTTCTACAAATGGTGCAAACTCTACATTATAGATACAAGATTCCCATTCCTCTGCCATTCTGTGATCGGCAGTGATCGGCAATCGGCAGATCATGATTTTGGTGATCGGTAATCGGTGATCGGCCCCAAAAATGCTGATTAGAAGCATCTCTACCTATAACCTGTATATTTTTATTTATATAGGCTAATTAGGCCCATTGATTAGTTTCATTTTACAGCAGTTTTGTTGTACAATTGATATAAGCCAATTTAAATTGTAATCCTGCGCGCTGCGCTAAAGTTCAGATATCAAAATGTTGGCCTAATAGTTAATTTACTTTTAAATGTATATTTTTTTATTTTTGTTTATATAATTCTTATTTATATTATTAGGCCCATTTATTCGTTTAATTTTACAGCAGTTTGTGTGTACAATGGATATAAGCCAGTTTAAATTTTAATCGTGTGCGTTGCGCAAGAGTTCAGTTATCAAAATTCTGGCCTAATAGTTAAATTTACTTTTATATATATATTTTTTATATATATTTTTGTTTATATAATTTTTATTTATATTATTAGGCCCATTTATTCGTTTAATTTTACAGGACTTTTTTTTGTAGGCTAAATTCCTTCTTACATAGGCTAGGCCTAATTTGTAATTTGAAATAAAACATTTCTATTTGGAAAATGTTGTTGTTGGTCTTTAGTTCTTTGGGAGGTTAGGCTGTGGTCTAAGCTAAAAGTGAAATACATGCAGATTTTTTTCCTTTTTTGGAGCGAGCAGGGGGCGATTTGAGTGGAGCGCGAAGCAAACTGCGTTGAGCGCTGAGCGGTAATGAGCGGAGCGGCCTGATGTGGCTTTGAGCGGGGGAGCGGAGGGGTGAACAGTTCCGTGAGCGAGGAGCTGAGATTCTCACTGCTCCACTCCGCTCATATGCTCTGCTTCAAACAGAGCGTTCAAATCAGAGGCTAAAATCAGGCTAGGAAAAATGCCTTTTATTTCTAAATTATGACTATATTTGATCTAAAAAAACATACTAACATTACAAGGGCACCCCAAGAAACATTATAAAATAATAAAATAACCCATGTCATGGGACCTTTAACAGTTGTAAATTTCAGTTACTGTGCGCGTGAAGAACAATTCCTAGTGCTCTCTACTCAAGTGTGATCTGACACCCGGGAGAAAGACTCATTGATTTAGAAACAGAAATAAACTCCAGCGAGATAAAGTAACGTTACTTTTATTAAAAACCAGATCTTTTTCTACAAATAAAGTATAATAAAGGGAACATTGATCTTGAAGTGAGTTTCCTCGTGTTACTGTCATAACCGAACTTGACGTATTGTTTAAATGATGAATGGACGGAGAATGACTGAGGACAGCGAGGAGAGATACATTTCCATTAACTTCAATGACTTAATTATTCATTTATGCTTCACATTAAGCTATCGAACGGCTTCAGAAGTCTTGGAATATAGTGCAATATAGCATATCTTTAGTGGGGCTTAACAATAACAGAGAATAGAACGTACAATACGGGACGTCACTGAGAAGCTGCAGCTTCGGGAGGATTATGGGGGATGAATCTCCCGAGCGCTGTCACTGCTTTCCGCCATGTCTTCTCGTACAGAAAAACAACGTTGCACTGCGGCGGCGTGAGACTGATGATGCCTGGACAGGATTTACTGCAAGTTTTAATACTACTAAATGTTGTAATACTAATATTGTAAAACTAATACTAACATTTTACCATGGTTTATCGTTCCATCCCTAGAGGGTTAGATTTTAACCCTCAGCTCTGTTTTTCTCTCCCCAAGGTCATATTTTAACATTCATGTGTCTGTATAATGAGTGTGTAGCAGGTCTGTGATTTATTGGTTGTTGTCTCCCCTTTTCCCGCCCTCTACACTTCCACTTTTCCACAGCTTTACCCATTTTTAGAGACTTTTTTCCAACTTTGAGGTGTGAACGTCCAGGCTCAAGGGGTTTCATGACACTTTAAGTGATTCCAATCCAAAGGAAGCGAACATGTTTTTGATATGAAGGGCACTGCGAGCGGCATAGGGAATAAGGGAACATCGATACATCTTCACAAGATCAAGAGCGAAAATCACCAACTGTCATAGTTCACCGGTCTGAACTAACCGTAGAGCAGAGCCGTAGAAAGAGTTCTTAAACGCCTCTTCGATGGAGTTTATGCATGCATTTGAGTATTCATAAATATTGTTGTTATTATTAAAACTAGAGTATTTATGATTGGTTATGGCGATTAATGTTAGATTTGCATATTCTATTGAATGAATAAAGAAAGTAAGTGTTGAGAAGCAGCTGAGGCACTGTCATTTTTTATAAATATATTTTACTTTATTTACCTCAGGAATGTTTACTTTGCAGCTGCGCGTAGGAAAGAAAGCGCACGCGATGAGACCGCTACAATCATTAAGAACACAGTTAACATTAAGTATACAAGTAGTCTATGTAATAAACGAATAAAACAAGACTAATACAATGTTTTGATTATAATTCCGATACATTATGTGTTTTGTATAAGTACAGGCAGCCTATTATATGATTTTAAATTAGACAGTAAATTGAATGACAATATTTATTTGTGTTATATTATAATCTGTGCGACCCTGTCGTTGCCTTTCTTTGATGACGTTTCAGGTCGTTCCAAATGAGTGATTATTCTGGGTCAATCAAGGGCCTTCAATCCTTGCCATATGTGGGCAGAGAGAAACTCGTTGTGTGTCCCGGAGCTGGCCCAGACAACAATTGCTATGTGGGTATTTTACAAAGGACTTTATATGAGAACATTTTATTTCCAAGAGAACAGAGATCTCAAGACTCCCTGTTCTGGCTTTTGGAGGAGCCACTTGTAAAGGGAGTTTGTTTAGACGAGCAATGTGCTGAGACTCAATCAGATTGTGTGTGCTTGACTGTGGGACTGAGACAAATTGTTAATGTGTCCGGTCCTGCATTAAGTGACATCAGCAACAGCCCTCTTGCTGGGGCATAGATACATTTTTTACACAAAAATAACTAGAAATACAGAGGAAAAAGCTCACAAATGATATCACGTTGTTAACAGACAATGGCACTGGACTTTTTGCTCATGATATAAAGGAACCAAAAAATGTAAAGTCCTAGTACTTAGTAAGGAAAAGTATTAGACAAATTAGGGTTGCACAATAATGGTTAAACTGATAGTCACAATCAGGGATGTGATTGTGTGAGTGAAAAAAAGACCCAGCGTCAAGCACTTTTAGTTTTTTAAACACCTGAATCAGCCATTTACTGCATGAACGATCAGGAACTGTGAAGACTGACACATGGAAATATATTTTACAGCTATAATATATTTCTAGTAATACAAAACAGGACGTCTAAACAGGGGAAAATGTAAGGGCGATAAGTCCTATTCTGTAGTTCTGTAAATAAAACAACTGTGCTTCCAATACCGATCAATCTCATTCAGTAAATACACTGCCACTCAAACTTCTACAATAGGAATAGGCTACATAAAAATGTTTTTGTGTTTGGGGAAACTGCACATCATATTCTGGCTACACAGATAAAAACAACCTAAAAAACAATTATGAATTATATTAATGTTTTTTACGCATTAGAAAATGAAGAGTACACATAACCTTATCAACATGATGAATAAATTATATTAAAGCTACACTGTGTAAGATTTTCTCCCATCTAGCGGTGAAATTGTATATGACTTCTGAATATTACTTGCTTGCCCCTCCCATTCCGAGAGCGTTTTAACTACTATGGTGGCCGTGTTATTCCAAGATCTGCCTGTCGCGTTGTCGTTGTAATTCTCTCTTTTGCTTCCTTGGCGACTCTGTTACATGTCCTCGAGAATAGGCGTGATCCTCCATCTTCAACAGGCTTTCAAATCTGCCGGCAGTCGCGAGTAATCTCACGCTCGCATTTGTCACGGTGCTACTGCGTGTAAAAGCGCGAAAGGCGAAGCTTGATTTTCCAGGTATGTCCCTCTTTGGCTAATGTATTTTCAAGATGGAGGCGCCGCCATTCGAGCGATGTAAGGTATATGCCTCGGACTCCTGGGTCCGTATGAATTAGCTCAAATGATCTATAGGGAATTTTAATAACTAATCATGAATATGATTAATATTTTGCATATTACAGTTACATTAAATTATCGAAATTGAAAATGTATAGATTATATGAATATATGAATAATTGATCACAACGTCTTATAATTCCTCATTCATATATCAATAATCTTATTTAACCTCGATTATGAGATAACCTTTAAGGGAAATTCATGTAACGATCAAAGAGGTGTTTGTCCTGCAAAACCATCAAAGATCAATCCATCAACCTCTCAATAAAGTCATCCCTTATTATAAACTCCAAGAAATACCAACCCCCGGCCGGGAACATTAATATTTCTGGTGTTTATAAAATTAAAACTACTTAATGTAGTAAACAGGGAGCACGGTAGCTCGGATCTATCTCATTGACTTTAGTGTTTTTACGAGCATTTTTCACAGACACAGTCTTGAATATATGTTTTAATAAATGCAAAACTATAGAATATAAGTACTACACAAGATACACGGTTTATATGTACATTTTAAACAAACAAGACAAAACGGGTAACAGATGATGAGAGAGGGAGAGTTGGAGAGAGAGAGTGAGAGAATGAGAGAATGGGGCCGCGCGCGCCGAAGCACGCGCTGAGGTTGTAGAGAGAGAATGAGAGAAAGCGAGAATGGTCACGTGTGACCATAGAACAGCAAAAATCACAGACCTTTGAGAGAGAGCCATCAATGCATCCAACCTTAAAACATTAAAACTTGTTAGAGTTTTACATGCAAAGATCGTTTGCGTGCACGAGCTGTGTCCAGCCTGCGCGTGTTTTCGGAGCAGAGTGCGCGCGCTCGTGTCTCCTCGGACAGGGCGCGAGTTTTGAAGAAGGCTTCTTGTGGAAGTGATATGTTACTGAAGGAATTCAGGCTTCGTTCGTTCGACTCGTAGGTGGAAACGAACCAAGGAGAATTTGAAAATGAAACAAAAGAAACTTTATAAAGAAAATAAAAGCAGACGGACTCCAGAGGAGTCGAAACCGACTTTCACATGATGAGCAGACGCTGAATAGCAGGAAGCGAGAGAGAGAGAGACAGAGAGTGCTCCAGCTTTTGAGGGGAATTCTTTCTCCGCCCCGTTTTTCGGGAAGGACAAATCATCTGCCGAGATTCGCACGCGGGAAAATTCTCCTTTGTTTGCTGGGAACGTCCTTCTGGCTTGAATTACAAAAGTGTGTGGCTTAAACCTTTCGGCTCCAGAAATATAACATGTGTAAAACAATGTACATTACTGCATTCTGCTATCAGAATTCGACTCCGTTAGGTTTAGAGATTTAAAATGATATGAAACACATCAGGTTACGGTTAGGAAAACAAAGTTTGATTATTATGCATTAGTATAGACATTTAAAGTTCGATTAATGTTACACTTGGACATATATATGCTTTCCTATGGTTTATAAACACATCTTAACACAAAAAGGGATATATTTATTACATTTAAAAGTGACTATTTAGCAGTCCTTTTTCTCTGTGTGAGGACACGTGGGTGTCTTGGTGTGTGTGTGGAAGACCAGATGTTGTTGTGAGGAATGTGTGGTGTCCGGTTACATGTTGGTGTGAGCCATGTTGGTGTCCTGTCCTGTTGAAGTGTGTGTGAGGATCACGATTCATTAATTTGACCAGATGTCAATAGTCAATGTTGCTACAGCGACTAGCTCGTATGTATTCTGAATGGCAGATTCTACGCTTAGAAGAGAAAGAGTTTTTTGCTAAGAATCAACTTAAAAAAATTATACAAGTTTTGCTTTAACTGAAATAAACTGTATACAGAAAAGGAGTAGAGAATGTGACCGATCGAACCCAATTTTCACGAGTTCATGCTTTGCGAGCTATTTATACGCATAAATTACCTTTTACGTGCACCAAAAAAGCACTTTTTAGCGTGCATATGAAACGAAATATACACACCCAGCCAATTCTACACAGCGGGTCAATTTAGCACAACAGATGCACGTAAAAGATTACTTTTGCGTATAAAGACCACACCAAATAAAAGAGAACGTCAAACTCATATGCAGGGTTTATTTTACAGTCTCCTGATTTACACATTATAAAAACTGGCAAAACCTTATTAAAGGGGAACTGAAACAAAATAGGAAGTACTGGTGATATAACAGATGTGTTATCATTCTTATTTGTGGTAGGACACTTAAAACTGCTAAAGTAGTTACAAGGAGGAAAACAGTGATGTTAGTTTGTTGTTTTGATACTAGGGCGCAGCCATCTTGAGCTTCAACGGTCCATGACTTCACTGGCATGGTAGGCTACCTTGACAGCTCCAGTAAAATGGCATATCAAGAGCATAACCGATCGAGAGGGGGGTCTTATTCAATCTTAATCAAGGTTCAAAAATGTTGATCTGTCCAACAAGCGAATATAACACATCCGATGCCATCAAGTCTATTATTTTCTCAACACATTCTCACTAACAACTCGTCTGGATGCTTTGTCAGGACTGATTGGTGTCACTTTTTAACACACTGGGTACCCCTTCAGTGTCATTTTTCAACATGCAGGGTAGTCCGACTTCTATAGAACGTTTAATGTCTGAATTAAATAGCATGAATAAAGAAGTTTATTTTTTTTATTTTTATTGCAAGTTATAACATTGTAGCTTATACAAGGTAAAATATCAATGTCATATATACACATACAGAAGAGAGAGGAACATACAGAATACCAGAAATAAACAAATAAATAGACGACAAAAAAAAAAAACCATCAATATAGTGATGTATGCAGGTACATTGGTAAGTTTAAGCAATGAGGAATTTTAGTGATATAGATAGAGACAATTTAAGAAAATCATAATTGTGAGTTGTAGTAAAAGTAGTATTCATACTATTAATAAAAATAACTAGAACACAAATAATAATAGTAGTAGCAATAGTAGTGGTAGTAGTGGTAACACTAATATTCATGATGATAATAGTAGGGGTAGTAGTTGTGGCAGTACTGTAATTATAATACTAACACCATATTTTAGGACATTATTCTCTAGGCCTGGGGGCCACTCCACCACTGCCAGTGAGCACAACCAACAAACCCCCCAAACAAAGACACCTCCCTCAGATTCACTGATCCACCTGTCCCTCCCCCATCACCATCATCGATGACACCCAACCCCAGCAGTTAAGCTTTATGTTTCGCTGAGTCTTCCTCAGTAAAATATAATATGGCACCATTACAGGCACCTCCAGACCCAGCTCACCTAGTCTGGTTGTGACCTGACAGGACCGAAGTTCAAATTATTATTATTATTATTATTTTTTAGTTGATCTGTGGCTTGGACGCTAGCGTGCACTGGTTAGCTCTCTAGCCAGAGACACCACATCCAGCCCAGATATCCGTCCAACACATTTATTTTGCTCAACAGAAGCCTGGAGTTGGGGCAGAGGCGGCAAAAATGAGAGGCCATTAAATCCGTGAACCGAGTAAACAATGAATATGCCGACAGGACCTGCTAGTCATACCCACCGACAGCACCCAGAATAGTCACCCGACCCAGATCAAAAAAGAACACAAATGGTTCTATAATATCAATACCAATACCACCGTCCCTACCACCACCCCTACCAACAACAATAAATAATAACAATATGCAGCTTTTACATGTAAAACAAAAAGTAAAGTTTATAGAACATAATATAAACACACACATGTATACACGACTGATGTATTTAACAATACTCAGAGATTATCCATTATAGATATAATTTGTAA